>NC_057796.1:217785039-217914457 GCF_018294505.1 Triticum aestivum | reverse complement strand
CCCACCCCCTGAAAATCGACTGACCCAAAAGTCGATTTAGTCGACTGAAGTGTAGCTAAATCGGAGCAGCATCGCAAGCAAGAGCAAGAGCGAGAGAAGCAGCGCGAGCAAGAGCAATAGCAAGAGCAGACCAGGAAGGGGACTGAGAGCAAGAGCAGATCAGTAGCGCGAGCGAGAGCTAAAGCAGTAGCAGCTCCTACTGATGTGGACGTCGCCGCCGAGGGAGCGACGCCGTGGAGGAAGTGGCCGGCGACGCCGCCGTGAATGGAGCCGCGCCGTATCGGCTCGGGACCGAGCGCTGGCAGCACCGTGAGATCGAATCAAGAAGAAAATGCGGCGATTAGTGTACAACCTCTTTGGTGGCGCCGATTAGGCCGCAGCTTCATCCGAGGAAACGGTGATGATGATGCTCTTCCGGTGGTGCAGGTGAAGACGGCGGTGTGGGAATGGAGGTGGCGCGAAGGACGAGGGGAACATCGGGGCAGCTCCTTGGAGGTGGAGGACGGGGTGGCTGATCCAACGGGACGATGAGATCGACGACGGATCCTCATCCAGTACGGTGGATGAGGGATGTCGAGGTGTTGCTGTGGGCGATGTCGTCGGGGAAGAGGCTCCAGCTGGGTGGCGGACGAAGCAGGGTGTGGGGTTTCGTCGCGGGTTTTCACGGCCTCGGTGTATGAATGGGTGGGCGGATGGGATGGCAGTGGGGAACCATGGCTTAGAGACGCGCTTGTCCGAAATGTGGGGTAAGTTACGAAAGTACCCCCACCGATTTGAGGCGGTTCTTTCGGTTCAGGGGTACCACGGGCATTTCGCGTGTCGGGATTTCACAGGAGGTGGGAGTTTTCGCGTGCGTTGTAATTTCGGAATAGCAAGACGCGGGTTGAGATGGAGGGAGTTGTCGGAGCACAACGAGACAAAGATATATCTTAAATATTTCGGGCTAACAAGGCGCGGGTTGAAATTTCCGGACAAGCCTAACGTGTACTGAACCAAATCAATGCGCACTACAAATGTCATTCAAAACTTTGAATTCATGTTATGTTCAATTAAAATATTTCGCTACGTGTATAATGCATGCAACCTACTACTCAAATGAATGTTTTAGTGCATTCCAAACGTATATACTACCGCTTCAATATGAACTAAATTTGAATTCGTTTCTCTATTTGAATAAGATCTACAGTAATGATTGTTGTGAAGTCAAAGCATTTGAATTCGTTGCTCTATTTTAATAAGATCTACAATCATCATTATATATTGTCAAGTTAAACCATCGTTTGTGTATTATCTTCACAGCACACCACATGATTAGTCTCAAGTTACATATGAACTTTGTGTACTATATGAACTCGAACTAGATTTTTTGAATCCACTTTATTTTGATTTCAAATCACATTACATTTCTAGCTCTAGCTAGATCTTCATAATCTAAACCATGTCTCATATGTATAATGTGTTTATCACATTATGTATGGTGCCCCGCCCCCTAAGCCTACAAGTATTTAGATGTGAGTTGCAAACACCACACATTACCACAAATTCAAATAAAATGTGAGAATGTTCGATATATAGTATTGTTTAGATTGTTCGATATTTAGTTGTAAGCTGCAAACGCCACACATTATCACAAATTCAATAAAATGTGACATTGTTTGATGTATAGTATGGTTTAGATTGTTCGGCATTTAGCTGTGAGTTGCAAACGCCATGCATTATCACATTATGGTATAACATGTGCACAGCACGTGTATCACCGCTATATTCATGCATGCAATGTTTAAAACACTGTGATCTCCTATTCAAATATATGAATCCGCTTTCATATCAAATTATGATCTTTGTTAGTCTCTTACACCCACACAATCCTCTAACCTTTGTAGCTACCACTAACTTTCTCTCGTGCATGCACACGCCCTCCTCGCCCTCCCCCTCCCTCGGCATTCTATCCACCGGGCACATTGATTTTTCTCTTTAGGTCGTTCTCCCAGAGTCTCCACAACTCCTTTCCAACACACACCAATCGATAAACCTCTCCAGCGATGCCTGCCTACAACATACACACACACCTTCAATCTCCTCCTTTATGTGTCCTTGCCTCGTGTCTCTCATATGGTTAGACACACGTGTAAAATCTCGCCCCTGTTTTCATCGATCTCACAACCGCACACTCCTCCCCTATCTAGCTAGTAGTTGGGCCTCTCGCACCACCTCCTAGCTCCATTCTCTCTGTCTATCCGTCTCGCTGGGCCTTATTTGCCTCTAACAAATGGACGTACACCGACCGATCTCTCGCTATACATATAGCTAGCTAGGTCCTTATAACTCGTTTTTACCCACACGTCAATCGATCTACCTCATTAGTTGTGTCTCTCCCTTCCTCCGACAAACAACAATTGATCTACCGATCTAGTTAGTTTGCTTACCAAACACATGGTTCCCCTTCATCATCCATGGATGTGTCCCGACAGATCTATCACGCACAGGTACACACAGAAACACATCCCCACTCTTATTGATAACGTTGCAGTTCCACCCTCAGTTTGTCTAGTAGGCCTCTCCCACCATCTTCGAGAAGCAACTCCATCACCCATCCAGCACTCTACCCCTCTCCCTCCCTCTCCCTCCCTCTCTCTCTCCTCTCTCTCTCTGTCCCATCATATTTCCCGTCCTTCAGTTATGTATGGATGTCGACTGATCTCCCTCAAGACATAGCTGGGTCTCTCCTTCTCAACACATATACGACTCGTTCTACCTCTATAGTTAGGCCTCTGCCTACCCCTCCCCCACCCCCTCCCCCCCACACACACTGATACATCGAGCGCTCTAGTCATGTCTCCCTGCCACACACAAACTTGACATGTTCCCTCTAACGTTCCGGTAGGCCAGTCCCCTATATCTTTGACTTGCACACACACACACAATTTCAATGGCTCTCTTCATCGATCTCGCACCCACCCACTTGATCATCTCTTCGACTCTATCGATAGCTATGACCCCTCCCTCTCTTCTCGTGGATTGCCCGACCCTCTATGTATGATATGGATAGGCCTCCATTTCACACACATTGCATGCAAAATTTTGTTTGAGATGTCATCGACACATATTCCCACAAATAATTCACGAAATCAACCCCCACCCCACCCCCACCCCAAAACAAAAAACACTCACGAACGCGGTTTGTATCTCTCACACACACCCACGCAGGTGGGGGACGTGCACGAAGAGAAGAGGTGCATGCACGGCGCACGTACTCCCGTCTCTTTCCCAACCACACCCGCGCGGGTACATGGTGGAGCTCATTTCTGTACGAAAAAGGCAGCCCACGTGGTAATTTGGCACGTGTACTGGTTGTCCACTTGGTGGAGGGAGGATCGTCTACCACAGGTGAACAAACAAATTGCGGCTTGACGTGTTATGTTAAAAAAAGAGGCAAACCATGTGGGGCCTACCTTAGAGGCAACGCTCTATACACTGGAGTACTTTTGATGTGTCCCGTCAACTCGCAGAATGAGGAGAAGCTTGCTTAGTACGCCGTCTCCCCCGCCCACGGGCGCGGTGGCTCGCAGGATGAGGTGAAGCTTGCTCCGCCTTACGCCCGCTCCCTCGCCCATGCGCGCGGTGGCTCGCAGGACGAGGAGAAAAATTTACTACTCCCTCCGTTTACTCCTCGTCCCTACTACCTTGGTTATAGAGATTATATCATATTGTTTGGAATATATATGTCCTTTAGTAGATTTCAATATGAACTACTAGTACATACTCCAAACACTGATGTATATAGACGTATTTTAGAGTGTAGATTCACTCATTTTGCTCCATATGTAGCACTCTCCCTCGCCCCTCGACCCTCGCCCACGTGGTGGACGTGCAGCAATTCATTCGGTCTCATATAGCCAGAACGATATATACTGCACTACCATTATTGCTCGACTTCCTGAAGAGGCGAAGAGCCAATCACAAGGTTAATATTTTGGAGATGCCAAGCACAAGGTTATAGGAGAACGAGTAGTAGGTGCCGCGTCATTTATAAATAAAGTTTTTTTCTTCAGTGGCACGTACGCAATATGATAGGTTCATATGGAGAGAAAAGGAAACCGCTCCACTATATACATAGTCAGGACGGGCCAGCCTACGCGGTTGCTTGCTGGGGTTGCTCTCTTCACACGCTCTCGCACAAAACGACTGTGGCCACATCTCTAACATCCCGGCGGATCACGTCCGCTTGGGGAAGGGCTGGATGCTTAGTGTAGATGCGGTGGCCGTCGCCGACGCCGAAAACCCACTGTCGGCACGTCCCGATCAGGGGTCCCCGCCGTTCTCTCTCACAAAGCCGGTGAGGTTGCCTTCGTCCCTTGCTCACTGCCGTGACGTGGGCAGTTGCCGCCTCCCGCTGCCCTCCTCAACGTTGAGCTACGTCCCTTAGGTACAACTCCCTTTACAGCCGGCTTGCACCACTGCTCCAGCTGCCCACATCACTCCCTATGGATATTTCTCTACTTCTTTGCCCCGCTCATACCTCTACTGGCTTCTACGTACTGTATTTGTGATGAGTTTATGTCTCATCAACTAGTCCCAGTAATCTTATTCTAATCACGCTTCTTCAATTTCTTTGCCACAGGGATGCTCATCTCAATTTTGGTGAAACTGCACAAAATGATCCGATGGTCAAAAGGTTGCAAACTTCATTTATTAGGAAGCTTGAACGTTGCCAGCAAATTGAAGCCTGGTCAGGGTTCACGGTTCAAGGGCTAGGGACTGCATGGATCGTTTTTTTTAGCTGCCTCTGTTCCAAAATAAGTGTCAACTTTAGTAGTAGTACAACTTTGTACTAAAGTTTGCACAAAGTTGAGACACTTATTTTGGAACGGAGGGAGTACATATTTGCTATGATCTGTCAATCATTGAGATGCAATAGCATGCATGTTAGTCTCCTTTGTATTTGATGAAATGTTGCAACGGGCAACCTTGGACGCAAGATACATGTAACAGAAGCTGGAAGCTTCATAGCATTGTACAAATTTATCTCGCTGATAAATTACAGTACGTACTATACTAGTACTTCCTCCGTTCCTAAATATAAGTCTTTGTAGATATTTCACCATGAACCACATGCGGATGTATATAGATGCATTTTAAGTGTAGATTCATTCATTTTGTTCCGTATGTAGTGGAATCTCTACAAAGACTTATCTACTAGTAATAGCTAGCCCCCACTACTAGGAATTCTCTATCCTCTCCTTGAGCCACATCATCAAAATTGATGTAGCCGTTAGATGAAGTAAATCAGTCCATAATAGCCATCTGATCTGGACGTTGAGAGGCTCCGCACTAAGCCACATGCAAGCATGCAGAAATACCGTGGCACATGCATGTGAGTGGGTTTTAAATCACATCAACATGTGTGCATGCAAGCATGCACCGGTAGCATGCATGTAAGTGAGCTTTTAAGTCCCATTAACATGTCAAAAAGAAAAATATAATCCCATTATGCAGTAGGAGTTGGCTGATCTTCCTTACGTGGGATGATCTAAATGATGATGGGAGTTTATTTAGTTTGGCTACCACATTTGTCATGCGGTTATAGAGTTTTTTTAGTTCTATGAAATTGATAATTTTGCGCAGAGAGATATACCGCCGTTCCGCGGCAACGCGCGGGGACACATCTAGTAATATTTAGGAACGGAGGGAGTACTATGTAAAGAGTTAGGTGTCCCACGGTGATAGTGTGAGGTGGGCCATGTAATCACTGAGCCTGTGTGTTTTCACTGCTCTTGCACGCCTCCGCTGTAAGAATGGAGAAAATTGTAATCTAGTAGTAGTACCTCCTTTCGCCGAAAGCGTGGGACATCCAGCAGTCCTACCACCTCAGTAATAAAGACCAACGAGCCATCAAATCACATAGACCCAGCAGTAAGTTGGACGGACGGAGCAACCATCACTCTTGCGCCAGTGAGAGGTCGCGTCCGCTCTGCCCAGGCATGAATGCGGCACCGATTCTTTGGAGCGGCGCTGACCGTTTCGGGCGGGAAGCGCGCGCGGGCGATGGAGGGGCTTTGGGTGGGCCAGACTGGTCAGGAGCGGGCGTGGCAGCTGTCCACATGTCCCTACTGGACACGCCCGGAAACGAGAGGATGCACCGACTCTCGCGGCTAAAATCATACTACACTACACAACATCTCTCTGTTGGAGTAGGTCGATCTGTCGCTCTCTCTAACACATGTTGTTAAACACACACAAACACACACGCACGCACGCACACGCACGCACCTTGGTCCCGTTGCACCTTCTAACGTGACTTATTACACCTAGACGGAGGGAGTAGTAAGTATACGAGATATGGTGGCACACTAACTTAAGTCGAATACAAGTGCCCAAAATTTGTGTGCATGTTACAATAAGGATTCACTTAAAATAGTACGTGAGCGAACAGAGGGATCAATTGGGCAGTGTTCCCGAGCACTAGCGAGATGTGTGAGGTAAGATACACCGCTGGCGCTTTTAATTTTTCTTATTAATTTGTTTGTTTCACCCTCTCACTGGTGGGGCCCAACGTACTACGTGGAGAGAGGTAAGGTGACAAAGGCTGCATTATTTCTGCACCACTGTGGATAGTCTTACCACCAAAGCCACATGACACGATTATGATTGAAATCCCTATGACTCCCACACAAAAAACACAGCATGCTTGTCACACGAATGCAGGAATGTATAAAAGGTTATTTCCCTCTCGTTGAACATAACGGGAGGGTTGTGTAGCTGGTTAGCCTGTTCGCTCATCAAACTTGAGGTCTCGGGTGGATTCTTTGACTTGTCAAAATGTTTTCTAGGGTTTGCACTCTTCACACTCTCTCTCCAGTATATATATACACGCTGGAGCCTCAGCGCTTGTAGTTGCTCTCTTCACACTCTCTCGCCCTCTCCCGCTGGAGCCTCAGCGCTTGTAGTTGCTCTCTTCACACTCTCTCGCCCTCTCCAGATCTAAACAAGAATTCGTTGGCCTCTCTCTCCCCTCACTGCTGCTCAAAGAGCCGGCAGGATCCGTCCGCCGGGAAGGGAAGGAGGCTTAACGCTGTCGCCGTCGGCGAGGGACTACCGGCGCAGCTGTTCACTTTCCACCCAGCGGCGGCGCGGGAGGGCCTCCGACCCCTTCTTCTTCGCCGCCGTCCCGTCGCCCACCGAACCACGCCCCAAGAACCTTAAGGTATAATTTACTTACTCCACATGCATTGCTCTAGCTGCATGTATACCATGAATCTAGGACGTGGTTCAAAGAGGAAAGGAGTGGGGGAAAGTAGTGGGAAAAGTTGTATATAGCATGAATCTAGGACGTGGTTCAAAGAGGAAATGAAGGGGGAAAGTTGTATAGCATGAATCTAGGACGTGGTTCAAAGAGGAAAGGAATGGGGGAAAGTAGTGGGGAAAGTTGTATCGCATAAATCTAGGACGTGGTTCAAAGAGGAAAGGAAGGGGCGAAAGTACTAGTTCAAAAAGGAAAGGAAGGGACAAGGCTGTAGAGTTTGAGCAGGACTAGATTTGCTGCGCTCACATAGGGAAAGGTGTCTAAAGATAACAAAACTGGGACCAACACAAATATGCTCCTTGGTTGTTTGTTCTTTGTTGCAACAGACTGTGCATGACCACAGTACATCGGTAGATGCACATGGTGCTGGTGCGTCCACTGTCCCGTGCAACTCATTAGCTGTTGTTAATCTAAGGCCCTGTTTGGTTAAAAACTCCCTAGTCCCTACCTGCTTGGTTCCAGGGACTAAACATGGACTAGAGGTTATCAAATGACATGCTAAAAGACCATGTTACCCCTAGTAATGAACTAATAGAGACAAGGTGTGATGCGTGGCAGGGGCAACTGTTGGAAAAAGTCCCAAAAAGACTCCCTCGGGGTCTTCTTTCTTTAGTCCCAAATGCCCACTTTTAGTCCCTAAAAGTCCCTCCTGTTTGGTTTAGATGGGACTGACACGGAGTTTTTTTAGTCCCTACACCAAAATGTCCCTGTAAACAAACACCCTCTAATAATGCCGCTGGAAAATTGATGCAATGCCACAGTTAAAAGCAAATTACATGTTTAACGAATTTTATTGTTAATATAATCTCTATGTTAATATTAATCAATGCCACCGTTTGAGAAATGCTACTGTCTTGCTTTCTTTCCCATTTAGATAAGGTAGATGCTTCTTTTTGTTGGCTTCTGTGTCATCCACCGTTATTGACCACTAATTGTTTCCTTTGCACCTCTGTGTAAACAGGGTTATCTACTTCACCTCGTTGCCATTGTGACCTTTTGTTGCACTGCACAAAACACTTTTGTTTTAAGAGTGTTTTGTGCAGTTCAACCAAAATGTCACACCGACAACGTTGCTTGATTGCTTGATCTTAGTGGAACTGCACAAGAGGAGATCTTACTTCCTATCCGTTAAGGCGAATTTGGTTCAGATCTTCTTCTTGTGAGTTGTTTGAATTCCGCATCATGAGAGGTCAGTACTAGCCTTCTTTCACATGATTCTGCAGTGTGCTTTCATATGTTGTGCTACTTGTACGATAATGTTGCTTGATTTTAGTGAACTGCACAAATGGAGACAAGACTTCCAATCTGTATGTGCACCGTAATATCCCATTGAGGTAAGATAAGGATATTTCACAACTGCTGGCCTGTATTTTGCCACTTTCATCAGAAAATTAAGTTTAGTACTATACTTGTGCTCCCTAATTGACATGCCAAATCTTACATTGAAGGCGAAGCTTGTCTGTTATTGAAGCAAGTGATGAAGGGGAAGAACAAGCGGAAGAAAAACAAAAATCAACTCCCGGTGCTGTAATGAAGCACTGGAACTGTGATGACACAAGTAATGATATAGTTTTGCATCTTAATTTATTGCTATGGCTGGAACGAGCAATTGTTTTGCCACTGATTTGATGCCACTCTTAATGTAATATGTAATTATCTCTACTTGTGCAAACAGGGATCTTCTTTGAAGATACCATATATTTTAGTGGAACTGCACAAGAAGATGTTGGAAACATTAAATTAATCGAGGAGTATATAGTAAGCATGGCCACCACCGTAGATAGCAACAGATGGTTCCGGAGAAGTGCTTCATCTGTATGCTCTACACAATAAGCCTCCTGACAAAGGTTGGTACTCGCCCACTGATTTCATCCATATGATTGAGCTTTGTCATCTCTATTGGTGTTGTGCTACTGTTTAGATACTGTCATGAAAAAGTGGTATTGTCCTTGAGAAGTGCTTCATCTGTGCTGTTTTAAATATTTCCTTTCCTTTTTTTCGAGCAAACAGGGATGCTAGCATTTAGTAGTCCTCTTGTCTTTGCACAACAGGATCATCTTCCTCTGAAGAAGAATATGGAGTACGTGAAGTGACTAGTTCCGATTATGCCAGGATGAAGAAGCCCTATCTATCTTCTCATCAGAAGGAGCAGTTGAAGGATGGTTACATTACTCCCCACAAGACCAAACTAACTTCATCTCAGAAGGACTGACAAATCTCCATTTTTTTGCTGTGATGCGCGAGTACAATGTTGTTCTAGGATTCTTTCTGGCGAGTTCCATTTTTCTAAAAGTGTGCTCTACATGGACCATGTAGGTGCCTATTTAAACTGTCAATTCATAGTACAGTTTGCTTTATGCTAATCACTTTTTTGTATTTGCGCAAACAGGGGTGCTCAACTTGATTTCAATGGGAACGCACAAAATGTTCATGATACATCGAATCATTCATTTCCACCACAAGAAAGGAGGTGCCGATAAGTTCAAGGCGTTGCAACATATAAGGGCCAAATCATACAAGCTACGCGCGAATTTGGTTGATTTTGGTGGAACTGCACAAAAAGAACAGCTGGTTTATTTAGCACGAGGTGCCATGTCAATGTTTGAACTGATGGCAAACCCTGCCCATTCCACAATCGTAGGCATTGATATTTTGGAATGGGACAACCTTGTCAAATTTTGCTCATTGATTTTAGCAAGACATGCATTTGATATTTTTGAATGGGACGCCCTTTGTTGTCAGTAGCGTCGATCAATTTTTTCTTTATTCTTTAGTTGTGAAGTAAATATTTCCTCTGACATGTGAGTCCCTGAGATGCATAATCATCGATTGTTTTGAATGTTCTCTGTGAATTGCCAGGCCTGTGTGTTTGATTGCAATGTACAGAAACGCTAAAAAGCTGCTCAAACTCTTTGTACTCCTTCTGTTCCTTTTTATTTCGCACATTGTGAAAGTGCATACTTTTTTGTATAAGATTGGTCAAAGTAGAGATACTTTGACTGCAGACAAAGCTTGTATGCAGACTAGAAAGGACCGGAGGGAGTACATGTGAAACTGCTGCAAACGAGGTGATCACCCTGGGAATAATGCTAGTACGTATTGTTTTGCATGTTCATCCAATGCCAGTGATACAGGAATTCGAACTAATCGAAATAAATTCATTCATACACGGTCGGATTTCATATAAACATGCCGGATTTCATTACATTTCATACATTCTTCAACTAAAAAGGGGTGCGCTGGAGGTATAATTAATTAACCGAAGCTACCCACCTGTGTCCCGCTGAGCCGAACAGAAACTTCAGTGATTTCACTACAGGTGCAGTTGCGTAACTGACATGTGGCCTACTGGGCCCACGTGTCAGTCAGCCAACTGCACCAGCAGTTAAGTAGAAGCAGCGTTCTTCTCCAGCGCAGCTCTCCGACTCCACGTCGCCGCCAAGAAGCTAACCGGCCGTCAATGGTCAACCCGCCTAGCTTGGCTTCAACCGGAGGGTAGCAACGGTGGCCTTACTTGGACCCGAGCGGCGGCGACCTACTGTGTTCTACTCTTCCTCGTTTTCTGTGTGGCGCGGCCTCGTTGGCAGCGGGGCGGGGCCTCGGCGGAGCCGGTGATGTCCTCTGTCTCGTTGCCGGCGGGCGGCGCCTCAGCGGAGCGGTGGAAATCCTCCCCCACGTTGCCGGCAGGGTGGGGCCTCGGCTGAGCCGGCGATGTCCTCTGCCTCGTTGTTGGCGGGGCGGGGCCTCGGCGGAGCCGGCGGTGTCCTCTGCCTCGTTGTTGGCGCCGCGAGGCCTCGGCGGAGCAGGGCCTCGTCGACGCCAGCGGAGCGGGGACTCATCGGAGCCGGCATTGTCCTCTGCCTCGTCCTCGGTCTCGCCAAACAGCGCCTCGCCCGCTTCATCGCCCTCTTTGCTAGCCTCTTTGTAGGCGGCCGCAGCCTCCGCCACCCGCATGCGGTACCACCAGCGCTCGAGGCGGCCCTTGCGGGCGGAGCGGTATGAGTCGAGCAGCACCTCCTGCTCCGCCCGCTCCGCGGTGATCTGCTCCTCCGCCTGCAGGTGCTCCTGGAGGAGATGGTGGTTGTAGGCGGCGTCGGCCTGCGCCTCCCGGAACTGCTCCTCACGCATCTGCCTCACCCTGTCCATATATTGGGCACGGGCCTCGCCGATGGTCATGGTGCAATGCACCGGCGAGGATGGCGCGGAGGAGGGGGTTGGCGTCGGATCGTCAACTACCATGTTCTCCATTGGGACGTCGTCGTCCTCCGGCTGCCTGCCGGCCAGCTGGTCGGCAGCAATGGCTGCCATCTCCTTGTGGTCCGTCGTCCTCCCATCCCGAAGAGCACTGGAGCGTGAGGAAGCCATGGTGGGCAGTAGTGGTGTGGACAGGAGAAAGGGAATGGATGCGGATGACTGCGGCTATGGCCGGCGCAGCAGTTTATATAGCAATGGTGGGCGGGCGGAGGGACGAGCATGTGGCGCCGGAGTAGCCGCCTCGGCAACCGCGTATCATTAATGTGGGCGGCAGATAGACGGACGGACGACACTTGTGTCGTTTGAAGGCGGAGCAATCGCTTGCACCGGGAAGCGGGGCGGGCGGCGCTGACTGTTTCGCGCGGAAAGCGCGCGCGGGCGAGGAGATGATTTTACTTGGAGAGGATGACAATGGGGACCCACCAGGTCCATAGCCTCACGTACGCAAGTGCCTCCTTATTATATATATATATATATAACTATAGTTTATTTTGCTTCCTCCTGGTTTCCTGACATCACGGTCCGACACCATTGTCAACCTATGTAGTAGTCAATAAATGAGAGAATTGCACAAGAAGCGGCCGACAGCTGGGACCAAGCAGCTCAAGCAGTATTTGTGTTTTTGAGGTGTGAGCAATGCAGAGTTTTTCGATGTTTAGCCCAGATATTAATTTTTCTCCTCTGAACAACAACGAAAACATCGCTGCAGGTATTAACTGGGCGGGCTGTGGCCCGTCTAGCCCAGGCCAGATATCCAGCCCAGATATACATTTTTGTCAAGCTGAAAATGGCTAGCCCAGCTATACTTTTTTTTAGGAATACCCAGGCAAGGTCAAGTTGTTATTCTCCGCCCCGCTGGGCTGCAAATCTTTCCTAGGAGGGATGCATTAGGCTTAACAGGAAAATGGGCTTTAAGAAATAATAAATGGGATGTAATTATAAAAACTGGGCAATAACTATAAAAAATGCACCAAACACGTGATTACTTTATAAAATATTATTTTTGGATATTGAAAATTTTAATTTCATTAATTGTTGCGAGCGCAATGTTTTGTTGGATTTTTACGTAATATAAATTTATATTGAAATTGTATTTAATCTGACTAGAAATTTTAGGATAAAAATATTTCGGATCCCATCAAAATGTGGGAAATTTTATTGAATTCTGTTTTGAACGGTTGGTTGAAATGGGCTGTACTTTTAACAAACTGTAAATGGGTTGTAGTAAATTCCATTAGAATTCAAAAATGGGCTACACATTCTTACAAATCTCAAATGGGCTATAAGTTCTCTGCCACACACTTCTGGCCTTACTAAGTTGACGCATCCCCTAAAAAAATAGAGTTGACGCGTATGCAAGGCTTTGTCAACTTATAGTCAACACACGGTTCTAGCATCAGTGGCCATTGGATGTCCATCCAATGGATGCCGTGCTTCTTCTTCAACCTCGGATATTCTAGCTTCACCCGCCCAAAAAATGATTCCTCCCCCTGACATCTGGGGCGCACCGTTTCGGAAGCTGACCTGTGGGCCTACTAAGTTGACATACCAAGGGCTTTGTCAACTTAGTCAATATAAATGATTCTAGCTGCAGTGACC
The DNA here is from genome assembly GCF_018294505.1 of Triticum aestivum. Classification (NCBI taxonomy): domain Eukaryota; kingdom Viridiplantae; phylum Streptophyta; class Magnoliopsida; order Poales; family Poaceae; genus Triticum; species Triticum aestivum. The sequence goes on along the minus strand of NC_057796.1, from coordinate 217,901,301 downwards.
GTACGATGTCCATCCAACGGTCGTCGTGCTTCTTCAACCTCTGGTCTTCTTGCTCCAGCCGCCCAAAGCAGCGCCGGTCGTGCCGCCCGCTCCTGCCTCTCGTGGCCGGCTGTGCTGCCGCGGAGGCCTCACCGCCCCTACTACTCCCACCGCTGGCCAAGCCATCCCTCCACTCACCCACACCCCCTGTTATTCTATGGCGACGGCAGCGCAGCCGAACCAGTGAACCCTCGTACTCCTCTCCGCGTGTGCATCCACTGTCGCGTCTTCCCCGGCTCCGCGTCGTCCCCTTCCTAGGCCTCGCCGTCGTCCATCGCCCTGGTGCTCTCGGCGCGGCGTGGTCAACGTGGTCAAGGAACGACTTCCATCGGACGTGGACTGTACGTGGAGAGGCTGACAGCTGGGTCCACGGCAGCCGCAAGGAAGTGCCTCCTTATTACGCGGAAAATAATTATTTCTCCACCTGACAGCAGGGACCCACCGAATGGGCCACCAGTATTTTGCGAAAAAATCATTTCCCCCTGACTGCTGGGACCCACCGGATGGGCCACCGTATTTCGCGAAAAAAACGTTCCCCCCGCTCTCAGCTCGGACCCACCGGAAGTGCCTCCTTATTACGCACAAAAAAATGAATACTCCCCCAGCTAGCTGGGACCCACCTTGGTGGGAGGCTAACTTGTGGGCCTACTAAGTTGACGGGGATGAAGGGCTTTGTCAACTTACTCAATATGAACGATTCTAGCTCCAGTGACCGTACGATGTCCATCCAACGGCCGTAGTGCTTCTTCAACCTCTGGTCTTCTTGCTCCAGCCGCCCAAAGCAGCGCCGGTCGTGCCGCATGCTCCTGCCTCCCCTGGCCGGCTGTGCTGCCGCGAAGGCCTCACGGCCCCCTACTATTCCCACCGCTGGCCAGGCCCTGCGGCGACGGCAGCCTCACACCGCAGCCGAACCAGTGAACCCTCGTACTCCTCTCCGCGCGGGCTTCCACTGCCGCGTCTTCCCCGGCTCCGCGTCGTCCCCTTCCTAGGCCTCGCCATTGTCCACCACCATGGTGCTCTCCGCGTGGCGTGGTCAACGTGGTCAAGGAACGACTTCCATCGGAAGAGTACTGTACGTGGAGAGGCTGACAGCTGGGTCCACGACCACAGCCCAATTTTTTTGTGATTTGCCAAGTAAGTCGCTTTGTCAGGCCTGTTGGGCTACAAATCTTTTAAGACGAGGAGAGCTTTCATTCGGCTGGCCAAGAAAATGGCCCATCAGTAATGAGAAATGGGCTGTACATTTTTAAAACACATCAAACCGGCAATTAGTTTCAAATATCTTTTTTTTTATTTCAAGATTTTAAATTACATTAATTTTTATGCGTGGAGAATTTGTTGGATTTTATATTGATATACATTTATTTTTTAAAATCAGTTTGAATGTGAGTCGAAATTTCGGGATTAAAAAATAGTTCGGACCGCACCGAAATATGGCCAAAATTTCGTATAATTTTTTAACCGTGGCCACTATATGGGCTGTAATGCTAACAAAAAGAATATGGGCTCCAAAAAAAACCTCAAGAATTAGCAAATGGGCTGTACATTATTAGAAATAATGGCAGATGGGATGGATGCTGTTTTCCACAGATTTGAGGCTTTCCTTAAAAAAAAGGCCGGGGTGGAGGAAGGAGGAGGCAGAGGGGAAGAGGCCGGGGCCCGGTTGCATACAGGGTGGAGGAAGGAGGAGGCAGAGGGGAAGAGGCCGGGGCCTCACCGCGGGGCATAGGGACAAGATAGTGGGGCTCGGGGAAGAGGACGGGGACGAGGTCGACGACGGAGAGGACGGCGGGGCAGCTCCGGCGAGGTGGCTCCGACGACGGCGGCGTCGTGGTTGTGGCGACAGGCATCGAGGGCGACGGGGTCAAGCGGCGGGCGTCGACGGGGGTTCGTTCCCCCGATCCAGATCTGGATCGGGGAGGGGGCGAACGTGGTGAGGAAGTGGTGGGGGGAATGGGTGTCGGTGGGTTAGGTTTAGGCTGGGGGATGGGGTTATCCAGCCGGGGTGGGCCAGCTGGGCCGCGTGGGTGGCCAGCTGGGCCTGTTGGTCCAGTTGGGCGGGGGGTGTCCTTCTCTTTCTATGTTTATTTTGTTTTGTCTTTCTCTTACTTTTCTTATTTTTATTTTATGTTTTATCTTAGATACACATTATTTTTAGTTTAGTAAAATATGATAACAACTCCTAAAATAAAGTTTTTGAACCACCCACTGCCATAAAAGTTTTACCCCGGAATAAATTAGTTTAGAATTTTATTAATTGAAAAAGGTATTTACATAATTGTTTTTGTTACTGTTTAATTCATGTTAGAGTATTTAAGCATTTTATAAAAATGTGGTTTCTTCACCATAATTACCTATGCATTATTTGGCACGTCCCGAACATTTTTAGCTTTAATATTTGAACATCTTTACCGTTTGACTTGTTTTTTACTTTTGATTTCGAACGGGATTGGATCATCGTGAGATTAACAACAATACTCGCGGTGACGTGTCATCATTAACAAGGAATTACTGTATCTTAATTGTCCGGGTGTCACACCCTTGACGAAAGCACTTCCATGACGCGCCATTTATCGTCATGGAAGTGGACACTTCCGTGATGATAAGTTTGGTATTGTCATGGAACAGTTCTACGACAGCACATGTATGACTATCTTGATTGTGTCATAAAATCGTCATGGATGTACATGCATGACAAAAAATTGACCTACTGTGACAAACATGTATCATCACGGAAGTGTTTTTTTGTAGTGATACACATATTCATAATATTGATGCCAAAAGATGCAAAGTTGATAATGATAGTGCGACATATACTTGTGGCACTGCCGTTTAGCTTATATTGGTGTAAAGCACATGAAGAAACTCCATCCGGATGGACTTTTGGAATCACTTTATTATGAATCATTTGATACTTGTGAACCATGCCTCATGGGTAAGATGACTAAAACTCCATTCTCCGGAACAATGGAGGGAGCTAATGACTTGTTGGAAATAATAAATATCAATGTATGCGGTCCGATGAGTTTTGAGGCACGCGGCGGGTATCGTTATTTTCTGGCCTTCACAGATGATTTGAGTAGGTATGGGTATATCTACTTCATGAAACACAAGGCTGAAACATTTGAAAAGTTCAAAGAATTTTAGAGTGAAGTGGAGAATCATCATAACAAGAAAATAAAGTTTCGATGATTTGATCGCGGAGGTGAATATTAGAATTACAAGTTTGGCCTTCATTTAAAACAATGTGGAATTGTTTCACAACGCATGCCACATGGAACACCACAGCGTAATGGTGTGTCCGAACGTCATAACCGTACTTTATTTGATATGGTGCGTTCTATGATGTTTCTTACCAATTTGCCTTTATCATTTTGGGGTTATGCATTAGAGACAGCCGCATTCACGTTAAATAGAGCACCGTCTAAATCTGTTGAGACGAAACCATATGAACTATGGTTTGGCAAGAAACCTAAGCTGCCGTTTCTTAAAGTTTAGGGATGCGACGCTTATGTCAAAAGGCTTCAGCCTGATAAGCTCGAACCCAAATCAGAGAAGTGCGTCTTCATAGGATACCCTGAGGAAACTATTGGGTACACCTTCTACCACAGATCCGAAGGGAAGTTCTTTGTTGCCAAGAATGGGTCCTTTATAGAGAAGGAGTTTCTCTCGAAAGAAGTGAGTGGGAGGAAAGTAGAACTTGATGAGGTAATGGTACCTTCTCTCGAATTGGAAAGTAGCACATCATAGAAAACCGTCCCCGTGATGCCTACACCAACTAGAGAGGAAGCTAATGTTGACGATCATGAAACTTCATATCAAATTACTACTGAGCCTCAAAGGTCGACCAGAACATGTTCCGCACCAGAGCGGTACGGTAAATCTGTCCAAGAAGTTATGTTATTAGACCACGGCGAACCTACGAACTATGAAGAAGCTATGATGAGCCCAGATTCCGCGAAATGGCTTGAGGCAATGAAATCTGAGATGGGATCCATGTATGAGCACAAAGTGTGGAGTTTGGTTGACTTGCCCGATGATCGCAAGCCATAGATAATAAATGGATCTTCAAGGAGAAGACTGACACTGACGGTAATGTTACTGTCTAAAAGCTCGACTTGTTAGAAAAGGTTTTCGACAAGTTCAAGGAGTTGACTACGATGAGACCTTCTCACCCGTAGCGATGCTTAAGTCTGTCCGAATCTTGTTAGCAATTGCCGCATTTTATGATTATGAAATCTGGCAAATGGACGTCAAAACTGCATTCCTTAATGGATTTCTTAAAGAATAGTTGTATATGATGCAACCAGAAGGTTTTGTCGATCCTAAAGGTGCTGACAAAGTATGCAAGCTCCAGCGATCCATCTATGGAATGGTGCGAGCATCTCGGTGTTGGAATATACGCTTTGATGAGGTGATCAAAGCATATGGTTTTATACAGACTTACGGTGAAGCCTGTTTTTACAAGAAAGTGAGTAGGAGCTTTATCGCATTTCTGATATTATATGTGGATGACATATTGTTGATTGGAAATGATATAGAATTTTTGGATAACATAAAAGGATACTTGAATAAGAATTTTTTAGTGAAAGACCTCGATGAAGCTGCTTATATATTGGGCATCAAGATCTATAGGGATAGATCGAGACACTTAATAGGACTTTGACAAAGCACATACCTTGACAAAGTTATGAAGAAGTGCAAAATGGACCAGTCAAAGAAAGGGTTATTGCCTGTGTTGCAAGGTGTGAAATTGGTTCAAACTCAAAGCCCGAGCACGATAGAAGATAGAGAAAAAATGGAAGTCATTCCCTATGCCTCAGCCATAGGTTCTATCATGTATGCTATGCTATGTACCAGATCTGATGTATGCCTTGCCATAAGTTTGGCAGGGAGGTACCAAAGTAATCCAGGAGTGGATCACTGGACAACGGTCAAGAACATCCTGAAGTACCTGAAAAGGACCAAGGACATGTTTCTCGTTTATGGAGGTAACAAAGAGCTCGTCGTAAATGGTTACGTCGATGCTAGCTTCAACACTGATCCGGATGACTCTAAGTCACAAACCGAATACATATTTATATTGAATGGTGGAGCTGTCACAGTTGGTGCAGTTCCAAGCAGAGCGTCATGGCGGGGTCTATGTGTGAAGCGGAGTACATAGCTTCTTCAGAAGCAGCGCATGAAGGTGTCTGGATGAAGGAGTTCATATCCGACCTGGGTGTAATACCCAGTGCATCGGGTCCAAAGAAAATCTTTTGTGAGAACACTGGAGCAATTGCCTTAGCGAAGGAATCCAGGTTTCACAAGAAAACCAAACACATCAAGAGACGCTTCAACTCCATTCGTGAAAAGGTCAAGGATGGAGACATAGAGATTTGCAAAATACATATGGATCTGAATGTAGCAGACCCATTGACTAAGCCTCTTCTGCGAGCAAAACATGATCAACACCAAGACTCCATGGGTGTTAGATTCATTACAATGTAATCTAGATTATTGACTCTAGTGCAAGTGGGAGACTGATGGAAATATGCCCTAGAGGCAATAATAAAGTTGTTATTATTATATTTCCCTATTCATGATAAAGGTTTATTATTCATGCTAGAATTGTATTGATCGGAAACTTAAATACATGTGTGAATACATAAACAAATACCGTGTCCCTAGTAAACCTCTACTAGACTAGCTCGTTGATCAAAGATGGTTAAGGTTTCCTAGCCATAGACATATGTTGTCACTTGATAACGGGATCACATCATTAGGAGAATGGTGTGATGGACAAGACCCGTCTATTAGTTTAGCATATGATTGTTGGTATATTTCTATTGCTTTCTTAATGTCAAATACATATTCCTTCGACTATGAGATCATGCAACTCCTGGATACCGGAGGAATACCTTGTGTGCTATCAAATGTCACAACGTAACTGGGTGATCATAAAGATGCTCTACAGGTATCTCCAAAGGTGTCTATTGAGTTGGCATGGATCGATATTAAGATTCATCACTCCATGTATCGGGGAGGTATCTCTGGGCCCTCTCGGTAATACACATCACAACAAGCTTGCAAGCAAAATGACTAAGGAGTTAGTTACGAGATCATGTATTATGGAACGAGTAAAGAGACTTGCCGGTAACTAGATTGAACTAGGTATGAAGATATCGACGGTCGAATCTCAGGCAGGTAACATACCGACAGACAAAGGGAATTATGTATGTTGTCATAAGGTTCGACCGATAAAGATCTTCGTAGAATATGTAGGAACCAATACGGGCATCCAGGTTCCGCTATTGGTAATTGACCTGAGAGGCGTCTCGATCATGTCTACATAATTCTCGAACCCGTAGGGTCCGCACGCTTAACGTTCTTGGATGATATAATGTTATATGAGTTATGTGATTTGGTGACCGAATGTTGTTCAGAGTGCCGGATGAGATCACGTACATCACGAGGAGCTCCGGAATGATCCGGAGGTAAAGATTGATATATAGGACAATGCTATTTGGACACCGGAAAGGTTTCGGAGCGTACCGGGTATTCATAGGATCACCAGAAGGGGTTCTGGGAGGCCCCGGGAGGTCTATGGGCCTAATGGGCCAAGGGGAGGCACACACCAGCCGACAAGGGGGTTGGCGCACCCTCTCCCTGGCCGCCGACCCTAGAGAAGGAAAGGAGGAGGGCAAGCCCCTCCCGCCTTCCCCTCCTCATGGGAGAAAGGAAAGGGGGACACCCCCTCCTGCCTTCTCCCTGGCGCCAAACAATGAAAGGGGGGCGCCATAGGACAAGAGCCCAAGGGGGTCGGCCGTCCACCTTGGGGCGCCCCTTGGCTACCTCCCCTCCCCCCACATATACATATATGAGGGAGGGGCGCCGCACAAACCCACGACAATCCGTTAGCCATGTGCGGTGCCCCTCTCCACAATTTAGTCCTCGGTCCAGTTTTTCCGCAGTGCACGGCGAAGCCCTGCGGGAACTTCGCCATCACCATCACCATGCTGTCGTGCTACCGGAACTCATCTACTACTCTGCATGTTTGGCTGGATCAAGAAGGCGAGGACATCATCGAGCTGAACATGTGCTGAACGCGGAGGTGTCGTACGTTCGGTACTTCATCGGTTGGATCGTGAAGGTGTTCGACTACATCAACCACATAGATAAACGCTTTCACTTTACGATCTATGAGGGTACATAGACACACTCTCCCCTCTCGTTGCTATGCATCTCCATGCATAGATCTTGCGTGTGCATAGAAAATTTATTGTTTTCCATGCAATGTTCCCCAACATAGACGTGCCGAGAATCCAGGCCACCCGGCCCCCATTTATTCCCGTGGCCATTTACCTTCATCTCTCAGGCCACACGACATAATAAGCACACCCACGACAACACATATAGAGAGGACATCCAGCGCTTCCAATGGCGCTCCCAGTGTCTCCAATGGCGCTCCCAGCGGCCGAGGATGTCGGATCACGGGTTCCGGCAAAACCCTTAAGGTCCGAACACTGAGGTGCGCACGAAGATCACTCCTCCCCCTAGCTTACTCGCGCCACGATCTCACGGCCTAGCTCGACGAACCCAAGGAACACGGGGACACAAGATTTATACTGGTTCGGGCCACCGTTGCGGTGTAATACCCTACTCCAGTGTGGTGTGGTGGATTGCCTCTTGGGCTGAGGGTGAATAGTTAGAAGGGGAGAATAGCCTCCTGAGGAGAGGTGTTCTTATGCTTGGTGAGCTGGTATGGTCAAGGGTAATCTCCCTCCCCCCTACTAGGGTGGTGACTAGTCCTATTTATAGAGGCCCTGGTCCTCTTCCCAAATATTGAGCGGGAAGGGATCCCACAACGGCCAAGTTTGAAGGGGGACAGCTAGTACAAGTTATCCTGACAAAAGTATTCTTCGCCTGCCAAAGGCTCTGGTGGTGACGCCGTCTTGGGCTCCACAGTGACCTCCGTCCTGCTGGTCTTGGTCTTGTTGCACCTATATGGAAACCTTTGCCTGATGCCTCGGGACTCCTCGCCTGCGCTCGCCTCTTTAGCACCAAAGAGGAAACGAGGACACTGTGCACGCTGGCGCGCGCCTAGCGTCCGCCTGGCCCGGGTCGTCATGGCTTATGTCATGGGAACCTTGCGAGGTCCCCCTTGCCTTGATCTCTCCGCTCCTCGCGAGCCAGCCTGGTGAGGCCGCCCCTAGGGAGGTCTTGCGTCGTCCGCCTCGCGAGGCTTGGCCCCTCGCGAGGGTCTTGAGTGCTTGCTGGTGAAGGTGGGCCGTACGGGGCCGCTGGTGGAGCCACGCCGTGGGCCGCAGGCAGGCAAGTCTGGGGACCCCCGTTCCCAGAACGCTGACAGTAGCCCCCGGGCCGAAGGCGCGCTCGGGCTTGGCTTCGAGGCGAAGCCAAGGGGCAAGTGCGGAGCGCCGCGGGCCCCAATAGCCTGCGGGCCCGCTTGACGCGTGGCGCCCGATGGGACGTGGGCAGCCCCGCTTCCCCACGCAGCCTTGATATCCGCCTAGCTAGGCGGCCACCGTGATTTACACAGTTATCCCTCATTGCTTGGCGACACGCCCCTCCTAGTCTCCTGCCTTTCCGAATCAGTAACCTCCTCATCCAATATGCCCCGAGCTCGTCCCTCCTTGTCGCCATGGCGCCTCGGCGAATGGAGAAGGGAAAGAAGAAGTCTCAGTCTTCAGCCGGGCCACCCCCGGCCATTGAACCCGCCGTGGGCCGGTCATTGGTGCTCAACCAGGAAGCCATGGACAAGGTCCGCCCAGCGCTTGCCACCGTCTTCAACGAATGGGGGGAGACGGCGGCTTGGCCCGCATCCCACGCCTCTGCCGACAGGGCAGCCACGAAGGTCCAATTCTTCGTCGACGCCTTGTGGGCTGGTCTGATTCCTCCCTTCTCTGCCTTCTTCAACACCGTGCTCTCCCACTATTAGATCCATATGTTGCACCTGGGTCCCCAATCAGTCGCCCTTCTTGCTATCTTCGCCTTCATCTGCGAGTCCATGGTGGGCATTGCTCCTCCCGTGGCCCTACTTCGCTATTTCTTCTCGCTGCACCTGACTGATCCTCGGCAAAGCTCGGGATGCCTGAGCTTCCAGGCCGTGACCGCGATGGCCGGCTCGGGAATTGACTTTGAGCTCCCGCCGTCTGCGAGCGGGTTCCGGACATGATGGGTGTACGTGAATGTTGGCGTGCTCAGCCCCGTGCTCTCGCCGCCGTCGGTGCCCGCCGTTCCCAGCTCCGGCTGGGTCCATGAGATGCTAGCGGACCCCCGCCTTGTCTTCATGTGGCTCCGGTTGAAGAGGCTGAAAGATCTCGGAGTGACTGCACCCATGGTGGTGAAGGAGTTCCTCCGACGCCGCGTCGCCCCACTCCAGCGCCATTCCCAGCCGATGTGGGCCCTGTCCGGTGGCTAGGATCGCATGAGGCTTCAGAAGTCGGGGCTTCCGCCCGAGGCACAAAGAACGATGCTCGAGGTCCTGACGGGCGACTCCTCGCCAGCCGATATGCCGCAGGATGGCTGTCTTTTGTACTGCTGCTCAAACAGGGTGGAGTTCGCGAGGCAGATGCCCGCCTTCGATGAATGGGGGTTGCGTTAGGTCAGCCTTGAAGGGCCCCGCAAGAACCCTGTCTCCGTGGTCCCCCTCCTTGCCACCAGCGTTGAACTCACCCCGAGAGTGGACGCAGGGGGCGAGCACCGCTGGAGGCCGGGGGCGCTGGTGCTGACGCGTCGGCGCCGCTCGAGGCTCCTGAGGTGCCATCTTCGGGAGCCCGTGACTCTTGTCCTGGGGTGACAGCTGAGGGGGCGACGCAGTCCGCTGCTCCTGAGGCTGAGGCTTCCGTGGTCTCAGCAGGTCATCATGGGGCGGAGCCCGAGGGCTCCCCTAAGCCCAGCGCTCACGAGGCCGCCTCATCGGGTGCCTCGCTAGCCGCGCCCTGCGCTGGTTGCCACATCCAACGCTTCGGCCGGCTCCGTCTGGACTTCGACGCACTCCGCAAGAGGAAAGGGTCTCCAAGCTGCAGCGGTGGTGTCGTCCGACCGTTGAAGCATAGGAAGTATATCGCCATAGACGAGTGAGTACCTTATCTTTGTAATTTCTTGAGTGCTGCTTCTCCTCCTGACGGTGGCTCCTCAAGGTCCCTTCTGTTAGGGCCATGAAGTCTCCCGGGAAGCAACCTTCTCCTGCCTCGAATCCCCCGCTGGTCTTGAGCGCCCCAAGCCAGCGTGCCGCACCCGGCGCGAGGTTGGCCAGAGGGGCAAGCACGCTATCCTGGCACCTCGAGGCTGCACCTTTTCTGTCTCTCCTTTGTGGCCTCGCCTGGGGCGTGGCAAGCATGCCAAGGGCTCCCCCTCTGGTTGTGGGCGGCGGCTGGATGGCTTCGATCCTGGCTTTTTCTTCGGGCAGTGGGCCCTCACCCATCCAGGCCTCCGCTGTGGCCCAGATGGTGACTGGGGAAGCTCCAGCCCCCTGCTGGGAGGGAGCGAGCCGCTTCGGGCCCCTTCAGCAGCCCCTGCTGCGGGAGATAAGCCTGGTCGCGCACTCAAGCTCGCGCGCGAGCGGAGTGTCGTCCGCCACGAGCTCTTTCAGGAGGCAATGGGCGCGATGAGCTGGCATGGCGGAGAACTCGCGGATGTTGACACGCGCCTTGAAGCCGAGGGACTCCGGCTGGCGGAGGAGTGGCATCAAATGAAGGTAGACATCAACTTTGGGCGCCTCCAGCGTGAGCATGCCAACACGGAGGCCGAGGCATCCCTGGCAACCTCGCGCGAGGCCAGCGCCCGAGCCTTGGAGGAGGCCAGGGAGGCCGACCGCCGTCGTGCGATCGCCGAGGAGCGCAGGCGGGAGCTCCTGGCCTTGAACGCCTCTTTGGAGCAGCAGGTGGAGGCGCGCAGGGCCGCCCTAGCATCGATGAAGGGGACGCCTGCCGAGGAGGAAGAGACCCGGAGGCGCGAGGAGATGCTGGCGCTGGAAGCCACGGAGCGCAGCCTTGAGCTTGAGAGGTTGGAGACGAGGGAGCGCCAAGTTGCCCAAGCGGAGGATGCCGCTTACGCGCGTGAGGCGAGGATCTAGGAGGAGGTCGACAGCAGGGTGGCGGAGGCTCACGCTGACCTTGAAAACAGGTACGGCAAGAAGCCGGAGCTTGCGGGAGTTGAAGCTGATGGCTAGGGTTCTGCCTTGAGGTCGAGGTTGGCAGCGGCGGAGCAGCACGAGAAAGCTGCCGCTGCCGCCCTGATCTCTGCTCAGGCCAAACTGGTCTCTACTCGCGCTGAACTGCTCCCACTCCAGCAGCGGGTCACCGCCACCGAGTCCCTCACATAGCAGAGCAGGGAGGAAGCGCTCGGCCGGCAGACGCTGGAGCGCGTGCACGCCCCCATGCTCCAAGGCCTCAGGATCAGAGCCAACGCGGCGCTGGGTGCCATCTGTGACGAATATGCCCCTCATCCCCACTCAGACGATTATGCCAGCCATCTTTGCTTTTTCACCGATGTGGTGACACGCCCGGAGAACCGATCCAAGAGGGCTCGCGAGCTTGTTCAAGAGAGGAGCCGCGGCCTGCTCGGGTGCGCGTTCTCCCGCGTCTTCAGCCACCTCCAGAACATCAACCCCAACTTCGATTTTGACGCTGCCATTGCCCCTGTACCCGGGGCCATCCGGGGCGACCTGGCGTGCTGGGTGGAAGACAATGTGGATGCTCTAGTCAGGGCCTTTGCCTCCGAGCATGACGCGGTGGTGGTCGTGGCGGATGAAGGTGACGTGGTCGACGATGGTGAGGGCGGCGCAGGCGATGGTGACGGTGATGCCAGCGATGGCGACAACAACGCCAGTGACGCGTCTGAGGGCGCAGTGAGCGACATGTCCGATTGAGCCCGTGCTTCCTTGTCATTGGCCCCACATGCGAAAGCTCGGGCATGGCCCTGAAAGTTGTAAGAGCATTTTGGGAGGGGGAGCCCCTCATGTAAACAGATTACTGCTTCTATTCCTTAGGCCAAGCTGGAGATGTGTTTTCATGAGCCCGCGAGTCCCGTCGCGAGCTTGTTGCTGCAGTTTACCTTAGCCAGGACCAGTTCCGAACCGGCTCATGAGGTCATGGGCTTCTGAGGAGCCTACCGATCCGTCCGAGAGGGCCTCGCGAGAAGCAAGCGCCAACCATGGAAGGACGTGCGCGCAGCGCGCGTGCGCCACGCCAAGCCCCCGCTCATGAGGGGGAGGCAGCAGGTGCGAACTCCGAATCAAGGCAAGGAACCAAATCACAAGAAATCGCACGAACGAGAAAAGACACCCGCCACGCATACCAATGAAAATTCAACTTCAAACTTAAATCCAAGGCCAGAAAATAGGGCTACAGCGAGGAGGTTAAAAGCAAATGGTCGTGTCCAGCGCCTAGTCTAGTCTTCTGGTCTTCCACCAGCGCGGAGCATGGCGCATCCACAAGGACGTGGGTGGGAGCCCACGAGGCCCGAGGGCGGCTCTCCGGAGACTCCGGGGCGTGCACAGCCCCACTCATTATTACGTGAGTGTCACGAGCGGAGACCTTCACAGGGGCGAGCCTTGATTCATATCGCCAGACGAGGGCCCCGCCTTGCGCCACCCTCGACCACCGTTGGGGCGTCCAGAAACCAGGACGATGCCAAGGGGGAAAGGGGACGGTAGCGGCACCCTCGGCGACCACGGGCCCTCTGCCGGGGGGAAGGCTCGCCAGCGCCTCCCCGGCAGAGGACCTACCTCCGGGCGACGCCTTGCTCCGTGCGATGTGGGGAGGGGCCTTCCTCCTGGCTCCTCCCACGCAGCCCCCAGTGCGCCTCCCCTGGTGGGAGGGGGGCTGCCGTGCTGGGGCCATCATCCGGCGCTGTGACCTGATTCACTTGCGACCCATGGTTAGCGTAAGCCTGCACCTGAGAGATTACTGGTACCCTGTAGCTGTTGTTGCTGGCATGATCGGCGAGGCCCCCGGGTGGCTCTTGGAAGGCCTCAACTTCCAGCGTCTCCTCTTCCCAACCTGGCTTGAGGAACGAGCCGGGGTCATCCTTCGGCGTGTACTCTTGGTCCATCATGCGGGGCACATAGGCCTCCGGAGCCGTCGCCTCGGAAACCTCGCTGAAGTGCCCCGCGCTCCATGTCGCCCGACCCGGCGCGCCGCTCCGAGGGTGGTAGGGCAGTATCCTGCCCTGTCTGAGGGTGGTGATGCTCACGCCTGCGCCCATCGGGGCAGGCCCTGGCGCGATTGGGTGCCCGGCGCCACTGGTCGCGTCGATGCCGATGAAACCTCCTGGTGTGCCCGGGGGCACACAGGCGCGATGAGGCCCACCGTGTGACCCGGCCGCAGCCTGAGGCGTGAGCGAGGAGCAGAAAGGCGGTGTACCCCTGGCTGCAGCATCCAACAGCTCGGCGACACGCTCCAGCAACGCATCTCGGACGCTCTCCATCAGTCGGCATCGTAGCAGCTCCCGCGCCACCGTGAGTGCGACCCTCATGTTCGCTTGTTCCCGTCGGGTGTGCGGCACCGTTGCCGCAGCGTAGCTTGAAGCTCTTGCGGTGGCCCGCGCTTGCCTTGGAGTAAGGGTGGATGGCGTCTGACCGCGCCACCCGCGCCCCGCAGTGTTTGGCGGTGCGCGCACCGCCTGGAGCGTGGGATTGAGGTCTTCTTGGGCGGACGACGTCGCTTGAGCTGGCCAAGCTGCCCAGTGGTCGGCGTTGGTCCTCGGGTCGCCGGACATCGGAACCGCGGAGCGTCGGCGGGTCAACTGGCGGAAAAGAGGCTCCGGCGCACCCCTACCCGGCGCGCCAGATGTCGAATCACGGGGTCTGGCAAAACCCTTAAGGTTCAAACACTGGGGTGCGCACGAAGATCTCTCCCCCCTAGCTTACTCGCGCCACGATCTCACGGCCTAGCTCGACGAACCCAAGGAACACAAGGACACAAGATTTATACTGGTTCGGGCCACTGTTGCGGTGTAATACCCTACTCCAGTGTGGTGTGGTGGATTGCCTCTTGGGCTGAGGGTGAATAGTTACAAGGAGAGAACAACCTCCTGAGCAGAGGTGTTCTTGTGCTTGGTGAGCTGGTGTGGTCAAGGGTGATCTCCCTCCCCCCTGCTAGGGTGGTGACTAGTCCTATTTATAGAGGCCCTGGTCCTCTTCCCAAATATTGAGCGGGAAGGGATCCCACAATGGCCAAGTTTGAAGGGCGACAGCTAGTACAAGTTATCCTGACAAAAGTAGTCTTCGCCTGCCAAAGGCTCTGGTGGTGACGCCGTCTTGGGCTCCACAGTGACCTCCGTCCTGCTGGTCTTTGTCTTGTTGCACCGATATGGAAACCTTTTGCCTGATGCCTCAGGACTCCTCGCCTGCGCTCGCCTCTTTAGCACCAAAGAGGAAATGAGGACACTATGTGCACTGGCGCCCGCCTGGCCCAGCTCGTCATGGCTTACGTCACGGAAACCTCGCGAGGTCCCTCTTGCCTTGATCTCTCCGCTCCTCGCGAGCCAGCCTGGTAAGGCCGCCCCTGGGGAGGTCTTGTGTCATCTGCTTCACGAGGTTTGGCCCCTCACGAGGGTCTTGAGTGCTTGCTGGTGAAGGTGGGTCGTACGGGGCCGCTGGTGGAGCCATGCAGTGGGCCGCAGGCAGGCAAGTCTGGGGACCCCCGTTCCCAGAACGCCGACAGACGATGACAACGGGGGGCAGTTCACCACGCATCACGTAGTGGACACCTACGTGAGGGGGAAGGACCTCTCGGTGGTGTACACGAACAAGCCAGTCTTGATGGAAATCTCCATCCAAACTATGGAGAGTTGCTTGCTGAGGACAAGTACCAAGTGGTCGGCTTCAACCTCGAGGTCACCAGCGGTCATGCCGGGCAAGATTAGAAGGTTGTCGTCGCCCAGTTGTGCGTGCAACATGACGTCCTCATCTACCACTACCACCTGGCCACAAGGCCTTGCGGGCGTTTCTCCAGGTTTATCAACAACTCCGACTATAGTTTCGCTACGGTGGACACCACTAACAATCTAAAAGCGCTCAAGGTTTCGGGCTTGACCTGCAAGAATCTTATCAACATCCATGACCACTACAAGGTCTGGGGCTTCACCAACAACAAACAGAACTCCCTGGTTGACCTTGCCTCGGCCATCATCGACCCCTACTACATGAAGATGAAGTATGAGAACAAGAAGGATAAGAACGCCTGGCACAGTGTGTGGCATGAGAGACTAGATGAACAACATGTCAAGTACGTGGCCATGGACTGGTTTTTAACCCCTTTCTGCGACGGCATCTGGAACCGTCGCCAAGTGAGTGTGGGCGATATGGGGGTCCTTCCCACACGACCCAGAAACCATCGGGGATATGCCCTCCTGGCACACATGCTCGGCAAAATGAGGTCGTGTGCGACCGGCGAGCACTCAAATACGGTAATACATACAATAGAGCTAAAAAATACAATTATACAGGCGAAATTGTTTTCGGTTGCAAGTACATCCCACACAGTCAGTCCCTGCTAAATGTTTCCGTTCGTATGTACATCCCACACAGTCGCTCCAAGGAAAATGTTTCCGTTCACTGGTACATCACACACAATTTTCCCCGTTAAATCGTTTGTGATAGCGTTGCCATTGCACACGATATTAACAATTTTATCGTTTGCGTTATTGAATGCATCACACATGGTGCGTAGAAGAAACTGTGTGGCAAAGGCTGTCCATCACACATAGTTTTTATGTGGTAAACGTTTGTGCAAGGTGGCCTAACACAAACAGTTTTCAAGAGAAGGTCGTGCGTGATTGTTCATTGATCCAACACGGTTTATTCCTAGAAACTGTGTGCGTTTCCTGAGGTCATCGCCCACGGTATTTTCTCAATAACCGTTTGCAATAGCAAAACCCAATTAGCAGGCTAATTCGCCATTAGTAGGCTAATTGCCCTATTATTAATAATGCATTTATTAATATAATTGACATTCATATTAAGCACATAACATATTTCATTTCCATATTAAGGAAGCAGGATTTCATAATTGAGATACATCAAAGTACAACATGATATAGCTTCAGCACTCAGCTACCCCATTACACAACTGCACCAGCACCAAGTTTCACATGCAACATGTAGAACCTTTTGAAATTAGCATCATAGACGGTACATAGACAGATGCATCTCATCTGGAAAACTGCTGAAGTGGAAGGCGAATATTGAGCCTTCATTCATGTTGAACGTCTTTGCAACTTTAGGCCAGTGCCTGTGGATGATTGATCGTCTGTCCTTCGTCCTCTTCAGGAACACTTCAATATTGAACTGTGGGTGTTGTATGAAAACCTTCCTCACCTCCTGACCATAGAGGTGGTTTGAGAGTTAATCATTAGTGAACTGCTTTGGAAAGGCCTGAAAACAAGGATGTGCATAAATATCTTCTCTATATTGGAAATGGGGCAAAGGAATAAAAAAAGGCAAGGTATAATAGTTAGTACCATCTTGTAGTGAACTCATGTCTTCTTCATTGTGTAGACAAAGATCTTGTTGTTTTTTGTCGCTAATTTCTTTATCCTAACAATCTTTCTGAGTTTGTTGACTTGATTGATATTCATGGGCAACTCATTTCCCCATATGCAAAAAGGGTCGAACAGTGGGTCAAAATCTCTGACAGTAGGACCTACATGTGCAAGACCAAATTGTTAAAAACCTAAATATTAGAATGGTTCCTGCAATTGCACAATAATGTGCTATTAGACAACGGACCATGCACGTGCTAACCTCGATTGTAAACCTCAGTGCTTCCCATTGTTTCCCTGCAACACATATAAGGTAGTTAGCCATCAGGTTAAGTAAGGGTTCGCATGCTATCAGTAAAATATGTTGATGAAAAATAAGCACATTGCAGAATCATCAGATTATTTCAAGCCACATGGAAAACCCATTTATCCAAACCAAGCATAATTAAGAACTAGGAAATATGGCACTTGTATATGTTTCTCATGTATTAAGTGCAGCCAAATTCGATTTATTCCTCACATGCACAACAATGCAAAATTCTACCCACGACAATTGGACATCGCATTGCAGAATTGAACCAAGCAGTTAACTAAACATCACAGCAAATGAACCAAAAACATTAACTGAGCACCACATTGCACAATATAACATACTCCTAATAGAAGATCAGACAGTTAACCAAACCAAGCATGCTTAACAACTTGGAAATATAGCAATCGTATTTGTTTCTCGTGTATTTACTACAGCCAAATTCAATTTATTCCTCACATGGTATACAATAACAGAATGCACCCAGAACAATTGAACATCGCATTGCAGAATTGAACCAAACAGTTAACTAAACACCACAACAAATGAACCAAACGTTAACTGAGCACCACATTGCACAATATAACATACTCCTAATAGAAGATCAGACAGTTAACCAAACCAAGCATGCTTAACGACTTGGAAATATAGCAATTGTATTTGTTTCTCATGTATTTAGTACAGCCAATTCTATTTACTTCTCACATGGTATACAATAACAGAATGCACCCACAACTATTGAACATCGCATTGCAGAATTGAACCAAACAGTTAACTAAACACCACAACACAAATGAACCAAACGTTAACTAAGCACCACATTGCACAATGTATAACCAAACAAAGCATGCTTGACAACTTGGAAATATAGCAATTGTATTTGTTTCTCATGTATTTTGTAAAGATAAATTCGATTTATTTCTCACATGGAAGACAATACAAAATTGCAGCCTGAAGAATTGAACATCACATTTGCAGAATTGAAGCAAACAGTTAACTGAAGACGACAACTAATTAACCAAATAGTTAATAAGTGAGCACCACACTGCATGACATATAGAACATATACACTAGAGCAACAGATTGCATGGTAAAATTAGAGAGCACAATTCACTAGAATTTGTTAAGGAAAGGCAGGAGCAACACACGCAATGGGTAAACCGAGCATGCTTAACCGGCGTAGCTAGCAAATGGCAAGGTGCTCCTCCAAGATCTGGGGGTCGGCACGAATGGCAGCCATTGCGACCTCATCCGCGCGTGCGGCCGCAATTTTCTTCTCTGCTGCCAAATGCTCCTTGAGCTCCTAGCTATACTGCGTGCACCATGGCTTAGGGCGGCGCTTATTTGGTGGAGGGGTCGGTGATTTGGGTGGAAGGTCTCGCACCGGCGGTCGGGGCATGTGGGATGTGGAAGGAGGAGGAGGATGGGGGTCGGGTGTGGATTACCTGCCTGGATAGGCGAGGCCGAGTAGCGTGAAGGAGGGTCGCCGGCAAGGAGGCGGCGCTGCAAGCAAGGAGTGAAGGTTTCAACTTGGAAAGGAAGGCAGAAACAGGGGAAATGTGGCTTTTGGTAAGGGGAAGGGGCGGGGAGGTAGATATTTCCGCGGAAGCCAAAACTTTGGAACCGCTTCAGCGAAAAAACTGGCGCGCAAAGTGTCATCAGACACGTTCCCTTATTCAGAACTATGTACGATATGTGAACATCACAAACGATTCAGATAGCTTAACCCGTGTGTGATGAGTTTGAACGTCAAAAATTTTGGTTCGAATTTCGCTGGTTACAGTGGTCATCCACGTCATTGCATAATTTGGGTACACAAAGGATACTACAGCACACCCACACTTCTTAAGCGAGCAAGTTCAGCAATTAAACAGAGCTAGCTGACCTAAACATTACTCTAACAAATTAAAGACCGGCGCTCTTAATTAAACAAAACAAAGAGTGCTACTACGGCTGGTGCTCGTCGATCTCCGTTGCCTCCTCCATGTCCAGCTCGCGCCCGACGGTCTCCTAGGGAAAGGGCTCGACGGCATCCATCGCTCCATACTCGGCAAGCATCTTGCCATCCGCGTCTGCCATCTCTTTTTGAAAAGGCCGCCACGAGCTGGGCGTGGGCGGCCGCGATCTGGGCTTGGACGGGCTCCGTCGTTGCAAGGTATGCGGCGGAGGAACGGGTGGCCACTCGAACGCTCTCAGCGATTGCCAACTCTTCGGCTGTGGGTTGCCGACCGTTTTCGGAGAAGCTTCGTTCGATTTGTGCGGTGACCGCCACGAGCTGGGCATGGGCGGCCTCGACATGGTCGTGGGTGGCCTCCATCAGGGCTAAGGCCACCATTGCGGAACGGACAGCTGCTGTGCCGCTCTCGCCAGTTGCTATCCCCGAGGCGGATGTTGCTGCCGCCACCTGAGAAGCAACAGCAGCCGTTTGGCCTACCTTGGCCACCCGTTCGCAGATTGCGGCCGCGCTCATGCACCTTGTTAGCACGCGCATGGCGGCTGCGGACGCGCTCTCGCCGGAGTGGGCCGCCGAAGTTGCCCTCACGGCGCGGGTCCACGTCCCCGTTTTTCACCGGCGACAATTGAACAGTGAAATGACATTTGGGGAGGGAGCTAGTGTGCTTGACACGCCGGCTGTGGACTGTAGCCGACGCACCTTCTCGCGTAAGCCATAGGCGTACTATACACCGACGGTGCTCCAGGATATTTTGTACTGCACCTCACATGGTTGGTGATAATAAACTGTGTGGGCTCTACTTGAATTTCATCTTGATTTGAATTACATAATGGGGTCACAGCAGCAATGGATGGTGCTTGAATTGCTAGACCTTTTATCTGCAGTGAACATGCAACTATATGTGTGTCATAAAAGAATTGGAATTATTCAGGGTTCATTTGGACATTTTATACATTAAATTTGTTTTCTAGCCATTTCAGGTGCACAATTCAAAATTAAACTACATGCACATGCTTCGGTGCACCAAAATGGGTTGTAAAATCATATATGTGTCCATGGGTTTATGCTTATGTCCCATGCAAGAAATGGGGATGAATTTCTAACACCATCGCACCGTGGCTCTCCGGCAAACGTCGACGTACTTGCTTTTGTAATTCTAGTAAATCCAAAAGTCGTCCGAAATTCATGAAACTTGGCATGCTACCATGGAGCGGCATCAACATGCCATGGTAAATTTTTTGTCCCATTTGGGTCAGGTTTGGGTATAAGCTTCTCACAACAAGTGTGATGGTTTCGGTAGGGAACGTTTCACCTTTCTGGACGAAATGATATCCGTTGCCTCTTCTCGATTTCAATTTTTTTCCTAGTGTCACCATAGAACAACAGGAGTGTTGTGTCAATTTTTGGAATTTTTCGGGGTTCGCTTGGACATTTTATACATTAACTGAGTTTTCTATGCATTCATGTGCATAATTCAAATTTGAACTACAGGCACATGCTCTAATGCATATTAATTAGTTGAAAATTCAAATCTGTATCCTTGGTTGCATGCTTAGGTCCCATGCAAGAAATGAGAATGAATGTCAAACACCCTGCCACCGTCACTCGGCCGCAAACATTGAGATACCTGGTTTTTAAATTCTAGTAAATCCAAAGCTCGTCTGAAATTCATGAAACTTGCCATGCTATCATGGAGCGGCATCAACATGCCGTGGTAAATTTTTTGTCCCATTTGGGGCATGTTTGGGGATATGCTTCTCACAAACGAGAGCTTCTCACAACAAGCCTGATGGTTTCGGTAGGGAACGTTTCACCTTTCTGGACGAAACGATATCCATTGCCTCTTCTCGATTTCAATTTTTCCTAGTGTCAACATAGAAAAACAGGAGTGTTTTGTCAATTTTTGGGATTTTTTGAGGTTCGCTTGGACATTTTTATGCATTAACTGAGTTTTCTATGCATTCATGTGCATAATTCAAATTTGAACTACAGACACATGCTCTAATGCATATAAATTGGTTGAAAATTCAAATATGTGTCCTTGGTTGCATGCTTAGGTCCCATGCAAGAAATGGGAATGAATGTCAAACACCCTACCACCGTCACTCGGCCGAAAACATTGAGATACCTGGTTTTTAAATTCTAGTAAATCCAAAACTCGTATGAAATTCATGAAACTTGGCATGCTATCATGGAGCGGCATCAACATGCCGTGGTAAAAAATTTGTCCCATTTGGGGCAGGTTTGGGTATATGCTTCTCACAAACCAGAGCTTCTCACAACAAGCATGATGGCTTCGGTAGGGAACGTCCCACCTTTGGGGACAAAACAATATCCATTGCCTCTTATTGCTTTCAAAAAATTTCTCGTGTCAACATAGAACAACAGGAGTGTTGTGTCAATTTTTGGGATTTTTTGGGGTTCGTTTGGACATGTTTATGCATTAATTGAGTTTTCAATGCATTTATGTGCATAATTCAAATTTGAACTACATGCACATGCTCCAGTGCATATAAATTGGTTGAAAGATCAAATCTTTGTCCTTGGGTGCATGCTTAGGTCCCATGCAAGAAATGGGAATGAATTTCAAACATCCTGCCACCGTCACTCGGCCGCAAACATTGAGATACCTGGTTTTTAAATTCTAGTAAATCCAAAACTCGTATGAAATTCATGAAACTTGGCATGCTATCATGGAGCGGCATCAACATGCCGTGGTAAATTTTTTGTCCCATTTGGGGCCGATTTTAGTATATGTTTCTCACAACCAGAGCTTCTCACAACAAGCATGATGGTTTCGGTAGGGAACGTCCCACCTTTGGGTAGGAAACTATATCCATTGCCTCTTATTGCTTTTAAATAAATTCTCGTGTCAACATAGAACAACATGAGTGATTTTTGGGATTTTTCGGGGTTCGTTTGGACATTTTTATGCACTAATTGAGTTTTCAATGCATTTGTGTGCATAATTCAATTTTGAACTACATGCACATGCTCCAGTGCATATAAATTGGTTGAAAAATCAAATCTTTGTGCTTGGGTGCATGCTTAGGTCCCATGCAAGAAATGGGAATGAATTTCAAACACCAGGGCACCATTGATTGCCGGCAAAACGTTGAGATACTGTTTTTAAATTGTAGCAAATCCAAAATTCGTCTGAAATTCATGAAACTTGGCATGCTATCATGGAATGGCACCCGACATGCTGTCGTATTTTTCATGTCCATTTTGGGAGAAGGAGCACTCGAATAACAGCCAACAAAGGCATTTTAAACAAATAACTGCCACTCTAACATCGCAAATGTTTGTATAATTCAAATCATGTGCGTTATGTTAACCATTCAACTGATGCCACGTGTCTTTGTTTTAATGGCTATAGGAGGTGTCGTGCGGACAGCTACTTGACTAAACGAGAGGCGTGCGAGCGTAGTCCGGTGTGTCGGCTGACTGTGAAGTGTGCAAGTTGTCCTCCAGTGCGCAAGCTCACCGGGAAGCATGCAAGCTATACGCTGCGCAGGCTCACTAGGAAGCGAGCCCTTTGACTTCCATGGCCGCCCGCCGTCCTCTTCATTAATGGCGCCCGAGCCGCTGCTTAATACGGGCGGCCTTACTATTCGCCTCACATTCCCTCCCCTCCCCCCCCCCCCGCAGACCTCCACCAACGCCATGGCGCAGAAGGATCATCTGGCACAAGTCTTCAAGTTTGGTGAAGTCGACTCTGAGCCAGAGGAGATAGAAAATAAGGAGGAATGGGGCCTCATGGACATGGCCCAGAACGAGCTGGCCGCGACGGTTGCTACCCCCGCTCCCGTCCCAGCTCCCATCCCCGCGCCCGTGCCAGCGACCATCCCCGTAGCATTGACGGGCTGGTCACCGAGCACTATCGCACAGCTGGAAGCCGCGGGCGTCAGCGAGGTCTCCGTAGACCCGCGTGAGCCCATGTACATGCCAGCGCCCGTGCCCGTGCGCGCCCCTCCACCCACCGTGGCGTCGGTCCCCGTGCGTTTGGCTGCACCCGGCGCGCTCGTGCCCGCGCCCCCCTCAGCGGCATGGGACACCGCCGTCGACCGCTACCTCTCAGCACCGCCAACTTCCATCCTCCCGCGCCCCGCCGATCGATCGTGCGATGACATGATGTTTGATTTACAAGTGAAGAACATTCTGTGCTGCATTGAAGACTTCAACAATGACGTCCCGGCGGATGACAATGACAACGACGGTGCGGCACGCCGCCTCCGCCGCTGCCGAAAATAGTTTTTTTCTTGGGTTTAATACTGTATCTCGATCATATGAATATAAATTCGCAGTATGACTAAATGAAAGATATGGTTTGAGCAAACTTGCGTTTTTCTCTCTTAATGTACAGACTTATCAAACGATTTTTCTTTTGAAAAAAATGTCAATGGTTTTTAAATATAGAACACTCATCGCAAATGTTTTAGTTAGAACACCCGTATGCAAACCGACAGCTTCCCCAGGAAGCCAAGGGAAATGTGCCGAGCAGGATTTGTGCAGCTCTTGATTGCAAACGTTTTAGATAGAACACCCGTATGCAAAGTGAGAGCAGGATTTGTGCATCTCTTCAACGCAAACGGTTATTTTGGATGACCCATGTGCATTACAAACAATTTCGTAAGATTTGCATTTGTCATATTGGGTATGTTGCCATTTGTCAAATTGGAAAGATTGAAATTTGTTGATCTAGTGACATTGCCATTTGTCAACCTTGTAACACTGCGATTTATCAAAATATAAAGCTAAAAATCACTAGCAGTATCTTTTTTTGCAACTAAAATTCAGTAATTAAGCATAGATTTCATTCATAGATTAAGCAGCCGTTCTTTATACAAACAGTTCAACTCGAAAGCTGAACCGACCAAACTTTTCACCAATTGTTGCCAACCACGTACTGAAATAGCTAGTTCTAATTTATATAGTAGCTAATTTTAAGTATGTTGTACAGTTCCACCACATCTATAGTCAGATAAACTGAACAAAATAGCCCCTAAATAGTACTACTACTATGGAGGGGCTTTGTACTACTTCTAGCAGCCACTCCTCTGCCGAGCACGCTCCGTAAGAGGCAGAGGACAAGGAGCCTACCGACGAGCTAGACAACTGCAATACGGTGCCTGCCGCTGCTGCACCTTCAGCGACGCTCACCTCGAACGCCCTCTGCCGCTCCAGACGACCCCTCTCGAAGCGGTTGTTCTCCTCGTAGATCTCCTAATTCCTCGCCTTTGAGGCGGCGTGTGCCGCGGCCACGGCGGCGGTAAGGCTCTTTGCGTGCTCGACGAAGCGCTCCTCCTCCTCCCGCAGGAAGTTGGTGTAGCGTGCAAGGTCGCTGATGCATGTGCGGGCATCCACCTCCGCCTCCCGCCTTCGGCGGTGGTGGCGGAGCGGGTGATGACCCCGGCGGTCGACGGTGGGCTGGCGGCCACAGCGGCCGACAATGGGGTGGCGGCCACGACCACCACCTCCCGCCTTCGGACCACGGTGGCGGAGCGGCTGATGGCCACGGTGGCTGGCAGTGGGGTGGTGGCCATGACAGCCACCTCCTGCCTTCGGGCCGCGGTGGCGGAGCGGGAGATGGCCCTGGCTTTCGACAGTGGTGTGGCGGCAACAGCGTCCGGCAACAGCTGCCGACGGGCAGCGGTGGCGGAGCATGTGTGGGTGTTCCGCGCACACCCAAAAGGGACGCCACACGCACTAAACTACACCGGGGACTGCGCCGCCGCCGCCGTGTAGCCTCCGGGCTGGAGCTATCCTCTGATGACGGCGGAGTGGCTGAGCGACGACGACGGACCAGTGCCATTGGCAATTGTGGGAGAAGCAAACGAGATAAGCTATAGGGAGGGAGGGGAAAATGCGACGTAGGACTCGCCGGCCGTGAGGCTTTATATAGCAGGCCGGTAAGCATTGGGATTTTGGGGGATTTCAATGAGTCGGGCGGGAAGCTTGCGTGGGAAACTGTGAGGTTGCGTAGGAACTGAAGGAAATATGCCCTAGAGGCAATAATAAATTTGTTATTTATATTTCCTTATATCATGATAAATGTTTATTATTCATGCTAGAATTATATTAACCGGAAACTTAGTACATGTGTGAATACATAGACAAAACAGAATGTCCCTAGTACGCCTCTACTTGACTAGCTCGTTAATCAAAGATGGTTAAGTTTCCTGACCATAGACATGTGTTGTCATTTGATGAACAGGATCACATCATTAGAGAATGATGTGATGGACATGACACATCCGTTAGCTTAGCATAATGATCGTTAAGTTTTATTTCTATTGCTTTCTACATGACTTATACATATTGCTTTGACTATGAGATTATGCAAGTCCCGAATACCGGAGGAACACTTTGTGTGCTATCAAAAGTCGCAACGTAACTGGGTGATTATAAAGATGCTCTACAGGTGTCTCCGATGGTCTTTGTTGAGTTGTCACTCCGTGTATCAGAGAGGTATCTCTGGGCCCTCTCGGTAATGCTCATCAATATAAGCCTTGCAAGCAATGTGACTAATGAGTTAGTTACGGGATGATACATTACGGAACGAGTAAAGAGACTTGCCGGTAACGAGATTGAACTAGGTATGATGATACCGACGATCGAATCTCGGGCAAGTAACATACTGATGTCTACTAAGCAACTTTATTCTTGTAGACACGTGTTGGGCCTCCAAGCGCAGAGTTTTGTAGGACAGTAGCAATTTTCCATCAAGTGGATGACCTAAGGTTTATCAATCCGTGAGAGGTGTATGTCGTGGGTTTGTCACGGCAGATGTCCTAGCGAAAGGACTTAGTCGTGGAGCCATCACAACGGGTTAGCTTAAAGGGGTTAAAACGGACAAAGGACACGAGGGTTTAGACTGGTTCGGCCCCTTGCGATGAAGGTAAAAGCCTACGTCTAGTTGTGATGGAATTGCAGTGGTCTCGAGGATCAAGGAGTGGAATCGCTTTACCTAGATCTCGAGTTGTTGTTTCTTGTCCTTGAACCGCCGCTGGGTCGTGCCTTTATATACACAGGTCGACGCCCGCCAGCTTACAGAGTCCCGATGCCGGTTTATATACATACCAGCTCGGTCTCTACTTTGTCATACCTTACAATACAAGTCATGTACTACATGGCGGTTTATAGCTACAGGCCTTAATCTACCTTTGGGCCTTGGGCCTTCGAGTCTCTGTAGTAAACCGCTTTATTCCTTGTCTTCATGGGCTTTTAAGTATAAACAATCCATTATGGGGATAACCCGGCTTCCTTGGCCGGTTTACACCTAGTAGTAATATCCCCAACATTATGCCCCAGATTGATTTGAACTGGTTCATGTCAATCTCCAAAACCCTGAGAAAATTTCTTCTTCCATATCTTCGCATAAATCTTGTAAACCGCCATGACGTCATCATCCAGAATCATAATAAACCGCCATGACGTCATTTGTTATTTTAAATGGTATATTCCTCACCTTCATTAATGAGCCTCTGACAATCGAGGCAACAAATCTGTCACATATCCATTTGTTAGGCTCCTCGATTCTTGCGCTTGACTCTTATCCTTTCGTCTTTATAAATACGGCCGAGGGTCCTTTCTATTTTCCCCCTTCCTCTTCGTCTCCTTCTTCTTCCTCGCGACGTCTCAGAACCCGAGCTCTGCCGTCGCCGTCGACCTTCGTATCTGCATTAACCAAGGCCGCTGCATCAACCTAATCGAACCAGAGCAACGCGGCGCTCCTCCGCTGTTCCGCAGCACTGGTGAGTTCATTTCCTTTTCAACCTCAGATCTACATTAGGGTTCCGCCGTTCGTCGGTGTTCTTTCCTGTTCATCTTCCTTATGTTCTTAGATCTCATAACTTGATTTGCAACTGATAGTAGAAGTAGGCGATGATAGTCTAGCGTCCTTTACCAACCTCGTAAAACACCTTTTACAGCCTGAGATCCAATCAAACAAACATGTTCTTCCACTGCCACCATTTTAGGTTAAATTTATTTCCTCTTTTTAGAACTGTGGCAGATCCAAATTTATACCACCGATCTGTGAAATCTGTTTGCGCCATACTTAGAAATTTTTGTAAATCTGTAGCCTCTATACCATTGTGGGCGGTTTATCCTTTAAACTTTGATAACTCATCATATACCATTAGCCCTCTGTTAAACTGCCAACCTGCTTTAAATGCTGAAATCTGGTTTAGTACACCCAAATGCTTGAAATATCATCGTCCTCCATCATTGCACCGGTTTGTAAGTTGTAACCATGAACTTTAACCTGGATACCATGCTTTTTCCAGCTTGTCACCAAAAATGGCCAAACAATTCTGTTCCTGTAATTGGGTTCCTTCCCGGGTCACGGAAGCGCAGCTGGCTGGTTGTGTTACAACGGGCGCTTTAGCAAATAAGGACACTATCCATTGGCGAGTCCCCGGTCCAGAATTTCCTCCTGAACCCCAAGACGGAGAAGTTATTGTATTTGCTGATCACCTGAGCCGAGGCTTCACTCCTCCCGGATCAAAAAATTTCTGTGACGTGCTCGCCGACTTTCAAATCCATCCCCAAGATATCGGTCCAAACTCCATATCCAATATTTGTGACTGGCAAGTATTCTGTGAAGTGTACCTGCAAGAGGAGCCTACTGTTGATCTGTTCCAGGATTTCTTTTATCTAAACTGCTGTACTGAGTTTACGGATGGCCCCAATACTGAACTAGGCGGGGTTGCAATTCAGAAGAGGAGAGATGTTGATTTCCCTCATGCCAAGCTTCATAGTCATCCTAAGGACTGGAATCATACTTGGTTCTACTGCCGCAACACAGCCCTAGCCAATGAAAATCCTTTGTCGGGTTACCGTCCACACCGGCTTACCCCAGCTCATCCCTTTCCTCAACGGCTGACTGCCCAGGAGCGAGCAAAATATGCCCCTCAACTCGCAAAGCTCAGAGCCTTTGTTGCAAATGGGCTGACAGGCGTGGATTTTGTCCGATGCTGGGTTTCATGGAGCGTTTTACCTCTAAGCCAGCGGCCCAGTTTAATGTGTGAATACACAGGGGATTTGAAAGACCCGCAACACCATATTGACATTCAGCTGACTGATGATGAAGTCACCGAAGTTGTTAAAAAGATGCTTAATGAGCCAATAGATGTATGCAGCAAAACCGGGCTCAGTCCTTTCTATGCTGCCAATAAACCGCCAAAGGTATAATCTACCGTATTTCTGCCTTTATCCATCCTTTGTTAAATTTCTCCTTTGATGACTTACTATTTGTCTATGCAGGCCGATGATCCATTATGGAAGAAAAAATCACAAGATAAACCGGTAAAGAATCCTCGGCTTAAGACCAAGGCTTCAAAAAAGCCTATGAAAAGAAGGAACATTGAACCGTCCGAGCCCATTATTGATGATGATCTGGATATTCCGGATTCAGAGGTAGAACTTGACTCTCTCGGTTTATTTTTTATACACCTTATTGACAATGATCATTATCAGGATGAAGCGAAAGCCAGCCATGCTGATGAGGTAACTATTCTTTCTTCCGATTCAGATCCTGTGCCAGTACCAAGAATCCGTCGAGCCATTCGGAAAGTAAAATTTTCATGCCCTCTTTCTTATTTGGACCCGCACTTTCTTTTAAAGACGCAGCAGCATGAAGCTCGCAGCACAACTTGACATAGCGGCCAAGTGGTGACCTCCTCCGGTTTACCAATTCGCCGGTTCGCAAACGCCGCCCAGAGGTTTCTTCTACTCCTCACACCCTTTACCCTAAGGCGGGTTACATCCGATATCCTCTTAATCCGTCTGACTCAAATTATCAGGGAACTTCCCATTCATCGTCCGGTGAGTCGTCAGCGACACAACTTCCTCCTCTGAAAACCGTCCCTGGGTAAGCATAACATACTTTTAACTTTTTGGTCTTGTATTATATTGTCATATCGATCTTCGCGTCTGCTCTTTTTTAGTGCTAAAGCCAGACCAAGCAAAAAGGCTAGATTGAATAGGCCAACCGACCATGAACCGGCTACCGAGCCGGAGAAACCCCAGAGGCTATTGACCCGGAGGCTAACACTGTTATTGATAATCCGGAACCTCAAGCAACCGACACGCCTGTTGAACCGATAGAAAATAATCCAACAAGCCAGTCAGCTGATCCACTAAGTCCAACTGTTGATCCCCCGAGTCCGGCTAAAGCATCCGATAAACCGCCAAGCCCTACCAAAACTACGGACGACGATGTTGTCGTAACTGGCCTTGGTTTCAGCTCCCCTGGTCGTCCTGTCGCGTTATCAAAGCATAGCGCCAAAGAAGAAATTTCTGCTATGGACAAAGGGAAATGGAAATCCGATTTATCCAATTATACCAATCTCAGCGCTGAAGACCTTCATTCTGGTTTTTTAAACCGCCTGTATACAAGCCGCGACTTTGAAGCCGGTTTAGTAGGCCTGATGAAGGAGCGGTATGAGGTAAATGTCACTTTCCCTTTGCATAAATATTCCAATAGTCCTTTTGTTAGAACTGGTCTAACGTATCAACTCCAGTAGCCCCCAAGGGCCGGTGCATAACATTGGTTTGAACCGGGTCTTGAATCGATATTTGCATTTTGCTGGTGTAGCCCCCATGAACCGGCTTATATCTTTTTAGAATGAACCGGTACATCCTATTAATCTCACCACTTATAATGATGACAATCCATCTGAATCTGAACGAATACGCATTAGCCCCCATGTAACATCCCAAATTTTCAATTTGGAATGTTATACACAAGATCATCATTGCATAGCATATTTTATTGCATTTTGGCTAATCCTCGAAATCCTAAGCAGCTCAAGGACCCTTGGAGAGAGTTGGGGATTTCCCGGTTTTCATATTTGATTTTCATCAAATTATGAAACGAGGATTTTGGTTTTAATTATTTTTCACCCCGAAAAATATTTCATATAAAAGTATATGAGAGGAGAAAATATGACTTCTCCAAAATAATAGAGATATTGGAGGAAAAATATTAAAATCAAATATTCGATTTTTTTGATTTTATTGCATTTTATTTGCATTAGAAAAATTTGCACGTTTTCAAAATTGCATTTTAGGGCCAAGAAAATGTTCATCGCGTTCTAATTATTTTAATTAGACGGTGAAAATTTGTTTTGGCATTTTTAGATTTTTATTTATTTTTCTAGGATTTATTTTAGTTCGGCGTATTTAAAAAAATAAAAAATTCGCCCGCGGACCGAACTGGGCTGAAGGCCCAGCCGGCCCACCTGCCGCGCCGCCTCGCCCAAATCGTGGCCGAGCCGGACTCCCGCCGGAGTCCGGGATGACGACGCCGCCGCCGCCCGGGGTCGCCCGCTTCTCCAAGTCGGACGCCCCCCCCCCCCCCCCGAACCCATATGTACCCCGCCCCGCCACCTCGTTCCCCACCCCGACCGCCGCCGCCGCGGGAAGCCGCCGCCCGACACCCGAACGCCGCCGCCCGACGCCTCCCGTCGACCCCGCCGCCACCCGCCGCCCGGACCCGCAGCCCCGCCGCCCCACGCCGCCTCCCGAACCCCGCCGGATCCCGCCAGACCCGAGGTAGCCGTCGCGCCGGTTTTCCCCGGAAAACCGTGCAGTTTTTTCAGAAACCCCGGTTTATTTTTTTATAGATCGGTTTGGTTTTCTTTCGGTTTAGTCTTTTTAGCGAGCGTTCGCTCATTCGTTCGTTTTAACGAACGCGTTCATCGTTTAGTTACAGTTAATGAACGTTCGTTCGATAAACTGTTCGTCAGTTTTTCTTTTTCTCGGATTTTTCCGCGATTATTCCAGATCGCGATTTCTGATCCGATTTTCATTCTAGTATAACTTTTCGCTCGTTTATCGGAACCAGGCGATTGAAGCGCCTAGAGTTTCGTCTCAAAATTCTCTTTCCGTTTAACCAACTCAAACAAGTTTTTGCTACTGTAAAATTTGACTTAGATGTAGATTAGTAAATGAAGCTTGTTTCTTTCGTCGTTTGACTTTCGTTGCTTCGTTTGATTTGATTCTTTTTGCAAACCGAAGTTCTTAAGTTGAACTTTCTGTTTAAATCTTTTATTTGAGTTTTACCTGTGCATTAGATGAGTGCTTATTGTATGCTTGTTTTTTTGCGATAGAGTACCTGGAGTGCGCCGCTTGCTACTTCGAATCTCTAGGTTTCACGGATCATCAGCAAGGCAAGTAACACTTTGATCATACCTCTTTACTACCCAGTTTTATTGCATTAGACCAATCCACCAACATTGCATGATTAGGATCTGTTTAAATTGTGGGTATCGGGAAGTAGATGAGGTAGTACCTATTACCTGTTTTGTTATCAAACCTTTGGGAGTTACTTCTACGTTTGCTCATGTTGCTATGCTATGGTAGTAGACGTGATTGGGTTTGAGAGATCTTTCCATGACATTTGTGAGATTGTTAATTAATGGTTAAACTTAAGGTGGCAACTTAAACTCACATCTGGGTGGATTGAGGCACCTGGAGAATCCAGTGTTGCCTGTATTTTTGGAAAATCCCGGGGTTCCGTGTGATTATCCTATGGACCGTCACCCAGGCTCAAAGGGATCATAAGATTATTCATGCTAGAAACTTCTGTGTGCAGCCACAAGCTATTATGGGCTCTAGCATAGTTGAGTAGGTTGCATGACCTCTTCCAGTGGTAGGCTAGCAGATGTAGGGGATGTA
Source organism: Triticum aestivum (assembly GCF_018294505.1). Taxonomy (NCBI): domain Eukaryota; kingdom Viridiplantae; phylum Streptophyta; class Magnoliopsida; order Poales; family Poaceae; genus Triticum; species Triticum aestivum. Next base: position 217,869,823 of record NC_057796.1, on the reverse strand, counting down.
GGTTGGTACTGTCTACCCGGGGTTAGAGTTAATGCTTCTGAAAGACTGTGTCTCGGTCATCCGTTTCTCAAACACCATGTAGTGCGAGAATCCCAACGGGGGAGATCGGGTCTTGTGGGGAAAAGTGCACAAACCTCTGCAGAGTGTACAAATTAATCATGGTTAGCCGTGTCCCCGGTTATGGACATCTTGAGTATCTAGTACTTGGATTATCATGTGGATCTCATCACCATGTTACTTAATTTAATTTGATTGGGTTAATCACGTTCTTAATTGGGATTGAGATGCTGTCAACCATCTCAATGTTCAACAACCACCATGATAGTTAAATAAAATTTATTCCTTTGCAGTAGGGAAAAATTGGCTTTTGGCAAAATTGTAACCATAGAGCATTCCACCAGCCAAATATGCATGTAGTATAGCCTTATTCTGTTCATTACTCTCTATGTGTTACATTGCCAGCATATTCCATGTGCTGACCCGTTTTCGGGCTGCAACGTTTCATGTTGCAGACTTTTCAGACGACGAGTAAGGTGCCTTAGGTCGTGGTCTTATACTCAGTGATGCTGTTGGAGTTGATGGACTCACTTATCTTCCAAGTCTTCCGCTGTTATCGTTTTTAGATGGCCTTAAGCCATATTTATCATACTTTGTTCTCTTTTGAGACACTCGATGTAATAAATGTGTGATTGCTACTCTGTTATAGATCCTTCGAGTACTGTGCGTGTCAGCATTACTGATCCAGGGATGACACTAGTGCACAGTAGATCAGACTGTTTGAGGTCTGGTCGCTACAAGATGGTATCAGAGCACACGCTGACTGTAGGACATGACCCCTAAGCTTAAACCCTAGAACACTACTCTCTTCTCATTTCTGACTCCTCTCCATTTTCTACTCTTTTAGGAATGGCGGATGCAAGGAACAAGTTCATGCGACCGGATGAAGATACACCATTTGGACGCCACTTGAAGGAAGTCACTAGATACCTGAACATCGGAATTCCAAGCTTCACTGGAACCTACAACGCCACACTACCAGAAGAGGAGCGCTGGATGATTCAAGTTCAAGTTCCAGGAAGGACGTTCATGCCAGTCACTGAGCCTATAGAGTTTTCCTTTGATGCACCAACCTGGAGTTTAGGAAAGAGCATGGCAGCCCACATCTCTATGGGACGCATTGGAGAAGTTTACCACAAGGAGCTTAAGGATACTATTTATCAGATTTGTGGGCGCCGAGATGAGAAATGGGAGATGATCAGCACCAGGAAGGATAGATCAATTGCAGCTTTCATCCAGGAGTTAAACCAGCACATTCGTCGCCAGGAGAACCAAATGTGCGCAGGCATGATAGATCTGAAGAAGGCATTGACCAAGATCACGGAACTGGAGGAAGAAATCAAGTCTACACGCGATGGATATGAGGAGGAAATCGCAACATTACTGGAGAAGAATGAAGACCTGATAAAGAAGATCGAAGTTTTCATGGGAGACCCAGCACCAGGAGGAGAAGATGGCGATTCTACTTGCCCAGAGAACTACATCATCATCGACGACACCGACTCAGACCCCAGTGAAGATGATTTTGTTGATGAAGCTGGAGCAGATATCATGGAGTCTTCGACCGATCAAAATTTCTAGTAGACCACCATAATCAGTAGTAGTATTTCCCCATGTATATAGTATAGTCCGAGCACTTTGTAACGATAGTTAGATCAATTGTATGCCTTAATTGAATTGATTGAGTGATATTGTTTGTGTTTGTCTCATGTGCATATGGGTAGTGTTTTCCCTCTAGACCTCATTCTATTCTAAATTCTCATCCTTTCTAAACCCAGCAGATGCCTCCGAGACGCGACGCCGGATTTGTTTTTCCACCAGAGATCACTCAGTTGATTCAATAGCAGAATGCCCTAATGCAAGTGTTAGTATAGAACCAAGGCAACAACAACAACAACCCACCACCACCACCTGTTGATCATTTGGCCCGATTCTTGAGGTTGAATCCGCCGGTGTTTTCCAGCAGCACCGAGCCAATTGTTGTAGATGATTGGCTCCGCAAGGTTGGAAGGGAGCTGACCACTGCAGGATGCACATATGCGGAGAGAGTGCGTTTTGCCGCACATCAACTTGATGGACCCGCAGCATCATGGTGGGAGAATTACACAGCCACTCACCCTATCGACACTGTCACGTGGGACCAGTTTCAGCAAGCTTTCCGTACTGCCCATGTTTCAGCAGGAGCTATGGCTATGAAGAAGCATGAGTTTCGCAACCTACGCCAAGGAGGACGCACCGTAGGCCAGTATGTGGAGGACTTTAGTAAGTTAGCACGTTATGCCCCAGATGATGTTGCTACAGATGCAGCCAAGCAGGAGAAGTTTCTGGAAGGACTGAATGATGAGCTAAGCATGCAGTTGATGGTAGCAACCTTCAACAACTACCAGGAGTTGGTAGATCGAGCTCTCATGATTGAAGGGAAGCAGCAGCAGATTGAAAGCCGCAAAAGGAAGTATGGAGGGAACATTGAATGCGCTAGTAAGTCGATTTTGCTTACCACCCCAGAAGGAAGAAGGATCAAGTATGTATCCCGGCATGTGCCGAAGAGGACTCAGGTGAATTCCTTATCAGGAGTTGTACAGGAGGAAGTACCAGTGGTGAAGGATTTCCTTGACGTATTTCCAGAAGAGTTGCCAGGCATGCCACCGGATAGAGACATTGAGTTTTAGATTGAGCTTTCGCCAGGCACAGGGCCGATATCTAAGAGACCATACAGGATGCCCACTAAGGATTTGGAAGAAATTAAGAAGCAGATTAAGGAGTTACTAGTTAAAGGCTATATTCGCCCAAGTTCGTCACCTTGGGGATCACCAGTGCTTCTAGTGGAGAAGAAGGATGGATCGTTAAGGATGGTTGTTGATTATCGAGGATTGAATGAAGTGACCATCAAAAATAAGTACCCACTACTGATGATCAATGATCTGTTTGACCGATTGCAAGGAGCTAAGGTATTTTCCAAGATCGATCTGCGATCAGGATACCACCAGTTGAAGATTCGAGAGCAGGATATACCTAAGACGGCTTTTACCACTAGGTATGGGCTGTACGAGTATACCTTTATGTCATTTGGTCTGACTAACGCACCTGCCTATTTCATGAACCTGATGAACAAGGTGTTTATGGAGTTTTTGGATAAGTTCGTCATGGTGTTCATTGATGATATTTTGGTCTACTCCAAGAATGAAGAGGAGCATAAGGAGCATTTGCGTTTGGTACTTGAGAAGCTCAGAGAACATCAGTTATACGCCAAGTTCAGCAAATGTGAACTTTGGTTGAAGGAAGTTGGATTCCTCGGACATGTTATATACGGAGAAGGAATAGCAGTAGACCCCACCAAGGTTGTCACTGTGACAAACTGGGAATCACCCACATCAGTTGGAGAGATCCAGAGTTTTCTTGGACTTGCAGGATACTATCGGAGGTTCATTGAGAATTTTTCGAGGATTGCTAAGCCCATGACGGAGCTGTTGAAGAAGGACACCAAGTTCAATTGGACTGAGGAATGTGAAGCTAGTTTTCAGGAGTTAAAGAAACGTTTGGTTACATCACCAGTGTTGATTCTGCCAGATCAGCGCAAGGATTATGAAGTTTACTGCGATGCTTCACGTCGAGGAGTTGGAGCAGTGCTTATGCAGGAAGGAAGAGTTGTTTCATATGCTTCATGATAGCTTAAACCCCATGAGAAGAATTACGCTACACATGATTTGGAGTTAGCAGCTGTAGTGCATGCGTTGAAGACATGGAGACATTTTCTCATCGGAAATCACTGTTAGGTGTACACGGATCACAAGAGTTTGAAGTACATTTTCACGCAGAAGGAGTTGAATCTCAGGCAAAGGAGATGGTTGGAACTCATAAAAGATTATGATATGAGATTGCATTATCACCCCGGAAAAGCTAACGTAGTAGCCGATGCGTTGAGCCGCAAGAGCCATGTCAACACACTCATGATCGGAGAGTTACCCAAGGAGTTAGCCGAGGATTTTCGCGAACTACGTTTGGAAATAGTTCCGAGAGGCTATGTAGCAACATTGGAGATTCAGTCTACCTTGATGGAAAAGATCCGAGAAGCACAAAAGATAGACAAGGAGATTGATGAGATAAAGGAACAGATGAGTAAAGGAAAAGCCAAGGGATTTCGTGAGGATGAGCACGATACCTTATGGTTTGAGGACTGCGTTTATGTGCCCAATGATCCGGAGATCAGGAAGTTGATCTTACAAAAGGCCCATGATTCGCCGTATTCGATTCACCCAGGAAATACCAAGATGTATTTGGATTTGAAGGATACTTTCTGGTGGACCGGAATGAAGAAGGATATTGCGGAGTATGTAGCAGTTTGTGATCTATGTCAGAGAGTGAAGGCAGAGCATCAGAAGCCAGCAGGATTGCTACAGCCATTGCCGATACCCGAATAGAAGTGGGATAAACTAGGCATGGATTTTATCACGGATTTCCCAGGACTCGTTCAGGCTATGACTCGATATGGGTTGTAGTCAATCGTTTGACGAAGGTAGCTCATTTCATCCCAGTGAAGACCACTTACACCAGTGCTAAGTTGGCAAAGATATACATGACTAGGATCGTATGTCTACATGGAGTTCCGAGGAGCATTGTATCAGATAGAGGAACCCAGTTTACTTCAAAGTTTTGGAATCAGTTGCACGAAACTTTGGTTACCAGGCTAGAGTTCAGTACAACCTTTCATCCACAGACAGACGGACAAACCGAGAGAGTCAATCAGATTTTGGAAGACATGTTGAGAGCTTGTGCGCTAGATTATGGATCCAGTTGGGACGACAATTTGCCGTATGCAGAGTTTTCTTACAACAACAGTTATCAATCCAGTTTGAAGATGGCCCCTTTCGAAGCTTTGTACGGAAGGAGGTGTAGAACACCATTGTTATGGGACAAAGTTGGAGACCGCCAGTTGTTTGGACCAGACTTGATTAAAGAATCTAAACGGAAGGTGAAGTTGATTCGCGATAGACTCAAAGTAGCCCAGACCAGGCAGAAGAGCTATGCGGATTCAAAACGTAAGGAAATAGTTTATGAAGTCGGAGACCGAGTTTATCTTCGAGTATCACCACTTCGAGGAGTGAAGCATTTTGGAGTTAACGGAAAGTTAGCGCCACGTTTTGTAGGACCATACAAAGTTTTGGAGCGTATGGGAGAAGTTGCTTACAAGTTGGAATTGCCTGAAGGATTGTCAGGAGTTCATGATGTATTCCACGTTTCCCAGTTGAAGAACTGTCACACAGAGATGGCTGATATACCGCTGAGAGATATAGTGCCACTAGAGGCGATTCAGTTGGATAGTGATTTAACTTATGAGGCGAAACCAGTCAAAATTCTTGAGTATGCCAGCCGAGTCACCCGCAGCAAGGTTATCAAGTTTTGCAAAGTTCAGTGGAGCCACCACACCGAAGATGAAGCCACCTGGGAGCGAGAGGAAGATCTACGGAAGGACCACTCTCGCCTATTTTCTAGCCAACCCGAATCTCGAGGGCGAGATTCCTCTTAAGGGGGTAGGTTTGTAACATCCCAAATTTTCAATTTGGAATGTTATACACTAGATCATCATTGCATAGCATATTTTATTGCATTTTGGCTAATCCTCGAAATCCTAAGCAGCTCAAGGACCCTCGGAGAGAGTTGGGGATTTCCCGGTTTTCATATTTGATTTTCATCAAATTATGAAACAAGGATTTTCGTTTTAATTATTTTTCACTCCGAAAAATATTTCATACAAAAGTATATGAGAGGAGAAAATATGACTTCTCCAAAATAATTGAGATATTGGAGGAAAAATATTAAAATCAAATATTCGATTTTTTGGATTTTATTGCATTTTATTTGCATTAGAAAAATTTGCACGTTTTCAAAATTGCATTTTAGGGCCAAGAAAATGTTCATCGCGTTCTAATTATTTTAATTAGACGGTGAAAATTTGTTTTGGCATTTTTAGATTTTTATTTATTTTTCTAGGATTTATTTTAGTTCGGCGTATTTTAAAAAAAAATCGCCCGCGGACCGAGCTGGGCCGAAGGCCCAGCCGGCCGACCTGCCGCGCCGCCTCGCCCGAATCGTGGCCGAGCCGGACTCCCGCCGGAGTCCGGGACGACGCCGCCGCCGCCGCCCGGGGTCGCCCCCTTCTCCAAGTCGGACGCCCCCCCCCCCGAACCTATAAGTACCCCGCCCTGCCACCTCGTTCCACACCCCGACCGCCGCCGCCGCCGCCCGACGCCTCCCGTCGACCCTGCCGCCACCCGCCAACCGGAACCGCAGCCCCGCCGCCCCACGCCGCCTCCCGAACCCCGCCGGATCCCGCCGGACCCGAGGTAGCCGTCGCGCCGGTTTTCGCCAGAAAACCGTGCAGTTTTTTTAGAAACCCCAGTTTTTTTATAGATCGGTTTGGTTTTCTTTCGGTTTAGTCTTTTTAGCGAGCGTTCGCTCATTCGTTCGTTTTAACGAACGCGTTCATCGTTTAGTTACTGTTAACAAACGTTCGTTCGATAAACTGTTCGTCAGTTTTTCTTTTTCTCGGATTTTTCCGCGATTATTCCAGATCATGATTTCTGATCCGATTTTCGTTCTAGTATAACTTTTCGCTCGTTTATCGGAATCAGGCGATTCAAGCGCCTAGAGTTTCGTCTCGAAATTTTCTTTCCATTTAACCAACTCAAACAAGTTTTTGCTACTGTAAAATTTGACTTAGATCCAGATTAGTAAATGAAGCTTGTTTCTTTCGTCGTTTGACTTTCGTGGCTTCGTTTGATTTGATTCTTTTTGCAAACCGGAGTTCTTAAGTTGAACTTTCTGGTTAGATCTTTTATTTGAGTTTTACCTGTGCATTTGATGAGTGCTTATTGTATGCTTGTTTGTTTGCGATAGAGTACCCGAAGTGCGCCGCTTGCTACTTCGAATCTCTAGGTTTCACGGATCATCAGCAAGGCAAGTAACACTTTGATCATACCTCTTTACTACCCAGTTTTATTGCATTAGACCAATCCACAAACATTGCATGATTAGGATCTGTTTAAATTGTGGGTATCGGGAAGTAGATGAGGTAGTACCTATTACCTGTTTTGTTATCAAACCTTTGGGAGTTACTTCTACGTTTGCTCATGTTGCTATGCTATGCTAGTAGACGTGGATTGGGTTTGAGAGATCTTTCCATGAAAGTTGTGAGATTGTTAATTAATGGTTAAACTTAAGGTGGCAACTTAAACTCACATCTGGGTGGACTGAGGCACCTGGAGAATCCAGTGTTGCCTGTATTTTTGGAAAATCCCGGGGTTCCGTGTGATTATCCTATGGACCGCCACCCAGGCTCAAAGGGATCATAAGATTATTCATGCTAGAAACTTCCGTGTGCAGCCACAAGCTATTATGGGCTGTAGCATAGTTGAGTAGGTTGCATGACCTCTTCTAGTGGTAGGCTAGCAGATGTAGGGGATGTAGGTTGGTACTATCTACCCGGGGTTAGAGTTAATGCTTCTGAAAGACTGTGTCTCGGTCATCCGTTTCTCGAACACCATGTAGTGCGAGAATCCCAACTGGGGAGATCGAGTCTTGTGGGGAAAAGTGCACAAACCTCTGCAGAGTGTACAAACTAGTCATGGTTAGCCGTGTCCCCGGTTATGGACATCTTGAGTATCTAGTACTTGGATTATCATGTGGATCTCATCACCATGTTACTTAATTTAATTTGATTGGGTTAATCATGTTCTTAATTGGGATTGAGATGCTGTCAACCATCTCAATGTTCAACAACCACCATGATAGTTAAATAAAATTTATTCCTTTGAAGTAGGGAAAAATTGGCTTTTCGCAAAACTGTAACCATAGAGCTTTCCACCAGCCAAATATGCATGTAGTATAGCCTTATTCTGTTCATTACTCTCTATGTGTTACATTGCCAGCATATTCCATGTGCTGGCCCGTTTTCGGGCTGCAACGTTTCATGTTGCGGACTTTTCAGACGACGAGTAAGGTGCCTTAGGTCGTGGTCTTATACTCAGTGATGCCGTTGGAGTTGATGGACTCACTTATCTTCCAAGTCTTCCGTTGTTATCGTTTTCAGATGGCCTTAAGCCATATTTATCATACTTAGTTCTCTTTTGAGACACTCGATGTAATAAGTGTGTGATTGCTACTCTGTTATAGATCCTTCGAGTACTGTGCGTGTCAACATTACTGATCCAGGGATGACACTGGTGCACAGTAGATCAGACTGTTTGAGGTCTGGTCGCTACACCCCAAGTGTCAAGTAGATAACTTGTTATGTGCTTGAGACTTTAAATTAATAGCTGATAAGAAGCAATCCGCATTAGCCCCCAAGTGTCAAGTAGATAACTTGTTATGTGGTTGGGACTTCAATGTTGTAATGCTAACTTATTATCTGTATTTTGCAGGCTGAGTTGTCCAAAAAAGACTCCCAAATCACTGATCTCCAGGGAAACATGAAGTCTCAGCAAGACGAAACTTGCAAAGTTAAGAGCGAGCTGACCACCGCTTTAACAACCATGGAACAGCTGAAGGAATTCTTCAAAGGCGAACGGGCAGATTGGGAAACTAAAAAAACCACCTTGTTAAAGCGGGCAGAAGATGCGGAAAACGCCCTTAAACCGGCCACAGAAGAACTGAGCAGCCTGAAGCGGCAGATTGATGCCATGACCTCTGCCATCTTTGGTAACAATCTCTTCACCAATATGTAACAACACCAGTTATAAAAACTTCCGGTTTAATAATAATATGATCCTTTTGCAGGTAGCCGTGTTACTCATCTTGGCGCAGATATGCGCAAAAAATTGAAGGCCGTCTATACTTTGGTAGAGCAGCTTTATACCGGCGCGCAACGAGCCATCTGCACAGCTTCCAATAACCATCCGCCCCCGTCGCTAATCAAGGAAACGTTGGAAAATTGTCTATGATGCCTGCCCGGATTGTGGAATTGTAGAAATCCGCTGCTAGGTCCGGTGCCCTTACTGCACTGACGCGCGCCAAGGCCTGGATCTCTGACCTTGATCCGGAAGATGTTGGAAATGGTTACCCAAGCCAAAAAGAGGACGGTTCAGAATTTAACAATGACAATCTCCGGGCTATCACAAGAGAGATACGACCACTGGCAAGTAAGTTGGCTGAAGATACTAACTTGTCAATTTACCAGAATGTATATGACGCCAGTGGCAAGCGAATAAGTGCTCCAACGTATGACGTGGAAAATCTGATCCCGCCGATCCGTAAGCACACTTATGCTCCTGATGTTGAACCATCTGATCTTATACACGACGAAGCTGTCTTTCAAGCCTTATCCGGAATTGATTGGACAACTATTGACTTCCAGCCACTGGGTGGAGAGAAGGAGGATGAACCGGCGCAGGAAGATCCGCAACCTTCACATCAACTTGAGGCAGAATCATAATCCGGAAGCCGGTTTAACTTGTGCCTATTGTCATCCTTGTGAAAAGCAATCATCCTTATGGGCAGTCAAAACGCCTTGTAATAGGCTAGCTTGAATAGCTGATCTGATATGTCATCGTGCATACTTGTTGCACACAATATTGTTAATCTGTCATGCTATATTTTCTTATGATCTTTATCGGTTTTATACAGCCCTGTTTCTGCATAAAACAAAGTGAAAACTGTCCTGGCGGTTTACCGCCGGACGGGTCATAATGCCCAATATATAGCCAAGGTTGATCACCATAGCTTTAAATAATGAAATATGAAACATATCATACCTGTGATATTGAATCACTTTGTTGGGTTACCAACATTCTTGTAATAAGGGTGACGACCCAAATACTGAGTATTGATAACTCAAACCTTGTTATGCTGGTATATAATAAGTGATGCCGGGTTATGATAAACACCGGATGATCATCCTGGCAACTTATAGTTAACTCCAGGTCGGGTTAAATAAACATCGGTGTATATGGATGACTTATAATCAGGCCGGGCCATTGGACGTCGGTTTAGCACAAAATTTTAACAAGGGAGAAAAACAAAACTGACCAATAAAAACCAGAGAAAAAAACTTGTAGTCGAGGCTTTTCAAGGGCTGCCAGGCCCAAATGCGAGGCTTTTCATGGGCTGCCAGGCCACTGAGTTAAACCGTTTTACAAAGCCTTTTAAGATGGTCCTCAATCCTTAACCAATCGCCGGTCTATCATTGACAAGTTCAGGGTCATATGCGATTGACTTGTCAAGTTGGCGGGTCATACCAGGCTTACCTGGGCGGAGTGACTTACTTAATGAAGGCAGGTTAACCCGGGGTTTTAGGTGTATATACCAGGCTTCCAAGCCACAGCTTGATAGCCTATTGCAAGTGTAGATTTCTTTGTTCATTGCGATAGCAAAGAATCCCCAAGCAACATTTTGAGCTGTGCTCAACGGGTGCCTATGTTGGAGTTGTTCTTGACAACACTCTTTGGCCCCTAAGTAATGGCATTGCGCCAGCCAAAAGGTGTAGCTATGGTTGAACACAACCAAGCGCCCAAGTGACTTACTGTCGTGGCTTTTGAGCCAGCCAAGAGGTGTAGCTGTGGTTCGAATACAACCAAGCCCCCAAGTGACTTTCTTTTGTGGCCTTGAGCTAGCCAAGAGGTGTAGCTATGGTTCAAATACGACCAAGCCCCCAAGTGACTTATATTGATAGACAGCTGTAAAGCTGGATCAAAGGGTAAACCGGATGTCGCTTTACAAATAGAATCCTCCGTGTAACCACTCATGATTTGAGAAGAACAACAGATACCGCGCTTTAGCTGGGGCTCCGGTTTATTATATTGATCATAATATATACATCATCAAAATATGTACATGATAGGAGCCTATGGCTCAGGTGTAGTAAGGCCGTAGATGAGCTATGTTCCACGGTCGGATCGTCTCCTCCTCTGACTTGCGTGAGTCTTTATGCTCTCGAACATCAATGAGGTAATATGATCCGTTGTTCAGATTCTTGCTGACCACAAAGGGCCCTTCCCAAGGCGGGGATAACTTGTGCATATCGGTCTGATCTTGGATAAGTCGGAGCACTAGATTGCCTTCTTGAAAAGTTCTAGTTTTAACCCGGCGACTGTGATAACGCCGCAGGTCTTGCTGATAAATCGTCGAGCGAGCCGCCGCTACGTCCCGTTTCTCATCCAACAGGTCCAACGCATCCTGGTGTGCTCTTTCATTATCTGCTTCAACATAAGTTGCCACTCATGGTGAGTCATGACGAATATCACTTGGAAGGACAGCTTCCACTCCATAAACCATGAATAAGGGTGTAAAACCCGTAGATCTATTGGGGGTGGTGTTAATGCTCCATAAAACGGAAGGCAGCTCTTCAACCCAACAACCAGGTGTCCTCTGCAAAGGAACCATAAGCCGGGGCTTGATCCCCTTCAAGATTTCCTGATTAGCTCTCTCCGCTTGACCATTAGACTGGGGGTGGGCCACTGAAGACACATCAAGATGGATGTGCTCTCTTTGACAGAACTCCTCCATAGCACCCTTGGAAAGATTCGTGCCATTGTCTGTTATAATGCTGTGTGGAAAACCAAAACGGAATATCACCTTCTTCATAAATTGAACCGTCGTGGCTGCATCACATTTGCTAACTGGCTCTGCCTCCACCCACTTGGTAAATTTATCAACCGCCACCAAGAGGTGGCACTTCTTATCCTTAGACCTCTTAAAGGGTCCAACCATATCAAGCCCCCAGGTTGCAAACGGCCAGGTAATTGGAATCATCCTCAGCTCCTGAGCCGAAACATGAGCCCGGCGTGCAAACTTCTGACAGCCATCGCACCTTTTGACCAAGTCCTCAGCATCAGCATGAGCCATCAGCCAATAGAAACCGTGACGAAAAGCCTTAGCCACCAGGGACTTTGAAACGGCATGATGACCACAATCACCTTCGTGAATTTCTCGTAAAATTTCACGACCTTCTTCAGGAGAAACACAACGTTGAAAAGCCCCTGAGACACTGCAATGATGTAGCTCGCCATTGACAATAGTCATGGACTTGGAACACTAGATTATCTGCCTGGCCAGAACTTCATCCTCTGGTAACTCACCCCGGTTCATATACACCAAATATGGGATCGTCCAATCCGGGGTGACATGAAGCGCCGCCACCAACTGAGCCTCCGGATCAGGAATAGCTAAGTCCTCCTTCGTGGGTAGCTTGACCGACGGGTTATGCAAAACATCATGAAAAACATTGGGCGGCACCGGTTTACGCTGGGAGCTCAACCGGCCTAAAGCGTTCGCCGCTTCATTCTTTCGCCGGTCTACATGATCAACCTGATAACCCTTGAAATGACCTGCAACAATATCCACCTCTCGACGATACGCTGCCATGAGGGGGTCCTTGGAATCCCAAGTACCAGAAACTTGTTGAGCCACTAGGTCTGAGTCACCAAAACATTTAACCCGGCTCAGATTCATCTCCTTAGCCATCCGAAGACCATGGAACAGGGCCTCGTACTCAGCTGCATTATTAGTACAAGGAAACATCAAGCGGAGAACATAACAAAATTTGTCACCTCGAGGGGAAGTAAGAACCACTCCAGCCCCCGAGCCCTCCAATTGCCTGGATCCGTCGAAATGAATCGTCCAGTATGTGTCATCCGGTCTATCCTCCGGCATCTGCAACTCCATCCAGTCATTGATGAAATCCACGAGTGCTTGAGACTTGATGGCCATGCAAGGCATATATTTTAATCCGTGAGGCCCAAGCTCAATAGTCCACTTAGCAACCCGGCCAGTCGCTTCTCTGTTCTGGATGATATCTCCCAAAGGAGCAGAACTGACCACAGTAATGGGATGGCCCTGAAAGTATTGCTTCAGCTTCCGGCTCGCCATAAAAACCCCATATACAAGCTTCTGCCAATGTGGATATCTCTGTTTTGACTGAATGAGCACCTCACTGATATAATAAACCGGCCATTGAACCGGATACTCCTTTCCTGCCTCCTTGCGCTCCACCACAATAGCCACGCTGACAGCCCGAGCATTAGTAGCCACATATAACAGCAATGGTTCCTTGTCAATGGGAGCAGCAAGAACAGGTGGTTCGGCAAGCTGCCGCTATAGAGCCTCAAACGCTTCATTAGCCGCATCACTGCAGACAAAGTTGTCCATTTTCTTCAGCATTTGATATAAAGGGATGGCCTTCTCCCCGAGACGACTTATAAACCGGCTCAATGCTGCAATCCGGCCTGCCAGTCGCTAACATCATTGATGCACTTCGGTTTAGCCAGTGAAGTAATAGCCTTGATCTTCTCCGGATTAGCTTCAATGCCCATGTTAGACACCAGAAAACCCAAAAGCTTGCCTGCTGGCACACCAATAACACACTTGGCCGGGTTGAGCATCATCTTATAAACCCGGAGGTTATCAAAGGTCTCCTTTAAGTCATCTATTAATGTTTCCTCCTTCCTGGACTTTACCACAATATCATCCACATAAGCATGAACGTTGCGACCAATCTAGTTATGAAGACAATTTTGAACACAACACTGATAAGTTGCCTGGGCACTCTTGAGCCCAAAGGGCATAGACACATAGCAGAAGGCTCCAAAGGGAGTTATAAAAGCTGTCTTCTCCTGGTCCTTAACTGCCATCTTAATCTGATGATAACCTGAATAAGCATCCAGAAAACTCAAACGCTCACAACCCGCCGTAGCATCAATGATTTGATCGATACGGGGGAGGGCAAAAGGATCAGCCGGACACGCTTTGTTCAAATCTGTGTAATCCACACACATACGCCAGGTGCCATTCTTATTAAGCACCAGCACCGGATTAGCCAACCACTCCGGATGAAAAACTTCAACAATGAACCCTGCCGCCAAGAGCCGAGCTACCTCCTCACCAATAGCCTTGCACCTCTCTTCATTGAACCGGCGAAGGAATTGTCGGACCGGTTTAAACTTGGGATCAATATTAAGGGTGTGCTCAGCGAGTTCCCTCGGTACACCTGGCATGTCAGAAGGCTTCCATGCAAAGATATCCCGATTCTCATGGATGAACTCGATGAGTGCGCTTTCCTATTTCGGATCCAGATTTGCACTGATGATGAACTGTTTGGATGAATCGCCGGGCACAAAATCAACCATCTTAGTCTCATCAGCCGATTTAAACTTCAAGGCCGGATCATGCCCCGTGGTCGGTTTCTTCAAAGAAGTCATGTCCGCCGGATCAACGTTGTCCTTATAGAACTTCAACTCCTCTGCTGCACAAACCGACTCAGCATAGGCCGCATCACCTTCCTCACACTCCAAAGCGATCTTGCGGCTTCCATGTACTATGATAGTCCCTTTATGACCCGGCATCTTGAGCTGCAGATAAACATAACAGGGTCGTGCCATGAACTTAGCATAAGCCGGCCGTCCAAACAGGGCATGATACGGGCTTTGGATTTTCACCGCTTCGAAAGTCAATGTCTCTGATCTTGAGTCATACTCATCTCCAAAAGCGACTTCCAGAGCTATTTTACCAACCGGATAAGCTTATTTGCCAGGCACCACACCATGGAAAACAGTGTTCGACGGTTTAAGATTCTTATCTGTCAACCCCATACGACGGAAGGTGTCATAATATAAGATGTTGATACTGCTACCTCCGTCCATGAGCACCTTAGTGAACTTATAACCTCCAACCTGAGGCGCCACCACCAACGCCAAATGACCCAGATTGTCAACCCAGGGCGGGTGATCCTCTCGGCTCCAGACAATAGGATGCTCAGACCATCGCAAATAACGAGGCACTGCCGGTTCAACCGAGTTCACCGCTCGTTTATGAAGCTTCAGATCGCGTTTGCATAAGCTGGTGGTGAAGACGTGGTACTGTCCACTATTCAACTGCTTTGGGTGACTTTGGTACCCTGACTGTTGCTGATGCGGTCCTTGTTGGTTATAACCACCCTAGTTGTTCTGATTGCCTTGATTGCCATGTCCACCCTGATTGCCTTGGAATCCTGAACCGGAGTTGCCTCCACCATAACCCGGCCCATAGGACCAGGATCCTGAACTGCCGGATGGTCCATGATCATTCCGGAAGAAATCTAAAATTTTGAATTCTCGCATGATATAAGAATCTTTCCAGAGGTGCGTGGCCGGTTTGTCCTGCGTTCCATGCTTCGGGCAGGGCTGGTTCAACAGGTAATTTAGGCGCTCCGGATTAGGACTGGGCTCTGCCCTTCTTGGGGGCGGCTTTCCTTTACGACGCTAACCATTACCCTGTGTATTGGTGTTAGCCACAAAATCTGAATTATGATCTACTTTCCGCTTACCATTATTATTCTGGCCCGTCGGGTTATGCTGCTGCCCCTTGGCGTTGCCACTCTTCTTTCCCTTCCCCGGTTTGTCATCGTCAGACTCGGGGTCCTTGGTACTATCAGAATCAGCATACTTAACCAGAGCAGCCATAAGTGTTCCCATGTCATTGCAGTGACGCTTGAGCCGTCCCAACTTCAACTTTAAAGGCTGAAACCGAAAATTCCCCTCCAATGTTATAATCGCCGAGTCGGCATTGATGCGATCCGAAGAATGTAAGATCTCTGAAACCTGGCGCACCTAATCGATTGTTGACTCGCCTTCTCCCTGGACGCAGGCGGCTAAGTCCACAATTGACATAGGTTGCTTGCACGTGTCTTTGAAGTTTGCTATAAACCGGGCTTTTAACTCAGCCCATGTCCCAATGGAATTAACTGGTAAGCTTTTCAACCACGTGCGAGTTGTTCCATCCAACATCATAGCGAAATATTTCGCGCAGGCCGCTTCATCCACATCTAACATCTCCATAGCCATCTCATAACTCTCAATCCATGACTCGGGAGGCACATCAGCGGTGTAATTGGGCACCTTACGGGGGCCCTTGAAATCCTTGGGCAGCCGTACATTGCGCAAAGCCGGGACGAGGCAGGGCACCCCCCAAGAGCTGAAAGTAAGGCCTTGCTCTACGGAAGCCACCGGACGAACCGGAGTGAGCTGACGGTCCTGCGCTGCTAACTCAGCTTCTCGACGTGCTCCGTTGTTCACCACATCCTGAGCATTTGCCCCACCACACGTCGGATTAGGTCCTCGAGGAGCGTATCGGTTCCGCGCACTGCTTGACACAGCCGGTTCATCGATGTGCCTGCTATAACTCTGGCTTGGGTGTGGGGTTGAATGAATTCTGTCTCGGCTGTATGAATAAGCCTGCTGCTGCACCATAGCCGTCTAAAGAAGATCCCTAGCACGCCGCGTCTCAACCGCCGCTGGGGATTCACCCTCCATTGGAATAGCGGCTAATCGTGATGCGGCAGCGATCATATTATCCAAAGGGGTGGAGAAGTGACCCGGCGGCGCCGGTACATACTGCAGCGGATTATGGGTCCGTCGAGGGGGATCCGTCACCCGTGGCTGATCCGGTGCTCCGGTCCTCGGCGTCTCAATCCGGTTCACCGCTGCCGGATTACTGGTTCCTGCTCCTGGCGTGCCAAAGAGATTCATTGCCTCATAAACCGGTGGTACTCGTGACCGATGCCTTCTCCTTAACACGTCGTTTGAAGCGTTCTGATCCAACAGGAGTCGATAATTTTCCGCCTGAATCCGTTGTGCTTGTGCCTCTAAAGCGGCCCGCTCCTCAGCCATCCTGGTTTCTTCAGCCGCTAAGTCCTCCTTAGCTTGAGTTATCTGATCCTGCAGCTTAGCCACCTCCGCATTATGCTAATCTTGGGTGTCGGCAGTAACTTGTGTGGTCAATAAGGTCGTCCAGGCGTCCAATAAATCGGACAAGATTTGGACCGCCCAGCGCGCGGGGCCTCCCGTCCCAGCTGCCGATCCGGAAATTATTGCTGCCGTGGTTGAAGATTGCAACGTGGGCTGAGTTCCAGCCATGAAGATCGCAACCCGGTTCGACCATTCAAAGGGGTCCGGAATACTGTCGCCATCGGAATAGCCCCCAAAGTGGCCATCTTGCAGTTGGTACAGTGACTCGGTCTCCCCGGTGGACGACTCGTCATCTGAGTAGACGACGGTCTCGCCATCGGACGCCGGTTCAAGTTCCGCACCATTGATGAATCCTACGAACGCACGCTTCACGGCAGGCTGAACCCGGGCAGGCCTTGCATGCTGAGCCGTCTCGACGAGGTCGGTGCAGATGTCCGGCTCAGGGCCCGGTTCGCCGATCTTGCCGATGAAGACGTGAATTCCTCCAAAGGGGACCCGGTACCCGTACTCGATTGAGCCGGCCTCAGGGCCCCAGCCTGCGTCGTCGATTTAGAGCTTGCCGCGACGACTCTTGGTCATCCGGCCCACGGCGTATCCCTTGAGCCCTTCAAAATTTCCCTTCAAGAACTCGAAACGATTGCGCGATAGCCCCACGGTGGGCGCCAACTGTCGTGGGTTTGTCACGGCAGATGTCCTAGCGAAAGGACTTAGTCATGGAGCCATCGCAACGGGTTAGCTTAAAGGGGTTAAAACGGACAAAGGACACGAGGCTTTAGACTGGTTCGGCCCCTTGCGATGAAGGTAAAAGCCTACGTCCAGTTGTGGTGGAATTGCTGTGGTCTCGAGGATCAAGGAGCGGAATCGCTTTACCTAGATCTCGAGTTGTTGTTTCTTGTCCTTGAACCACCGCCGGGTCGTGCCTTTATATACACAGGTCGATGCCCGCCGGCTTACAGAGTCCCGATGCCGGTTTATACACATACCGGCTCGGTCTCTACTTTGTCATACCTTACAATACAAGTCATGTACTACATGGAGGTTTATAGCTACAGGCCTTAATCTACCTTTGGGCCTTGGGCCTTCGAGTCTCTGTAAACTGCTTTATTCCTTGTCTTCATGGGCTTTTAAGTATAAACAATCCATTATGGGGATAACCCGGCTTCCTTGGCCCGTTTACGCCTAGTAGTAATATCCCCAACAGCATAGGATGAAGATGGTCTCTCTCAAACGACCCTGCAACCAAATACAAGGAATCTCTTGTGATGCAGAGCATCCCAAGGTCATCCCCATGGACCTATCATCGTCTCACCAAGTGCCTAGTGGACCCATGACTCGAGCACGTGCCCACTGTTGGGGAACGTAGTAATTTCAAAAAAATTCCTACGCACACGCAAGATCATGGTGATGCATAGCAACGAGAGGGGAGAGTGTTGTCCACGTACCCTCGTAGACCGACAGCGGAAGCGTTATCACAACGCGGTTGATGTAGTCGTACGTCTTCACGATCCGACCGATCAAGTACCGAACGTACGGCACCTCCAAGTTCTACACACGTTCAGCTCGATGACGTCCCTCGAACTCCGATCCAGCCGACTGTTGAGGGAGAGTTTCGTCAGCACGACGGCGTGGTGACGATGATGATGTTCCACCGACGCAGGGCTTCGCCTAAGCTCCGCAACGGTATTATCGAGGTGTAATATGGTGGAGGGGGGCACCGCACACGGCTAAAATATCGTATATCAAGTGTGTATAGAGGTGCCCCCTGCCCCCGTATATAAAGGAGCAAGGGGGAGGCCGGCTGCCCTAGGCGCGCCAAGGAGAGAGGGGGAGTCCTCCTCCTAGTAGGAGTAGGACTCCCCTTTCCTAGTCCTACTAGGAAAAGAAGGGGGGAAGGAAAGAGAGGGAGAGGGAGAGGGAAAGGGGGCTGCGCCCCCCTCTCCTAGTCCAACTAGGACTCCTCCTGGGAGGGGGGGCGCCACCTCCTGGCTGCTGCCCTCTCTCTCCCCTCAAGGCCCACTAAGGCCCAATACTTCCCCGGGGGGTTCCGGTAACCCTCCGGCACTCCGGTTTAATCCGAAACTTCTCCGGAACACTTCCGGTGTCCGAATATAGTCGTCCAATATATCAATCTTTATGTCTCGACCATTTCGAGACTCCTCGTCATGTCCGTGATCACATCCGGGACTCCGAACAACCTTCGGTACATCAAAACATATAAACTCATAATATAACTGTCATCGTAACTTTAAGCGTGCGGACCCTTTGGGTTCGAGAACTATGTAGACATGACCGAGACACCTCTCCGATCAATAACCAATAGCGGGACCTGGATGCCCATATTGGCTCCCACATATTCTACGAAGATCTTTATCGGTCAGACCGCATAACAACATACGTTGTTCCCTTTGTCATCGGTATGTTACTTGCCCGAGATTCGATCGTCGGTATCTCGATACCTAGTTCAATCTCGTTACCGGCAAGTCTCTTTACTCGTTCCGTAATACATCATCCCGCAACTAACTCATTAGTCACAATGCTTGCAAGGCTTATAGTGATGTGCATTACCGAGTCGGCCCAGAGATACCTCTCCGACAATCGGAGTGACAAATCCTAATCTCGAAATACGCCAACCCAACAAGTACCTTTGGAGACACCTGTAGAGCACCTTTATAATCACCCATTTACGTTGTGACGTTTGGTAGCACACAAAGTGTTCCTCCGGTAAACGGGAGTTGCATAATCTCATAGTCATAGGAACATGTATAAGTCATGAAGAAAGCAATAGCAACATACTAAACGATCGGGTGCTAAGCTAACGTAATGGGTCATGTCAATCACGTCATTCTCCCAATGAGGTGATCCCGTTAATCAAATGACAACTCATGTCTAGGGCTAGGAAACATAACCATCTTTGATTAACGAGCTAGTCAAGTAGAGGCATACTAGTGACACTCTATTTGTCTATGTATTCACACATGTATTATGTTTCCGGTTAATACAATTCTAGCATGAATAATAAACATTTATCATGATATAAGGAAATATATAATACTTTATTATTGCCTCTAGGGCATATTTCCTTCAGTCTCCCACTTGCACTAGAGTCAATAATCTAGATTACATAGTAATGATTCTTACACTCATGGAGTCTTGGTGCTGATCATGTTTTGCTCGTGGAAGAGGCTTAGTCAACGGGTCTGCAACATTCAAATCCGTATGTATCTTTTAAATTTCTATGTCTCCCACCTGGACTAAATCCCGGATGGAATTGAAGCGTCTTCTGATGTGCTTGGTTCTCTTGTGAAATCTGGATTCCTTTGCTAAGGCAATTGCACCAGTATTGTCACAAAAGATTTTCATTGGTCCCGATGTACTAGGTATGACACCTAGATCGGATATGAACTCCTTCATCCAGACTCCTTCATTTGTTGCTTCTGAAGCAGCTATGTATTCCGCTTCACACGTAGATCCCGCCACGACACTTTGCTTAGAACTGCACCAACTGACAGCTCCACCGTTCAATGTAAATACGTATCCGGTTTGCGATTTCGAATCATCCGGATCAGTGTCAAAGCTTGCATCAACGTAACCCCTTACGATGAGCTCTTTGTCACCTCCATAAACGAGAAACATATCCTTAGTCCTTTTCAGGTATTTTAGGATGTTCTTGACTGCTGTCCAGTGATCCACTCCTGGATTACTTTGGTACCTCCCTGCTAAACTTATAGCAAGGGACACATCAGGTCGGGTACACAGCATTGCATACATGATAGAGCCTATGGCTGAAGCATAGGGAACATCTTTCATCTTCTCTCTATCTTCTGCAGTGGTCGGGCATTGAGTCTTACTCAATCTCACACCTTGTAGTACAGGCAAGAACCCTTTCTTTGCTTGATCCATTTTGAACTTCTTCAAAACTTTGTCAAGGTATGTGCTTTGTGAAAGTCCAATTAAGCATCTTGATCTATCTCTATAGATCTTAATGCCTAATATATATGCAGCTTCACCGAGGTCTTTCATTGAAAAACTCTTATTCAAGTATCCCTTTATGCTATCCAGAAATTCTATATCATTTCCAATCAGTAATATGTCATCCACATATAATATCAGAAATGCTATCGAGCTCCCACTCACTTTCTTGTAAATACAGGCTTCTCCAAAAGTCTGTATAAAACCAAATGCTTTGATCACACTATCAAAGCGTTTATTCCAACTCCGAGAGGCTTGCACCAGTCCATAAATGGATAGCTGGAGCTTGCACACTTTGTTAGCTCCCTTTGGATCGACAAAACCTTCCGGTTGCATCATATATAACTCTTCTTCCAGAAATCCATTCAGGAATGCAGTTTTCACATCCATTTGCCAAATTTCATAATCATAAAATGCGGCAATTGCTAACATGATTCGGACAGACTTAAGCATCGCTACGGGTGAGAAGGTCTCATCGTAGTCAATCCCTTGAACTTGTCGAAAACCTTTCGCAACAAGTCGAGCTTTATAGATAGTAACATTACCATCAGCGTCACTCTTCTTCTTGAAGATCCATTTATTTTCAATGGCTTGCCGACCATCGGGCAAGTCAACCAAAGTCCATACTTTGTTCTCATACATGGATCCCATCTCGGATTTCATGGCTTCAAGCCATTTTGCGGAATCTGGGCTCACCATCGCTTCTTCATAGTTCGTAGGTTCATCATGGTCTAGTAACATGACCTCCAGAACAGGATTGCCGTACCACTCTGGTGCGGATCTTGATCTAGTTGACCTACGAGGTTCAGTAATAACTTGATCTGAAGTTTCATGATCATTATCATTAACTTCCTCACTAATTGGTGTAGGTGTCGCAGAAACTGATTTCTGCGATGATCTACTTTCCAATAAGGGAGCAGGTACAGTTACCTCATCAAGTTCTACTTTCCTCCCACTCACATCTTTCGAGAGAAACTCCTTCTCTAGAAAGGATCCATTCTTAGCAACGAATATCTTGCCTTCGGATCTGTGATAGAAGGTGTACCCAACAGTCTCCTTTGGGTATCCTATGAAGGCACATTTCTCCGATTTAGGTTCGAGCTTATCAGGTTGAAGTTTCTTCACATAAGCATCGCAACCCCAAACTTTAAGATACGACAACTTTGGTTTCTTGCCAAACCATAGTTCAAAAGGCGTCGTCTCAACGGATTTCGATGGTGTCCTATTTAGAGTGAATGCAGCCGTCTCTAAAGCATAACCCCAAAACGATAGCGGTAAATCAATAAGAGACATCATATATCGCACCATATCTAATAAAGTACGATTACGACGTTCGGACACACCATTACGCTGTGGTGTTCCGGGTGGCGTGAGTTCCGAAACTATTCCGCATTGTTTCAAATGTAGGCCAAACTCGTAACTCAAATATTCTCCTCCACGATCAGATCGTAGGAATTTTATTTTCTTGTTACGATGATTTTCAACTTCACTCTGAAATTCTTTGAACTTTTCAAATGTTTCAGACTTATGTTTCATTAAGTAGATATACCCATATCTGGTCAAATCATCTGTGAAGGTGAGAAAATAACGATATCCGCCACGAGCCTCAATATTCATCGGACCACATACATCTGTATGTATGATTTCCAACAAATCTGTTGCTCTCTCCATAGTTCCGGAGAACGGTGTTTTGGTCATCTTGCCCATAAGGCACGGTTCGCAAGTACCAAGTGATTCAAAATCAAGTGATTCCAAAATTCCATCAGTATGGAGTTTCTTCATGCGCTTTACACTGATATGACCCAAACGGCAGTGCCACAAATAAGTTGCACTGTCATTATCAACTCTGCATCTTTTGGCTTCGACATTATGAATATGTGTATCACTACTATCGAGATTCATTAAAAATAGACCACTCTTCAAGGGTGCATGACCATAAAAGATATTATTCATATAAATAGAACAACCATTATTCTCTGATTTAAATGAATAACCGTCTCGCATTAAACAAGATCCAGATAATATGTTCATGCTCAACGCTGGCACCAAATAACAATTATTTAGGTCTAAAACTAATCCCGAAGGTAGATGTAGAGGTAGCGTGCCTACGGCGATCACATCGACTTTGGAACCATTTCCCACGCGCATCGTCACCTCATCCTTAGCCAATATTCGCTTAATCCGTAGCCCCTGTTTCGAGTTGCAAATATTAGCAACAGAACCAGTATCAAATACCCAGGTGCTACTGCGAGTAATAGTAAGGTACACATCAATAACATGTATATCACATATACCTTTGTTAACCTTGCCATCCTACTTATCCGCCAAATACTTGGGGCAGTTCCGCTTCCAGTGACCAGTCTGCTTACAGTAGAAGCACTCAGTTTCAGGCTTAGGTCCAGACTTGGATTTCTTCTCCTGAAAAGCAACTTGCTTGCTGTTCTTCTTGAAGTTCCCTTTCTTCTTCCCTTTGCCCTTTTTCTTGAAACTAGTGGTTTTACTGACCATCAACACTTGATGCTCCTTTTTGATTTCTACCTCCGCTGCCTTTAGCATTGCGAAGAGCTCGGGAATTGTCTTATCCATCCCTTGCATGTTATAGTTCATCACGAAGCTCTTGTAGCTTGGTGGCAGTGATTGAAGAATTCTGTCAATGACGCAATCATCCGGAAGTTGAACTCCCAGTTGAATCAAGTGATTATTATACCCAGACATTCTGAGTATATGTTCACTGACAGAACTATTCTCTTCCATCTTGCAGCTATAGAACTTATTGGAGACTTCATATCTCTCAATCCGGGCATTTGCTTGAAATATTAACTTCAACTCCTGGAACATCTCATATGCTCCATGACGTTCAAAACGTCGTTGAAGACCCGGTTCTAAGCCGTAAAGCATGGCACACTGAACTATTGAGTAGTCATCAGCTTTGCTCTGCCAGACGTTCATAACTTCTGGCGTAGCTCTTGCAGGAGGCCTGGCACCTAGCGGTGCTTCCAAGACGTAATTCTTCTGTGCAGCAATGAGGATAATCCTCAAGTTACGGACCTAGTTCGTGTAATTGCTACCATCATCTTTCAACTTAGCTTTCTCAAGGAACGCATTAAAATTCAACGGAACAACAGCACGGGCCATTTATCTACAATTAACATAGACAAGCAAGATACTATCAGGTACTAAGTTCATGATAAATTTAAGTTCAATTAATCATATTACTTAAGAACTCCCACTTAGATAGATATCCCTCTAATCATCTAAGTGATTACGTGATCCAAATCAACTAAACCATGTCCGATCATCACGTGAGATGGAGTAGTTTCAATGGTGAACATCACTATGTTGATCATATCTACTATATGATTCACGCTCGACCTTTCGGTCTCTGTGTTCCGAGGCCATATCTGCATATGCTAGGCTCGTCAAGTTTAACCTGAGTATTTCGCGTGTGCAACTGTTTTGCACCTGTTGTATTTGAACGTAGAGCCTATCATACCGATCATCACGTGGTGTCTCCGCACGAAGAACTTTCGCAACGGTGCATACTCAGGGAGAACACTTTTATCTTGAAATTTTAGTGAGAGATCATCTTATAATGCTACCGTCAATCAAAGCAAGATAAGATGCATAAAGGATTAACATCACATGCAATCAATATAAGTGATATGATATGGCCATCATCATCTTGTGCTTGTGATCTCCATCTCCGAAGCACCGTTCTTGTAATCTCCATCTCCGAAGCACCGTTCTTGTAATCTCCATCTCCGAAGCACCGTCATGATCACCATCGTCACCGGCGCGACACCTTGATCTCCATCGTAGTATCGTTGTCGTCTCGCCAACTAATTGCTTTTACGACTATCGCTACTGCTTAGTGATAAAGTAAAACTATTACATGGTGATTGCATCTCATACAATAAAGCGACAACCATATGGCTCCTGCCAGTTGCCGATAACTCGGTTACAAAACATGATCATCTCATACAACAAATTATATCACATCATGTCTTGACCATATCACATCACAACATGCCCTGCAAAAACAAGTTAGACGTCCTCTACTTTGTTGTTGCAAGTTTTACGTGGCTGCTACGGGCTTAGCAAGAACCGTTCTTACCTACGCATCAAAACCACAACGATAGTTTGTCAAGTTGGTGCTGTTTTAACCTTCGCAAGGACCGGGCGTAGCCACACTCGGTTCAACTAAAGTGAGAGAGACAGACACCCGCCAGTCACCTTTAAGCAATGAGTGCTCCGAACGGTGAAACCAGTCTCGCATAAGCGTACGCGTAATGTCGGTCCGGGCCGCTTCATCTCACAATACCGCTGAACCGAAGTATGACATGCTGGTAAGCAGTATGACTTATATCGCCCACAACTCACTTGTGTTCTACTCGTGCATAGCATCAACGCATAAAACCAGGCTCGGATGCCACTGTTGGGGAACGTAGTAATTTCAAAAAAATTCCTACGCACACGCAAGATCATGGTGATGCATAGCAACGAGAGGGGAGAGTGTTGTCCACGTACCCTTGTAGACTGACAGCGGAAGCGTTATCACAACGCGGTTGATGTAGTCGTACGTCTTCACGATCCGACCGATCAAGTACCGAACGTACGGCACCTCCAAGTTCTACACACGTTCAGCTCGATGACGTCCCTCGAACTCCGATCCAGCCGAGTGTTGAGGGAGAGTTTCATCAGCACGACAGCGTGGTGACGATGATGATGTTCCACCGACGCAGGGCTTCGCCTAAGCTCCGCAACGGTATTATCGAGGTGTAATATGGTGGAGGGGCGCACCGCACACGGCTAAAATATCGTATATCAAGTGTGTATAGAGGTGCCCCCCTGCCCCCGTATATAAAGGAGCAAGGGGAGGCCGGCTGCCCTAGGCGCGCCAAGGAGAGAGGGGGAGTCCTCCTCCTAGTAGGAGTAGGACTCCCCTTTCCTAGTCCTACTAGGAAAAGAAGGGGGGAAGGAAAGAGAGGGCGAGGGAGAGGGAAAGGGGGCTGCGCCCCCCTCTCCTAGTCCAACTAGGACTCCTCCTGGGAGGGGGCGCGCCACCTCCTGGCTGCTGCCCTCTCTCTCCCCTCAAGGCCCACTAAGGCCCAATACTTCCCCAGAGGGTTCCGGTAACCCTCCGGCACTCCGGTTTAATCCGAAACTTCTCCGGAACACTTCCGGTGTCCGAATATAGTCGTCCAATATATCAATCTTTATGTCTCGACCATTTCGAGACTCCTCGTCATGTCCGTGATCACATCCGGGACTCCGAACAACCTTCGGTACATCAAAACATATAAACTCATAATATAACTGTCATCGTAACTTTAAGCGTGCGGACCCTTTGGGTTCGAGAACTATGTAGGCATGACCGAGATACATCTCCGGTCAATAACCAATAACGGGACCTGGATGCCCATATTGGCTCCCACATATTCTACGAAGATCTTTATCGGTCAGACCGCATAACAACATACGTTGTTCCCTTTGTCATCGGTATGTTACTTGCCCGAGATTCGATCGTCGGTATCTCGATACCTAGTTCAATCTCATTACCGGCAAGTCTCTTTACTCGTTCCGTAATACATCATCCCGCAACTAACTCATTAGTCACAATGCTTGCAAGGCTTATAGTGATGTGCATTAGCGAGTGGGCCCAGAGATACCTCTCCGACAATCGGAGTGACAAATCCTAATCTCGAAATACGCCAACCCAACAAGTACCTTTGGAGACACCTGTAGAGCACCTTTATAATCACCCATTTACATTGTGACGTTTGGTAGCACACAAAGTGTTCCTCCGGTAAACGGGAGTTGCATAATCTCATAGTCATAGGAACATGTATAAGTCATGAAGAAAGCAATAGCAACATACTAAACGATCGGGTGCTAAGCTAACGTAATTGGTCATGTCAATCACATCATTCTCCCAATGAGGTGATCCCGTTAATCAAATGACAACTCATGTCTATGGCTAGGAAACATAGCCATCTTTGATTAACGAGCTAGTCAAGTAGAGGCATACTAGTGACACTCTGTTTGTCTATGTATTCACACATGTATTATGTTTCCGGTTAATACAATTCTAGCATGAATAATAAACATTTATCATGATATAAGGAAATATATAATACTTTATTATTGCCTCTAGGGCATATTTCCTTCACAAGAGCTCTCAAACCCGAGGTGACATCTCTCCTTTCCGAACTACCACCTTCTTTACACGAGACATGGCTGCTGCCTCAAACGGAGACACTTTGCATAGTCAGGTACCTTGGAGAAGCTAAGGAGCAAGGCGGAGCTGAAGGAGAAGATGGACGCGAAGAAGGAGATGAAGAAGAGCTACCGAAGAAACTACAGCCACCGGACGACCGGCCGGAACCGGATGTCCAGCGCCTGAAGCCCAGCCTGCCCAAGTCCCAGCCAACGCAGGCCCCAGCGAGCGGACGACCGGCCGGGACTGGACGACCGGCAACACTCTCCAGCGAGCGGACGACCGACGAGGACCGGACGTCCGGCGTCACCGCATCTGTCGAGGATATAGACCTTAGAGTCACCCGCCAGGAGGGGCCGGGTTACTCATATGGTCATTGCCAGAAGCCCGGTGCCAAGCTTGAAGACGGTGCGCCAAAGATGGGCTTAAGACCCGGATATGGCTTAAGGCCCGTAGTTGCAATCATTATTATGGTAGAACTAGTAGTGTAAGGCAAGAATAGCTGAGAGTCCGAGCCAGACACTCTTATGAGCCGGCCGGGACTCTGAGAGCTGCTGGGCGTCAGCCTCCCTATATAAAGGGACGACCCGGCAGCGGTTTAAGGATAGGAACAATCTGATCGAGAGCCAGGCATAGCGGTTTAGCTCCCTGGTTATCGAAACCCTGATCAATACCACCTCAAACTGGACGTAGGCTTTTACCTTCACCGTAAGGGGCCGAACCAGTATAAACCCTCGTGTTCCTTGTCCCGCTTAACCCCTTCAAGCTTCCTAGTTGCGATGGCTCCACGACTAAGTCCTAGCTCGAGGACATCTGCCGTGACAATTCCACGACAGTTGGCGCCCACCGTGGGGCCAGCGCACGGTGGATTCGAGTTCTTGAAGGGCAGCTTCGAAGGGCTCAAGGGATACGCTGTGGGCCGGATGACAAAGAGTCGTCGCGGCAAGCTCTACATCGACGATGCAAACTGGGGCCCCGACGCCGGCTCAATTGAGTACGGGTACCGGGTCCCCTTCGGCGGAATTCATGTTTTCATTGGCAAGATTGGTGAGCCGGGCCCTGAGCCGGATCTCTGCGCCAATCTCATCGAGACGGCTCAGCGTGCATGACCCGCCCGGGCCCGGCCTGCCTTAAGGCATGCTTTTGTGGGGTTTATCCATGGAGGACTCTCCGATCGATCTGGATCTGGTGATGAGACGGCCGCCGGCTCTGACGGTGAGTCGGCCACCGATGAGTCAAACTCGTTGTATCAACTTCAAGATGGCAGGCTCATGGGTTGTTCCGATGGTGACAGTATTCCGGACCTATTTGAGCCGCCAAGCCGGGTTGGAATCTTTATGGCCGGTGCGCAGCCTGTTTAGAACCCCGCTGCTGGAGCGGGAAATCCGGTGCCTTCTCCGGCTCAGGTGCTGATGGATCTCACGGACAAGATGACGGCCCTGTTAACCGCCACGGTTGACCCGGCGGATCAAGCTCAGCATGATGCGGAGGTGGCACAGTTAAAATTGGATCTAGTGAAAGCTAAGGAGGATCTTGCAGCGGAAGGGATCAGGATGGCTGCGGAGAGGGCGGCTCTCGATGCCCAAACTCAGTTGATCCAGGCGCAGTCCTTCCGACTCACGATGGATCAGAACGCGTCCAATGAGGTCATGAGAAGGAGGCATCAAAAGACCCAATCTCGACTCCCTCCGGTTTACGATCCACGCAACCTCTTCAACACGCCAGGTGCAGGGTCTAGTAACCCGCCAGGGGTCATAGTGCCCGGGTCTGGAACCCCTATTCAGCCAATAGTGATGGGGCCTCCCCAGGTGCCCCCTGCCGCGCCTCAGTACGTGCCAATACCCCCGGGTCATTATAATAACCCACTGGAGAACATGGTCGCCGCGGCAGCACGGCTGGCGGCTCTCCCGGTCGACGGCGACTCTCTGACGGCTATTAAAACCCGCCGGGTCAGGGAACTCCTTCAGACAGCACTGGCGCAGCAAGAGGCGTACTCCTACAGCCGGGACAAGATCCACTCGACCCCTCGGCTAGGCCGGAGCACGAGTTACAGCAGACACATGGTCTCAGCGACCGGCTCAAGTAACGTCCGACGCCATGACCCGCCCCCTGGCCATGGCCCGGTTCATAACGGAGCCTTTCACGCAGCAGACCAGGACAGAGCGCGGCAAGAGGCGGAGCAGGTGCCTCAATTTATGGCTTACCAGACCCCCCCCCCCGGCTTATCCGACGACTTCCGTCAACGTGGGTATCCCTACCAGGATTGGGGGTGTCCCTTGTTTAGTGCCAGCTATCCGCAATGAGTGTCTACCCAAGGACTTCAAAGGCCCTAGGAAGGTGCCTAATTACACAGCAGACTTACAACCCGCAGCCTGGATCGAGAGTTATGAGATGGCTATGGAGCTGCTGGAGGTCAGTGAGGCGGCTATGGCTAAGTACTTCACCATGATGTTAGATGGGACTGCCCGCACTTGGTTGAAAGGGCTACCACCGAATTCCATTGGGTCTTGGGCTGAGCTGAAAGCCCGGTTCATCCAAAACTTCAAGGATACCTGTAGGCAATCTATGTCAATTGTGGATTTGACTAACTGCAAGCAGCAGGAGGGTGAGTCTACGACACATTGGGTTCGCCGGGTTAAGGAGATAATACATTCCTCGGATAAGATGGACGCCGGCTCTGCAGTCTTAATGTTGGAGCAGAATTGTCGTTTTGTGCCCCTAAAGATGAAACTCGGGCGGCTTAAGCGCGACTGCAATGATATGGGTACACTGATGGCGGCTCTTGTCAAGTACGCTGATTCTGATGGTACCAAGGACCCCGCTTCAGATGATGAAAGGACAGGGAAGGGAAAGAAGAACGGCAATGGCAAGGGTCCTCAGTATAACCCGGGGAACCAAGGAGGAGGCAAGCGCAAGGCCGACGGCAGCCTAGAGTTTGTGGCCAACGCCAGCTCACAAGGGAATAGCCAGCGACGTAAGGGGAGGCCCCCTCCCCGAGGCGGCGGGTCAGATCCGACGCTGGAGCAGCTGTTGAATGAGCCTTGTCCAAGGCATGGCTCTAGAGAGAAGCCAGCGACTCATCTATGGAAGGATTGTGCAATCATGAGGGCCTTTAAGAATTACAACGGCCCGGGCGGCGGCTCAGGCGCCGGCGGTTTTCATGGCCCGGTGGCGGCTCAAAATCTAATCCTCAGAACGGTCAAGGGGGCTTTAATCAGCAGTCTGGCCAGGGTCATCAACAGCAACAGGGGGGTTATCAGACCAATCCAAAGCAGCTTAGTGGTGGACAGTATCATGTGTTTACCACCAGTCTGTGTAAGCGAGATCAGAAGCTTCATAAGAGGGTTGTGAATGCTGTTGAGCCGGCGGTTCCACGCTACTTGCAGTGGTCTGAGCAGCCTATAGTGTGGAGTAGGGAGGATCACCCTCCCCGGGTGGATAACCCGGGCCACTTGGCCTTAGTGGTGGATCCTCAAGTGGGAGGATATAAGTTCACTAAGGTGCTCATGGATGGAGGTAGCAGCATCAACATCCTCTATTATGAGACTTTTCGCCGTATGGGGTTGGTTGATAAGAACCTCAGCCAGTCAAACACTATCTTCCATGGTGTGGTACCTGGTAAGTCGGCTTATCCAGTCGGCAAGATCGAGTTGGAAGTGGCCTTTGGAGATGAGAACAACTACAGGGTGGAAAAATTGACCTTTGAGGTGGTCAAGATAAGAAGTCTGTACCATGCTATATTTGGGCGGCCGGCTTACGCCAAGTTCATGGCACGGCCGTGTTATGTTTACTTACAGCTCAAGATGCCGGGTCATAATGGGACCATTACGGTTCACGGCAGCCGGAAGGTGAACTTGGAATGCGAGGAAGGCGATGCAGCTTATGCAGAATCTGTTTGTGCAACAGAGGAGTTGAAGTTTTACAAAGGCAACGTTGACCCAACAGATATGACCTCTCTGAAAAAGCCGACTACGGAGCATGAGCCGGCAATGAAATTTAAGTCGGCTGATGAGACTAAACTTGTTGATTTCATTCCAGGAGATTCATCTCAGCAGTTTAGCATCAGTGCCAACCTGGATCCAAAATAGGAAAGCGCGCTCATCGAGTTCATCCGTGAGAATAGGGACATCTTCGCATGGAAACCTTCTGACATGCCAGGTGTACCTAGAGAACTCGCTGAGCACACTCTCAATGTTGATCCGAGATTTAAGCCGGTCAGGCAGTTCCTTCGGCGGTTCAATGAGGAGAGGCGGAAAGCTATTGGTGAAGAGGTGGCCCGGCTCTTGGCGGCCGGGTTTATTGTTGAAGTCTTTCACCCAGAGTGGTTAGCTAACCTGGTGCTCGTGCTCAAGAAGAACGGCACTTGGCGGATGTGTGTGGATTATACGGACTTAAACAAGGCGTGTCCAGCTGATCCTTTTGCCCTCCCCCGTATTGATCAAATTATTGATGCTACGGCAGGTTGTGCGTGCTTAAGTTTCTTGGATGCTTATTCCGGATATCATCAGATTAAAATGGCAGTTAAGGACCAGGAGAAGACGGCGTTCATCACTCCCTTTGGAGCCTTCTGCTATGTGTCTATGCCCTTTGGACTCAAGTGTGCACAGGCGACTTACCAGCGTTGTGTACAGAACTGTCTTCATAAACAGATTGGGCGCAATGTTCACGCTTATGTGGACGATATTGTGGTTAAGTCCATAAAAGAGGAAACCCTGATAGATGATTTAAGGGAAACCTTTGATAATCTCCGGGTCTACAAGATGATGCTTAACCCGACCAAGTGTGTTTTTGGTGTTCCTGCAGGCAAACTTTTGGGTTTCATGGTTTCTGACAGAGGCATTGAAGCTAACCCGGAGAAGATCAAAGCCATCACCTCCCTAGCTAAGCCGGCGTGTATAAATGATGTTCAGCGCTTGGCGGGTCGCATCGCTGCTTTAAGCCGGTTTATAAGCCGTTTGGGTGAGAAGGCCATGCCATTATATCAGTTGATGAAGAAAACTGATAACTTTTTCTGGAATGATGCAGCTAATACCGCTTTTGAGGATTTGAAGAAGCAGCTGGCAGAGCCCCCAGTCCTTGCTGCTCTGGTTGATAAGGAGCCCTTATTACTGTACGTGGCGGCGAACACACGAGCCGTCAGTGTGGCTGTGGTGGTGGAACGCAAGGAAGAGGGTAAGGAGCATCCGGTTCAGCGGCCGGTTTATTATGTCAGCGAAGTGCTTATCGAGTCCAAACAGCGGTATCCACATTGGCAGAAGCTTGTTTATGGTGTGTTCATGGCAAGCTGGAAGCTTAAGCATTATTTCCAGGGCCATCCCATCACCGTGGTCAGTTCTGCCCCTCTTGGTGATATCATTCAAAACAGAGAGGCCACAGGGAGAGTGGCTAAGTGGGCTATCGAGCTCAGACCTCATGGTCTCAAATATGTGCCACGCACTGCTGTTAAATCTCAGGCATTGGTGGATTTCATCAATGATTGGACAGAGTCACAAGTGCCCGAGCAAAAGCCGGATAACACATATTGGACTATTCACTTCGATGGGTCCAGGCAGTTGGAGGGCTCGGGGGCTGGAGTTGTATTGGCTTCCCCTAAAGGTGACAAGTTCCATTATGTGCTACAATTGATGTTTCCTTGCACTAACAATGCGGTTGAGTATGAGGCCTTGCTCCACGGTCTTCGGATGGCTAAGGAGATGAGCCTGAGCCGGGTAAGGTGTTTCGGTGACTCAGACTTGGTGGCTCAACAAGTATCAGGCAAGTGGGACTCTAAGGACCCTCTCATGGCGGCTTATCGCCGCGAAGTTGATGCCATTGCTGGGCACTTTCAGGGCTACCAAGTAGAGCACATTGATCACAGGAAGAACGAGGCGGCTGATGCTTTAAGCCGGCTAGGCTCTCAGCGAAAGCCGGTGCCGCCTAATACTTTCCTGGATGTCCTGTATAATCCTTCTGTTAAGCTGCCTACGGAGGAAAACTTGGCTGTCCCCGACCCGGAGGCACGACTGGTGGCGGCTCTCCATATCATACCAGACTGGACAATGCCCTATCTGGCTTACATGACCCGGGGCGAGTTACCTGAGGATGAAACTTTGGCAAGGCAAATAACACGGCGGGCTAAGTCAATGATCGTTATCAATGGTGAGTTGCACCACCGCAGTATTACGGGAGCATTTCAGCATTGTGTTTCCCCTGAGGAAGGTCAAGAGATCTTGCGTGAGATCCATGAAGGGGATTGCGGCCATCACGCCAGCTCAAAGTCTCTTGTGGCCAAGGCTTTTCGTCATGGTTTTTATTGGTTGACGGCTCATGCTGATGCAGAGGAGTTGGTCAGTAAGTGTGACGGTTGCCAAAGGTTCTCGCGACCGGCTCATGTACCGGCTCAAGAGCTGAGGATGATCCCAATTACTTGGCCCTTTGCGGTCTGGGGCTTGATATGGTTGGGCCTTTCAAAAGGTCCAAGGATAAGAAGACCCACCTTTTGGTGGCAGTTGACAAGTTTACCAAGTGGGTTGAAGCGGGGCCAGTTAGCAAGTGCGATGCAGCCACGGCGGTTCAGTTTATGAAAAAGGTGATCTTTCGCTTTGGTTTTCCGCACAGCATTATCACTGACAATGGCACCAATCTCTCCAAAGGCGCCATGGAAGAGTTTTGTCAACGAGAGCATATCCGACTTGATGTTTCCTCAGTGGCTCATCCTCAATCCAATGGTCAAGCTGAGAGAGCTAATCAGGAAATTCTGAAGGGCATCAAGCCCCGGCTTTTGGTCCCTTTGCAACGGCCGCTGGGTTGTTGGGTGGAGGAGTTTCCCTCCGTGTTATGGAGCATCAACACTACTCCTAACAGGTCTACAGGAAAACAAATGATTAATTATGACCCGGAGAAACATAAAGGAGACAATTTCAACAGACTTCAGCATTCAAGGCGTGCACGATGGCACGACAAAGATACAGTATTGGTCCTACTCTATTACAAGACTCATTGAGTCCAAAAGGGTGAGGCATTGTTTGATAAGCCGCCAGCCGAGTTACGACGCTTGTTGAGTTGAAGTCTCCGGCTCGTTCCTATCTTCTCCTCCGGCTGATCCCAAGACCTGGAAAGTTGATGACTTCCAGTCGATGCCGCTGAGAGCTTCGAATTGGGCTTCCTCGTCAATTAACCCGGCCGGTTCAATCTCCGGGGCGAAGGTGTGCTGACGAGCCGGCGGGATCAAGTTGAGGGCTTCATAGCGCGGAGTAGGGATCCTCTGATTTTCTGCATCGTAGCTCGGCTGATACTTAGTCAGATCTGTATCGTTACAAATCAGAGTGGCCACCGGGCGTACGGCCTTCACGCAAGCTGCGAAGTCCTTCTGATCGAAAGCGGAGCCGTCTTCCTTCAGGCTTGGATAGCCAAGGGCGATGTCCGCCGGGTCTAACTCTGGCAGGAACGCCTTGGCCCGGCTCAGCGCAGCGATCGCTCCGACTCTTGCAGAGGCCCGTCGCAGCTCTTGGATCCGTTGAGGTAGAACAGCGAGCCGGCGAAGGACTTCTGCCAGGTGAGTCGGCACCTCGTTGGATAGGGCCACCACAGCCAAGGCACGCTGTGACCCGGTGTAGAGTTGCTCCACCAGGGTATACACGGCCTTCAGCTTGGTTACCACGCTCTGGTTGAGGTTGGCACTTCTGGGACCTGTTTAACAGAGTCAGATAAGCCGCCGACAAGGATGAATTATGAGATATAAAAATTCTAAACTTGATGAAAGCCGGTGAGGCGACTTACCGAAGATTGCGGCCACCATCTGGGACACCTGGCGCTTTAGGCCGGAGAGCTCGGCGGTCTTCTCGGAGAGAGCCTTCTCCGCCTGTTCAGCTCGGTTCACCAATGCGGCCTTCTCTTCGGCCCACGCCTTCCGCTAAGCGTCAAACTCCGTCTTCAGCTTCTCTTGAGCGGCGATGCTGGACACAAATTTGGCATTTGCCTTCCGGGTCTCCATCTCTTGCATCTTCAGCCGGTTCTTGAGATCAGCCATGTCAGCTTCTAGCTTCTTGCCAGCAGCCTGCATAAATTTCCGGGTTATGACATGAACAGTTACTATATAAATTTCAAGTCCCAAGCGTTTTCCAAGCAAAGACACTTGGCACTTGGGGGCTAATGCATATTGAACGTTCCTATCTACAAATGGCCGGTTCAATTGGGTAAGCCGGAACCTAAGTCTACAACATATTCAATCATAAGTCATCGACTTGGGGGCTAGCATGGTAAAGGTAACTATGCCGTAAGTAAGAGGACAGCAGAATGATACCTCAGATTTCTGCTGGATCTGGTTCACCATGGCAACCTCTGCGTCCCGGCTCTTGTGCACTTGGCTGATGTAGCCAGAGACGAGCTCTCCAATGCTCAGGTTGGCGTAGTCGGAGAGGTCCAGGTTCACCCGGTGGGGCTGCAGCAACTCCCCCTTAGCGGAGCACTTGGCCAGTGCGGTAGGTCTCCCCGGCTCAACAAATTCCGTCCGGGTGATTACCACGTCCGGATCATTTGCTGGTTGAGCCGAGCCGGAGGCCTCTGGGTTAGCAGAAGCTTCGGCAGCTGCCTTGTTGGTTGGAGCGGCGGCTTCGGGAGCGGAGGCAGCTGGCGGTTCTTGACCTGCTGCCTCCGGCTCTTCGATTGGCTTGGCCTTCTTCGCCCTCTTGGTGAGTTTGGCTTGGGCACTGAAAGGACAGAAACGTTAAGCACAAAAGGGTAAGTAAAGACAAGTATAGCATGAGATGGTTATCATTACCCGGGCGTGGTCTTGAAAGCCGGAAGACTTGACTGCATAGAGTCGCCCGAAGAGGGGGAGGTCTCCTGATAATTTGAGTCAGAAGAATTGAGTGGCTGACGTATAACACCCGCCAACGGATGAAAAGGGTACAAGTGGGAAATAACCTCAGTTCGGCGCTTCCTCGATGTGTTAGGTAACCCGGAGGAGAGGTCGGTGTCCTTGTTGGTCCGGGTGTGACGCCGGCTCTCATGAACCTGTCGCTTCAAAATAAATTGAGGATCTTGATAAGCTAAAGGATGTGAAAAGCTTATTTTCCGGGTTACCCTTCGGACTTTCAGCCTTGGCAAGGGCTCCGAGTCGGAGGAAAGTGACATTACCTCTTCAACCACCGGGTTACTGGCTCCGGTGTCATCCTGTTGATGAACAAGTGTTGGTAAGGCGGACAAGAAATAAACAATAAACACAACAAAGAGCTTACAGGTTCAGGGGTTACCTCTGACTCGGAGCTGTCGCTTAATTGCATCAGCTCCGAAGCAGTTGGCCTACTCCCCTTCTTGCGGGGAGCGGCTTTCTTGGCGGCTTTCTTTGCCTTTCTGGCCTTCTTGGCCGCTTCGTGGTCATATTTGACCCGCCAGAACTTGTCATCAGCCTGAAAAAATACAATGGTGATTTCTTAGAGATTCAGATGAAGGTTATCTGTAGACAAAGGTAAAATGTTTAAATCAGTGGCTTACCGCTGGGGCTGGGTTGGTCTTGCAGAAGGGGGCTAACCTGGTCCTCCCGCAATCTGCCAGGCTCTCGTTCAAGAGAGCCTTGGTCATCTCCTCGGCAACATCTTCAGGAAGATCGTTGCGGCTGTGTCTTTGGGGGTCATCCTTTCGGCCCGTGTACTCACACATTAAGCCGGGGCGGCGGCTCAATGGGATCACCCGCCACGAGATCCAGACCTGGACCAGATCGATTCCGTTCAGACCATTGCCCAGGAGAGCCTTGATCTTGTTGATGGTAGGGAGCAGGGGTTGGCGCTCCACTTGAGTCAGCTTGTCTGACAGTGGGTGAGTCGGCTCCAGACGCGAGGGGCGAAAGCCGGGCAATGGACTCTCATCAGCCGGTGATGTGTCTTGGCAGTAAAACCACGTCAGATTCCAGTCCTTGGGGTGGCTGGGCGGCTCTGCGTAAGGGAAAAGGCAGTCCCTACGC
Source organism: Triticum aestivum (assembly GCF_018294505.1). NCBI lineage: Eukaryota > Viridiplantae > Streptophyta > Magnoliopsida > Poales > Poaceae > Triticum > Triticum aestivum. The sequence goes on along the minus strand of NC_057796.1, from coordinate 217,832,931 downwards.
CGCTGGATGGAGATGCCGCCTAGCTCCAAACTCGGCCCGTTGGCACACTCGTTCTGGCGGTTTAAATAGAAAAGCTCTCTGAAGAGCAGCAGACTGGGTTCTTCTCCAAGGTAAACCTCGCAGAACACTTGGAAGTTGCAGATATTGGATACTGAGTTGGGTCCTATGTCCTGAGGTCGCAGATCGAAGAAATTCAGAACGTCTCTGAAAAACTTTGAGCCGGGCGGTGCGAAGCCCCGGCTCATGTGATCCACAAAAATGACCACCTCTCCGTCCTTTGGTTGTGGTCTCTCCTCTGATGGGTCAGGGGCACGGTAGGACATGACGTCCTTCTTGGGCAAGTGGCCTGACTTAACAAAATCCGCTAGGGTCTCATTGGTGACGTTGGACCTCATCCAATTGCAAGTAATGGAGGCTTTAGGAGCTTTGGGAGGCATGGTGAAAGTCGGCAGCCTATGATAAAAGGAAACGTCCGGTTTAAGTATAAGCCGGAGGAAAGTTGTAATTCAGTGTTAGGTGGCGGCTTACGGAGGGGACTAATGATATATGTCTAAGTACATCGGGTTATCTAAGCCGCTGGTGTGCTTAAGGGTAATTCAAATTGTCTACAGCCTGGTTATAAGTGAGCTGGAAAGTTTTACGGTGCGCGGCTTCCCTTAAGTCGGAAGGTTCTATGGCGCATGTTTTCTTTAAGCCGGAAATGTAAGCCGCCATGATTCAATGGGGGCAGTTTTTTACTAAGTGTGGTGAAAACAGGTTTCACACATTGCGGTAAATAGTTTGGATCAAAATGGTCGGGCAAAAGAAAAATTTCTAGACCTAAAAAACAGACGCAGGGGAGTTCTTGAGCATTGAACAAGGCCTTATGCAGTAAAAGGAGGTCTACTTGCATGAGAAATGGGTGCTAAAACAGCTACCGCAGTAGTTCTACACAGGGCTAAGATCAAAAAGGGCAGTAAAAATAAAAACTACCGGGGCTCGTAGGTGACAGCGAAGAACACGAAGAACACGGATGAACCCTACGGCAGATCTGTTCTACAGGGCAGGCAGGACTTACGGTGGCTGGTGAGTCGCGGAGGGTGTCGCGTTTCTCTGGTCAAATCAGGGTGATGCAGCGGCCTGAGTTGATGACGATGAGAAGACCCGCGGCGGCGACAGTAGCAGAGCTCGGGCAGGGGAGCAGTGGCGCGAGGAAGAAGACGAAGGAGAGAGAAGTGGTTGAAGGCCCGTCGGGCCGGCCTATTTATAAGGCGAGCTCATAAGTGGGCGCGAGAATCAAGGAGACCACGGCGTGGTTATCTCCCCACGAAACGCCTCGATTTTCGGGATGACAGTAAAGGTAAAGATCCGTTGCGGATCTGGCGGAGTAAAAAAAACGGACTTAATGGAGGATGACGTCACGGCGGATTATCCGGAGTCCAGAGGATGACGTCACGCCGGGTTATGGCCTTCACACAATTATAAGCCGGAGGTTTTCTGTCGAAGGAATGGAAGATTGACATGAGCCGGCTCAAATCAATCTGGGGCCTAATGTCGAGGATATAGACCTTAGAGTCACCCGCCAGGAGGGGCCGGGTTACTCATATGGTCATTGCCAGAAGCCCGGCGCCAAGCTTGAAGACGGTGGGCCAAAGATGGGCTTAAGACCCGGATATGGCTTAAGGCCCATAGTTGCAATCATTATTATGGTAGAACTTGTAGTGTAAGGCAAGAATAGCTGAGAGTCCGAGCCGGACACTCTTATGAGCCAGCCGGGACTCTGAGAGCTGCTGGGCGTCAGCCTCCCTATATAAAGGGACGACCCGGCAGCGGTTTAAGGACAGGAACAATCTGATCGAGAGCCATGCATAGCGGTTTAGCTCCCTGGTTATCGAAACCCTGATCAATACCACCTCAAACTGGATGTAGGCTTTTACCTTCACCGTAAGGGGCCGAACCAGTATAAACCCTCGTGTTCCTTGTCCCGCTTAACCCCTTCAAGCTTCCTAGTTGCGATGGCTCCACGACTAAGTCCTAGCTCGAGGACATCTGCCGTGACAATTCCACGACAGCATCCGAACCGTCCGGCACCGCCATCACATAACAGAATCAGCGGAAGACCGACGACCACTGGACGTCCGGCCGTTCCTGAGCCACCGGACGGCCGACCCATAGCGGACGTCCGTTGCCTGTGTGTCCGCAGCCTCGGGCTGATGCCCTTGTACCCCTTCACTTAGACCCCCATTTGTACTACGACTATAAATAGACCTCTCCCACCTCCTAGTTAGGGTTAGCAAAGGATTAGCTCATGTTTGTGTGAGAGCTTTGCTCATCCACTTGGTTTCCTGCTCCTCAGAGAGGTGCCTCCACCGGAGAAGATCCTTCCAAGCGGATTCAAGACCCCCTCTTGGGTGGCCCCATCAAGACCTCCTCACGGAGAAGAACCGGTTACCTTTGTATCATCCTTTGTTGGACTTGGATCTTGTATCTCACCTTTGTGTTCATCGATCTAGCGCATGTGTGATCTATTCTTGTTGGTTTAGTGATTTTTCTCGTGTTCCCTCTTGTATTTCCCCTCGTTTTCCCCTCGTGTTCTTCGTGTTCCTCCTTGGGATCCGCTCCTTTCGTGAAAGATCGGCCGCATAGGGTTCCACCCTACATCATCATGGTATCATGAGCCACGTTGATCACGATTTCGGAGCCTCCCCCCTTGTTTTCTAGCTTGATTTTGTCGTCTTCTTACCTAATTCGAAAATTTCCCACAAAAATAGCCCCAAATTTTTTTGTGATTTGTTGGTGTGATGAAATTTTGTTGGATTTGATCCATGGATTTGGTTTGCCTTGAGTGGATCTAGCTTTTCCCCTTCATCTCCACCTTTTTCATCCGCGAAATCGCTCGAATTTTGCCCCCAAAATCCCAAAATTCCGCCCAAATTCGCACCCCGCGTTGACCTCGCCCACCGGACGACCGTCGTTTACCGGACGTCCGGAGCCCCTGGAATGACCGGACGTCCGTCCCCCACCGGACGATCGGAACCAGCCAACAGAACCAAAAATAGCGGATTTCCGAGCCTACCGGACGTCCGACGACCGGACGACCGCTCTCTAGCGGACGTCCACTGATCCCTGACGAAACTGAATTCCCCCCCCCCCCTGAAATTTTTCAGCCACCTCCACCACTTCCGCATACACATTCCTATACCACCACCACTTCCGCATACCACCTCCATAGCTTGTCCGCTATCCATCTTCGACGATTTTGACACACTTTGTTCTTGGAGAACTTGAGTTGTGGTAACCGTGTCCTTTTGTGTTTCGGCTATCTAGGTACAGTTCGACATCGACATCACTACCGCTCATCTTCGCAATGGACTACTACGATCGGCTACACCATTGTGGTATCAACCTCACATTGGTATCATCTTGGTATCGTGATATCATCATACATTCTCACAATTGCATTGATTACCCCATAGCCTTACTTTTTGCGTAGCTTACCCATCGAGACTAGCCTTTGAGTATTGCCGGCAACGTGACTTGTGCACACTAGTGATCATACTTCCCATAGCATACTACCATATCATAGTGGTTCATATCTTGGTATCATCTCTTGTGTCACAAAGTGGCCATCGCATATACTCAATTGCTATCTTGGTTCGTGAAGTATTGCATGAGAAAAGAGCTCAAACCACAAGGAGCCAAACAAGCTTTTAAGCAAACGGGAATGATAAGCAAAGTGCTTATAAGCAAGAACCATAGCATCAAACAACATTAAGATTGTCATACTCGGTCATCTTGGATCAAAGCATAGAAACATCATACATATAGCATACTTGGGATAGAAGTTGTTGCATTTTTGCTTAGTAGGTTGTGCACAAGTTCGTATCCGCCTATTGTGCAATCGTGCTAGCATCTCTCTAGTGTTGTGCAACAAGAGCATCTTGGTGGATTCCACATTTTGGCTCATCCTTGGTTCTTGCTTGGTCTACTTGTTGCATTTGCGTGTGTGTTTCCGTGTACCTTATCTTGCTTGGTCTACTTGTTGCATTTGCAAATTTGTGAATCTTTTCCAACATTATTTAAGCTCACTTCCAATCGCATCAAATTTTGTGCCACCATCCTAACCAAGCTCCACTATAAGCTTTTACTTGTGTAGGTGTGAGAAACTGACAAGAATTGGTACCAATTGTGCTATTCCCTTGTTACACATTGCGTGATCTTGATCCATCTTCAACATCGGTCAAGGTACATTTGGTATTGGTTCTTCTCTTTCTCCGACTCACATATCTTTGTTTGGAATGATGGATAGGCCAAGTACATCTACCAACCCACTCTTCTTGGAGCAAGACGACGACATGTCATCCTATGTCACAAAGAGCCACCTCTTTGGTGCACAACGAGCTTTGCATCAAGAGCAACAAGCAATGAGCGACCGCATCGACAATCTCGCCACCGACGTGCGACTCTCTGAGCAACGTACAAGAGACTACTTCGACAACAAGCTCGACGAACACAAGCACGAGAATGACGCAAGAATGGACGAGATTCGTGCCTTGTTGGTCAACCGCTCTTCTACAACTTCCTCAAGACGGAGCCGCTCAACTCGACACTCCGACAACACTATCTCCGGTTCAAGTACACCGACATCGAACACTTTTCGTCATGCCGCGCGTCAAGACTGTCAAGCAAACCGCAATCCTCTACACGACAGCGACTCTCAAGAGCATCGCAATGGCAAGCCCAAGATGCATTCGCTCAAGCACAAGAACGGCAACGCCAACGACAACAAGAACAAGAGGAGCGAGCACGACAACATCAAGATGCACAAGATGCCGAGGCACAACGTCAAGAACAACAACTACGAGAACCTCAAGCACTTGAGGTGCAACGTGCCCTTCAAGATTCAAGTCGTGCCATAGCCAATCGAGGCCGACAAGCTCGTCTACATCAAGAAGCACTTCGTGACAAAGCTCAAGAAAGGATTTACCAAACACGTGTGCATTGACAAGCTCCTCAACAAGCTCGACAAGTTCCTCCTCAAGCTCGACAAGAACATCAATTCCATTGAGAGCATGAAGACAATGGACCCCCTCCAAGACAAGGGCAACATGAGGTCGACAACCCTCCTCGCCAAGAACAACATGAGGTCGACAACCCTCCTCGCCAAGAGCAGCATGAGGAAGACAACCCTCCCCGCCAAGAGCAACATGAGATTGCCAATCCTCAACGACATGGGCGTCATCATCCTCGACCCCAACACAATGAAGAGCAATGATATGGCAAGCTAAAGTTCACCATGCCCAAGTTCACCGGAAGCAATGACCCTGAAGACTACATATCATGGGCATTGAAGGTTGACAAAATCTTCCGCTTGCACAACTACGAAGAAGAGAAGAAGATCGCAATGGCATCCCTTGAATTCCAAGATTACGTCCTCATTTGGTGGGAACAAGTCATTGAGCGCCGTGAGGCAAGAGGTGAACCACCCATCACTACTTGGGCACAAATGAAGGATGTCATGAGAGCACGATTCATGCCAAACTACTACAACCGCGACCTCTTCAAGAAACTTCAACTCCTCAAGCAAGGAACCAAAAGCGTTGAAGAGTACTACAAGGAAATGGAGATTGCCATGATAAGAGCCAACGTCAAAGAAGATGATGAGCAAACTATGGCACGATTCTTGAATGGACTCAATCACCCTATCAAGAAGATTGCCGACTTCCAACCATACTCAAACCTCATTGAGCTAGTGCACCAAGCTACCAAAGCGTAACGCCAAGTGCAAGACGACTTCAAATATGCCAAGTTCCCATCCAAGTCCTATGGCCTCTCCAACAATAAAGCTTCGACGACTCCAACAACTTCTACCTCAACCAAGCCATCTACAAGCAACGGCAACAAGTCAAGTTACAAGAAAACTTCGACAACCTCAAGTCGTCCTCCTACTACAAGCAACTGCAAGCCGAAAGCTTCATCATCATCTACTCCAACCGATGAGACCATCAAGACAAGTTCCTTCAAATGCTTCACATGTGGCGGCCGAGGCCACAAGTCCTTCGAGTGCACAAACAAACGCACCATGATCCTCAACAACGACAGAACCTATGACTCAATGAGTGAAGGAGAAATGGAAGCTCTTGAGCAAGTGGCCATGCACCGGCAAGTGAACAATGAAGATGAAGATGATCAAATCTTTTGTGATGAAGATTCGAGTTCCACTCTTGTTGTCTCCAAGGTCTTGACTCTTCAACATCAACAATATGAAGATCAAAGGTGCCATATTTTCCACACCAAGGCCGGAATCAATGGAAGGTCCGTCAAGGTCATCATCGATGGAGGGAGTTGCCATAACTTAGCAAGTGAAGAACTTTGCAACAAATTCCAATTGGCCAAGATGAAGCACCCGCATCCCTTCAAGGTTCAATGGCTAAGCGACAACGGCACCATCCAAGTCGAGCATAGGGTACAAGTCTCTTTCAAGATCGGAGCTTATGAAGACACTTTGGAGTGTGATGTCCTTCCGATGACCGTGTGCCACCTCCTTCTTGTACGGCCATGGCAATTTGACCGAGGTGTCATCCACAACGGGCGCACAAACCAATATAGCTTCAAGATGAAAGGGAAAGAGTTTGTGCTACGACCTATGTCTCCAAGCCAAGTGATCGCCGACAAGCAAGCAACCCATCATGGAGAGAAAAGTGAGAGAGCGAACCACCAAAAAGAGAGTGAGCGCCACGAGCCCAAATTGAGTGCCTCCACGATGAGCGAAAATAAGAACTTAGTCCTCTTTACCACCAAACGTGAGATGAGAGAAGTGTGTGAGAACCCATCGAGTGTCCTACACTATGTCCTATTGTGCAAGGACAAGGCACCAAAAACTAACACCTCTCACAATCTACCCTTGGTGTTATCTTCTCTATTGCAGGAATTCAAAGATGTTTTCCCTGATGAGCTACCTCCGGGTCTACCTCCACTACGAGGAATTGAGCACCGAATGGACCTCATCCCCGGAGCTCCACTTCCAAACAAGGCTCCCTACCGCATCAACCCCGAAGAAACCAAAGAAATACAAAGGCAAGTAAAGCATCTCATAGACCATGGACATGTGCGCGAAAGTTTGAGTCCTTGTGCCGTACCGGTCATCCTTGTACCAAAACGAGACGGTAGCTTTCGCATGTGTTCCGATTTGTAGACCCATCAATGCTATCACCGTTCGATATAGGTACCCCATTCCACGCCTTGATGATATGCTTGATGAACTTAGCGGTGCCACTATCTTTTCCAAAATTGATCTTAAAAGTGGTTACTATCAAATCCGCATACAAGAGGGTGATGAATGGAAAACCGCTTTCAAAACAAAGTTTGGTTCGTATGAGTGGTTAGTCATGCCTATGGGTTTATCGGAAGCACCCGGTACTTTCATGCGTCTTATGCATTATGTGTTTCGCCCTTACATTGGTGAATTTGTTGTTGTCTACTTCGATGATATCATTGTTTTTAGCAAATCTCTCAAAGAGCATGTCACCCACCTTCGCACCATGCTACAAACTCTTCACAAAGAGCAAATTTATGCTAATATGGAAAAATGCCTCTTTGGTGTTGATAAGCTTGTTTTCTTGGGTTTTGTAGTATCTTCTAAGGGTGTTCATGTTGATGAATCTAAGATCAATGATATTAAAACTTGGCCCCAACCAACCAACTTGCAACAAGTGCGTAGTTTCCTTAGTTTAGCCGGTTTCTACCGTAGATTTGTGAAGGATTTTAGCACCATTGCTTCACCTTTGCATGCTTTGAGTAAGAAAAATGCATTGTTTGTTTGGGGAACATCCCAAGACATCTCTTTCAATGAGCTTAAGAATTTGCTTACACATGCTCCCGTGCTTGCTTTACCAAACTTTGACAAACCTTTTGAGATTCATTGTGATGCTAGTGGTAATGGCATAGGAGGTGTGTTAACGCAAGAGAAGCGCCCCATTGCATACTTTAGTGACAAACTTTCCGGCGCGCAACTCAATTATCCCATCTATGACAAAGAACTATATGTTTTAGTGCGAGTTTTGCGTGAATGGGAACATTACCTCCGCCCTCATGAATTCATCATCCACACCGATCATGAAACGCTTAAATATCTTAAGGGTCAAACTAAGTTGAACAAGCGTCATGCTAAGTGGAGTGAGTTTATTGAGTCATTTCCTTATGTCATCAAGTATATTAAAGGTAAGGAAAATGTTGTGGCGGATGCGCTTTCCCGTATATGCATGCTTGTTACTCAACTTGAATTGAATGTCATTGGCTTTGAGCACATAAAAGACTTGTATGAGCATGATCCTACGTTTGCCATTCCTTATGCTAAATGTTTGAGGCATACATGTTGGGAATGCTATTACATCAAAGATGGATACCTTATGAGAGCTAACAAACTATGCATTCCCAAGTCTTCTCTTCGTTTGTTGCTTTTGCAAGAATCTCATGGAGGAGGACTAATGGGACATTTTGGACGCGACAAGACACTTGCTACGCTCTCAAAGAACTACTTTTGGCGCAAGATGTTTCGCGACGTCAACCGCTTCACCAACCGATGCTCTACATGTCGCAAAGCTAAGCCTAAAGCTCAATCTCATGGCCTTTACATGCCCCTTCCAATTCCATATCAACCATGGGAAGACATTAGCATGGATTTTGTGCTTGGTTTGCCTAGAACTAGAAATGGCAAGGACTCCATGTTTGTTGTTGTGGACCGATTCTCTAAAATGGCCCATTTCATTCCTTGCAACAAGATAGACGATGCTTCACATGTTGCCAATCTCTTTTGTAGGGAAATATTGCGTCTACATGGAGTGCCAAAGACGATTGTCTCGGACCGCGACGCCAGGTTCTTGAGTTACTTTTGGAAGACATTATGCGCCAAGCTCAGAATCAAGCTACTCTTCTCCACGGCCTACCACCCACAAACCGACGGCCAAACGGAGGTGATGAACCGTACACTCTCCACTCTACTACGCGTCTTGATCAAGAAGAACATCAAGGAGTGGGAGGAGTGCCTACCGATCGCCGAGTACGCCTACAACCGTGCAAGACACAAGGCTACCGGCAAGTCCCCCTTCGAGGTCGTCTACGGTTTCAACCCGTTGTCCCCATTGGACATTCTACCTCTACCACTCCAAGAGCGAACAAACATGGACGCGAGTGACCGAGTCAACCACCTCAAGAAGATGCATGAAGATACAAGGCACACCATCGAGCGCCAAGTACAATGCCTCGCGACCAAGCTCAACGTCAACAAGCAACCCATGATATTCAACATCGGAGATCTTGTGTGGCTACACCTTCGCAAGGAACGCTTCCCTCAAGAATGCAAGTCCAAACTTCTACCACGAGCCGATGGACCCTTCAAGGTGCTTGCAAGCTACAACAACAACGCATACAAGATCGACATTCCACGTGACAAGTACTCCGTGAGCGACATCTTCAACGTCAAAGATCTCTCGCCCTACCATGGTGATGAAGATTTCGATCCGAGGTCGGATCTTCCCCAAGGGAGGGGAGATGATGTGGAGCATCCCAAGGTCATCCCCATGGACCTATCATCGTCTCACCAAGTGCCTAGTGGACCCATGACTCGAGCACATGCAAGAGCTCTCGAAACCGAGGTGACATCTCTCCTTTCTGAACTACCACCTTCTTTACACGAGACATGGCTGCTACCTCAAACGGAGACACTTTGCATACTCAGGTACCTTGGAGAAGCTAAGGAGCAAGGCGGAGCGGAAGGAGAAGATGGACACGAAGAAGGAGATGAAGAAGAGCTGCCGAAGAAACTACAGCCACCGGACGATCGGCCGGGACCGGACGTCCGGCGCCCGAAGCCCAGCCTGCCCAAGTCCCAGCCAACGCAGGCCCCAGCGAGCGGACGACCGGTCGGGACCGGACGACCGGCCACACTCTCCAGCGAGCGGACGACCGACGAGGACCGGACGTCCGGCGTCACCGCATCCGAACCGAAATTAACGAAAGTCCGAAGCCACCGGACGTCCGGCACCGCCATCACAGAACAGAATCAGCGGAAGACCGACGACCATCGGACGTCTGGCCGTTCCTGAGCCACCGGACGGCCGACCCCTAGCGGACGTCTGTTGCCTGTGTGTCCGCAGCCTCGGGCTGATGCCCTTGTACCCCTTCACTTAGACCCCCATTTGTACTACGACTATAAATAGACCTCTCCCACCTCCTAGTTAGGATTAGCAAAGGATTAGCTCATGTTTGTGTGAGAGCTTTGCTCATCCACTTGGTTTCCTTCTCCTCGGAGACGTGCCTCCACCGGAGAAGATCCTTCCAAGCGGATTAAAGACCCTCTCTTGGGTGGCCCCGTCAAGACCTCCTAACGGAGAAGAACCGGTTACCTTTGTATCGTCCTTTGTTGGACTTGGATCTTGTATCTCACCTTTGTGTTCATCGATATAGTGCATGTGTGATCTATTCTTGTTGGTTTAGTAATTTCTCTCGTGTTCCCTCTTGTGTTTCCCCTCGTTTTCCCCTCGTGTTCCTCATTGGGATCCGCTCCTTTCGTGAAAGATCGGCCGCATAGGGTTCCACCCTACATCATCTTGTGTCCCCAACACACCCAATACAACGGCAAATTGTATAGGTACACTAGTTCGGCGAAGAGATGGTGATAAAAGTGTAATATGGATGGTAGAAATATATTTTTATAATCTGAATAAATAAAAACAGCAAGGTAGCAGTTAGTAAACGTGCACAAAAACGGTATTGCAATGCTTGAAAACAAGGCCTAGGGTCCGTACTTTCACTAGTGCAACCTCTCAACAATGCTAACATAGTTGGATCATATGATTATCCCTCAAAGTGCAACAAAGAATCACTCCGAGTTCCTATTAGCGGAGAACAAAAGATATAAATTGTTTGTAGGGTATGAGACCACCTCAAAGCTATTCTTTCCGTTAGATCTATTCAAGAGTTCGTACTAAAATAACACAAAGCTATTTTTTTCGTTCAATCTATCCTAGAGTTCGTATTAAAATAACGGCAAAGCAAATTCATATTCATAATACTCAATCCACACAAAGAACTACAAAGAGACCCCAAAGTTTCTATCGGAGAAAAGATAATAAAAACGTGCATCAACCCCTATGCAAAGATTACCCCAATATCACTGCGGGAATCCGCAAGTTGAGTGCCATAACATACATCAAGTGAATCAATATGATACCCCAATTTTCACCTCAAGTATTCATACCGCAAGACATACATCATGTGTTCTCATCTCTAAATATTCAATCCGAAAAGACAAAACTTCAAAGGGTAAATACTCAATTCATCACAACAAGAGTATAGGAGGAAAAAACATCATATGATCCGACTACATTAACAAAGCCCATGATATAGATCACGAGAGAGAGATTAAACACATATCTACTGGTACAAACCCTCAGCCCCCGAGGGTGGACTACTCCCTCCTCATCGTGGTGGCCGCCGGGATGATGAAGATGGCCACCGGAGATGATTCCCCCCTCCGGCAGGGTGCCAGAACGGGGTCTAGATTGGTTTTCGTGGATACAGAGACCTTGCGGCGGCGGAACTTGTGATCTAGGTTAACCCCGAATGGTTTCGGAATATTTGGGAATTTATAGTGCAAAGAAGGGGTGCGGGAGGCCACCGAGGTGGGCAAAACCCACCTGGGCGCGCTAGGGGGCCTGGCGCGCCCTGGTGGGTTGTGCCCCCCTCGGGGCACCCCCCAGGTGCTGCTCTGGCCCAATGGATGTCTTCTGGCCCATAAAAAATCTTCGTGGAGTTTCGTTGCGTTTGGACTCCGTTTGGTATTGATTTCCTGCGATGTAAAAAAACAAGCAAGAAACAGCAACTGGCACTGGGCACTGGGTCAATAAGTTAGTCCCAAAAACTGATATAAAGTTGCTATAACATGATTGTAAAACATCCAAGAATGATGAAATAATAGCATGAATACTTCATAAATTATAGATAAGTTGGAGATGTATCAGCATCCCCAAGCTTAATTCCTACTCGTCCTCGAGTAGGTAAATGATAAAAGAAATAATTTATGAAGTGTGAATGCTAGCAAAGTGCATAAGTTTGATCAATGATAATTTCAATCACTTTCCCTAGCATCATAACAGCAATTCTTTCTCATAAAACTTCTCATGTTATAGTGGCAACCAATTCACATGTTAAGGTTCAAACAATGAACTCTCTTGAAACTCAACAACCTATGTTCTTAGTCACCAAGCAATTGCAATTCAACTTATTCAACGGAGTTTAAGTAAGAGCTCCACATACTCAACCATCTTGTATCTTCTATGATTGCTAACACCAACTGCATACACACGTGCAAAACGTTTCAACCGGACACATAGAAAGATAGGGGCTTATTGTTTTGCCTCCCAACGTATTCACCTCAAGGGTGACGTCAACAATAATAACTCATGCTACCCATATTCAACTGGACATATGTGCCTAGATCTTTCCTCACCACATGATGTTTGCCAAAAGGGAAAGATAAAAAGGAATAGAGAGAATAACTTTGACTCTTTGCATAAAAATAAATACTGAAAATTAAAAGATAGGCCCTTCACAGAGGGAAGCAGAGGTTGCCATTCGCTTATTTTCTTGTATGCTCAACCCCTTAGTGCAAAAGAATGTCACGTTATATTGCCCCTTATGATAGCAACCTTTATTATGCAGTCCGTCGCTTTTATTGCTTTGCCATCATAAGTTCGTACAATGCTCAATTTTCTCTTACACTAAATGATCTAACACTTTTAGAAGCAATTTTATTGCCTTATTGCACCGATGGCAACTTACTTGAAGGATCTTGCTCAATCCTTAGGTAGGTATGGTGGACTCTTGAAGATAAGATTTGGGTTTGAGGGTTTTTGGATGCACAAGTAGTATCTCTACTTGGTGCAGAATTTTTGGCTAGCAAAGATGGGGGGCAAGCACCACATGTTGAAGGATCTATGACAATATAACTTCTATGGGAATATGAATAAACATAAACCATTACGTTGTCTTCCTTGTCCAACGTCAACAATGTTGGCATATAATATTTTGATGGGGGCTCACAATCACAAAAGATTTCCAGGATAGTGTATTTGCATGTGAAAGTTCTCTTCCTTATACTAATTATTCGTGAATTGCTTGTATGACCAAAATTGCGATTATAAAGCCTCAAAAGATTTCACTTTCTAAACCCAATGTGAAGCTACAACTAGGCATGATATGATATCAACTTCATGACATTAAATTTATTCAACAATTTACTCATAGGGTATAAGTGAAGCACAAGAGCAATTCCAAAGAAAAGAGGTTCGTTGACGGGATGTGAATGTCACTTACATAGCCTCCTTGGCAATATTTGAGGACTCTATTTTATTTAAAAACTTTCAGATCTAAGTATTTTATTAAAACAGAAAGCAAAACAAAACAAAATGACATTCTAAGAATAGCACAACTCATGTGAAGAAGCAAAAACTTAGGCTCAACCAATACTAACCGATAATTGTTGAAGAAGAAAGGTGGGATGCCTACCGGGGCATCCCCAAGCTTAGATGCTTGAGACTTCTTGAATATTATCTTGGGGTGCCTTGGTCATCCCCAAGCTTGATCTTCTGTGTCTCCTTAATTCTTCTCATATCACTGTTTTCCTAAATCTCAAAACCTTCATCCACACAAAACTCAACAAGAACTCGTGAGATAAGTTAGTATAAACCAATGCAAAAACCTTATCATTCTCTACTGTAGCAAATCACTAAAATTATTATTAAACACTGCATACTAAATGCCTCTGCATATTTAATACTCCTATCCTCAAATAGAATCATTAAACAAGAAACATATGCAAACAATGCAAACATAACAGCAATCTGCCAAAACAGTACAGTCCGTAAAGAATGCAAGAGTATCAATACTTATTCAACTCCAAACATTATGAAATTTTACCACACTATAGAAAATTTATCAGAGCTTATTATGCAAAAAGTTTCAACATTTTATCACATTCTGACTTTCCGTGGGAATTTTTGCAACATCGATAAACTTTCTGTTTTGAAACAGCAACATGTATACTTGCAAGATAAGCATGGCAAAGGCTATCAATGCCACTTTTATTGAAATAAAAGATGCAAAACATTATTCTAAATAACAGCAAGCAAATCCTAACAAAATAAATTGACGCTCCAAGCAAAACACATATCATGTGACGAATGAAAACATAGCTCCGAGTGAGGTTACCTATAATGTTGGAGACGAAAGAGGGGATGCCTTCTGGGGCATCCTCAAGCTTAGTTGCTTGGATCTTCCTTGAATATTACCTTAGGGTGCCTTGCGCATCCCCAAGCTTAGGGTCTTTTCACTCCTTATTCTCCACATATCGATGTCTCACCCAAAATTTGAAAACTTCAATCACACAAAACTTAACGGAACTTCGTGAGATAGGTTAGTATGATAAAGAGCAAACCATTTCACTTTGGTACTGTCACAGTCAAGATTCATAATTTTTCTCACACAATGCCTACTGTAGCATATCATTTCCACAATCTATATTGAGCAATAAAAGCCATAGAAACTAGAAAGCAAGCAAACTATGCATTGAAAACAGAATCTGTCGAAAACAGAACAGTCTGTAATGATCTGGATAACTACCATACTGCTGCTACTCCAAAAATTATGAAACAAATTGGAACACGTGAGCAATTTTTATATTAAACTTCTGAAAAAGAATCAACTCAAAAGCACTTTTCTGTTAAAAATGAGACTTATTTTCGTGAGCGCAAAAGTTTCTGTTTTCAGCAGGGTCAAATCAACTATCACCCAACATGATCCCAAAGGCTTTACTTGGCACTTTATTGAAAGAAAAGCAATAAAACATGATTACTATAGTAGCTTAATCATGTGAACACACAAAAATAGTAGGTAAAATTGTTGGGTTGTCTCCCAACAAGCACTTTTCTTTAATGCCTTTTAAGCTAGGCATGATGATTCAATGATGCTCACATAAAAGATAAGATTTGAAACACAAAGAGACATCATGCATCATAATTTCCTCTCTCATAATAATTTTCAGTAGCATCATGAATAGATTCATCAATATAACCATTACATAAAGCATTCTCTTCATGATCCACAAGCATAGAAAATTTATTACTCTCCACATAAGCAATTTTATTCTCATTCACAATAGTGGGAGTATCATAGGAAACTCGAATACTATAAATTGTTCCCACATTAAAAGAGTAATGTTCAGTAAAAGGATATTCAAAATTATGACAATGGTTATCACTACTTTTTATAACATAAGTATCATCACAATAATTATCATAAGTAGCAACTTTGTTCTCATCATAGATAGGAGGCATGCAACCATCATAGAAAGTTTGATCATTCAAAGTAGGGGTACTAAAAAGATCATCTTCATTAAACATAGCCTCCCCAAACTTGGGACAAACATTAATTGCAGCAAATAAATTCTCAAACATGTCATTCTCATCATTAATAGTACGAATAGCACCAACGGTATAACAATTGCTATCATCATAATTTCCCAAGTTGGTGCCAAAAAGATTTCCAAGATTATAAGAATTATCATTGTCTTCCCAATCATAATCATCATAACAAGCAATAGGCATAACAAAATCATCATCAAGTGCATCATCTTCCACAATTATTTTTGATTCACTTTCATGAGGCACAACAATAATAGGAGCAACATTATTTGGGAGAGATACCTTTTTACCTCTATTCTTTCTTCTTTTCTTCTTCTTCACCACATCATGTGTGGGTTTAATTAATTTTTCAAGCTTCTTATTCATGAGATTGGTTGGATAGGAAGCTCCTCCTCGTTATCTGATTCATCATAATAAACACTAGAAGGGTATTGGGAAATATTTTCCCTTTCATTAGTACTCTCTTCATATTCTATTTGTTTTCATGACTTTAGATAGTTGGCAATGTAAGGATTCTCAATGCAATTTACTACACAAAACATATAAATTTCCTCTAGATCAAAATCAAGAAATCTCTCGGGATTTGGAAAACCCCTAGTTATACGTTTCATTTCTTTATACCCCAAAAGAAGACTAAGCTCTTTATGTTGCTCAAGGGTAATCAAGTTATCACAATTTTGGGACACGATTTGATCATGAAATAATTTGGATTGGAGATTTAAACGACCACGTTCATTGCAAAGTTCACAAGGATGGCGAAAAATTTACATCTTTCAGCACAATCATCTAGCCTCTCTTGCAACTTTTTCATTTCTAAATATTTATGCTTCTTACAAAAACTATCTTCCCTTTTTGGTGTGCAAAGGCACTCCCAATTCACTCCGCAAAAAGTGACATGCTTATAAGAAACATTTTTGTCATGACTTGTGCAATCATCATTAGCATCATGTATATTCAAAGAATTCACACTAACAACATTGCAATCATGCTCATCATTCAAATATTTTGTGCCAAGCATTTTATTGACTTCTTCTTCTAACAACTGAGCACAATTTTCGGAACCATCATTTTCAAGAAAGATATTATAAAGATGATCAATAATATGATGCAACCTAAATTCCATTTTTTATGTAGTTTTCTTTTATAAATCAAACTAGTGATAAAACAAGGAACTAAAAGATTCAATTGCAAGATCTAAAGATATACCTTCAAGCACTCACCTCCCCGGCAACGGCGCCAGAAAAGAGCTTGATGTCTACTAGGCAACTTTATTCTTGTAGGCACGTGTTGGGCCTCCAAGCGCAAAGTTTTGTAGGACGGTAGCAATTTTCCCTCAAGTGGATGACCTAAGGTTTATCAATCCGTGAGAGGTGTAGGCTGAAGATGGTCTCTCTCAAACAACCCTGCAACCAAATACAAGAAATCTCTTGTGTCCCCAACACACCCAATACAATGGCAAATTGTATAGGTGCACTAGTTCGGCGAAGAGATGGTGATAAAAGTGTAATATGGATGGTAGAAATATATTTTTATAATCTGAATAAATAAAAACAACAAAGTAGAAATTAGTAAACGGGCACAAAAACGGTAATGCAATGCTTGAAAACAAGGCCTAGGGTCCGTACTTTCACTAGTGCAACCTCTCAACAATGCTAACATAGTTGGATCATATGATTATCCCTCAAAGTGCAACAAAGTATCACTCCCGAGTTCCTATTAGTGGAGAACAAAAGATATAAATTGTTTGTAGGGTACGAGACCACCTCAAAGCTATTCTTTCCGTTCGATCTATTCAAGAGTTCGTACTAAAATAACACAAAGCTATTTTTTCCGTTCAATCTATCCTAGAGTTCGTACTAAAATAACACCAAAGCAAATTCATATTCATAATACTCAATCCGCACAAAGAACTACAAAGAGACCCCAAAGTTTCTATCGGAAAAAAGATAATAAAAACGTGCATCAACCCTTATGCAAAGATTACCCCAATATCACCGCAGGAATCCGCAAGTTGAGTGCCATAACATACATCAAGTGAATCAATATGATACCCCAATTGTCACCTCAAGTATTCATACCGCAAGACATACATCATGTGTTCTCATCTCTGATATTCAATCCGAAAAGACAAAACTTCAAAGGGTAAATACTCAATTCATCACAACAAGAGTATATGAGGGAAAAACATCATATGATCTAACTACATTAACAAAGACCATGATATAGATCACGAGAGAGAGATTAAACACATATCTACTGGTACAAACCCTCAGCCCCCGAGGGTGGACTACTCCCTCCTCATCGTGGTGGCCGCCGGGATGATGAAGATGGCCACCGGAGATGATTCCCCCCTCTGGCAGGGTGCCGAAACGGGGTCTAGATTGGTTTTCGTGGATAAAGAGACCTTGCAGCAGCGGAACTTGTGATCTAGGTTAACCCCGAAGGGTTTCGGAATATTTGGGAATTTATAGTGCAAAGAAGGGGTGCGGGAGGCCACCGAGGTGGGCACAACCCACCTGGGCGCGCCAGGGGGGCCTGGCACGCCCTGGTGGGTTGTGCCCCTCTCGGGGGCCCCGGGTGCTGCTTTGGCCCAATGTATGTCTTCTGGCCCATAAAAATTCTCCGTGGAGTTTCATTGCATTTGGACTTCGTTTGGTATTGATTTCCTGCGATGTAAAAAAACAAGAAAAAAATAGCAGCTGGCACTGGGCACTGGGTCAATAAGTTAGTCCCAAAAAATGATATAATGTTGCTATAAAATGATTGTAAAACATCCAAGAATGATGAAATAATAGCATGAATACTTCATAAATTATAGATACGTTGGAGACGTATCACATACCGATGACAAAGGGAATGATGTATGTTGTTATACCGATAAAGATCTTTGTAGAATATGTAGGAGCCAATATGAGCATCCAGGTTTCGCTATTGGTTATTGACTGGAGATGTGTCTCGGTCATGTCTAAATAGTTCTCGAACCCGTAGGGTCCGCACGCTTAACGTTCGATGACGATTTGTATTATGAGTTATGTGATTTGATGACCGAAGGTTGTTCGGAGTACCGAATGAGATCACAGACGTAACGAGGAGTCTCGAAATGGTCGAGAGGTAAAGATTCATATATTGGAAGGTTGCATTCAGACATCGGAATGGTTCCGAGTGATTCGGGCATTTTTCCGGAGTACCGGGAGGTTACCGGAACCCCCCGGGAGAAGTATTGGGCCTATTGGGCCTTATTGGAGGAGAGGAGAGAGGCCACATGAGAGGGGTTCCCCCTGCCCAAACCGAATTGGACTAGGGGAGGGGGCCGGGCCCCCTCTTTCCTTCTCCCTCTCTCTCCCTTCCCCGTTTCCCTCTCCGGTGGAAGGAAGGAAGGGGGGCTGAATCCTACTTGGACTAGGAGTCCAAGTAGGACTCCCCCCTTTGGCGCCCCCTTGGGCCGGCCTCCTCCTCCCCCCTCCTTTATATACGTGGGAGGGGGGCACCCCAAAGGCACACCAAGTCTTCTCTTAGCCGTGTGTTGTGCCCCCCTCCACAGTTACACGCCTCGGTCATATCGTCGTAGTGCTTAGGCGAAGCCCTGCGCCGGTAATTTCATCATCACCATTGCCACGCAGTCGTGCTGACGGAACTCTCCCTCGTCCTCAACTGGATCAAGAGCTCGAGGGACGTCATCGTGCTGAACGTGTGCTGAACACGGAGGTGCCGTACGTTCGATGCTTGGATCAGTTGAATCACGAAGACGTTCGACTACATCAACCGCGTTACTAAACGCTTCCGCTTTCGGTCTACGAGGGTACGTGGACACACTCTCCCGTCTCGTTGCTATGCATCTCCTAGATAGATCTTGCGTGATCGTAGGATTTTTTTTGAAATACTACATTCCCCAATAGTGGCATCCGAGCCAGGTCTATGCGTAGACGTTATATGCACGAGTAGAACACAATGAGTTGTGGGCGATAATAGTCATACTGCTTACCACCAACGTCTTACTTTGATTTGGCGGTATTGTTGGATGAAGCGGCCCGGACCGACATTACATGACCGCGTTCATGAGACTGGTTCTACCGACGTGCTTCGCACACAGGTGGCTGGTGGGTGTCTGTTTCTCCAACTTTAGTTGAATCGAGTTTGACTACGGCCGATCCTTGTTGAAGGTTAAAACAGCACACTTGACAAAAAATCGTTGTGGTTTTGATGTGTAGGTAAGAACGGTTCTTGCTAGAGGCCCGTAGCAGCCACGTAAAACTTGCAACAACAAAGTAGAGGATGTCTAACTTGTTTTTGCAGGGCATGTTGTGATGTGATATGGTCAAGACGTGATGAGATATAAATTGTTGTATGAGATGATCATGTTTTGTAAAAGTTATCGGCAACTGGCAGGAGCCTTATGGTTGTCGCTTTATTGTACGAAATGCAATCGCCATGTAATTGCTTTACTTTATCACTAAGTGGTAGCAATAGTCGTAGAAGCAATAGTTGGCGAGACGACAACGATCCTATGATGGAGATCAAGGTGTCAAGCCGGTGATGATGGAGATCATGACGGTGCTTTGGAGATGGAGACCAAAGGCACAAGATTATGATGGCCATATCATGTCACATATTTTGATTGCATGTGATGTTTATCCTTTATGCATCTTATTTTGCTTAGTACGGCGGTAGCATTATAAGATGATCCCTCACTAAATTTCAAGGTATAAGTGTTCTCCCTAAGTATGCACCATTGCAACAGTTCGTCGTGCCGAGACACCACGTGATGATCGGGTGTGATAAGCTCTACGTTCACATACAACGGGTGTAAGCCAGTTTTGCACGTGCAGAATACTCGGGTTAAACTTGACGAGCCTAGCATATGCAGACATGGCCTCGGAACACTGAGACCGAAAGGTCTAACGTGAATCATATAGTAGATATGATCAACATAGAGATGTTCGCCATTGAAAAACTACTCCATCTCACGTGATGATCGGACATGGTTTAGTTGATATGGATCACGTGATCATTTAGATGACTACAGGGATGTCTATCTAATTCAGAGTTCTGAAGTAATATGATTAATTGAACTTTAATTTATCATGAACTTAGTCCTGATAGTATTTGCATATCTATGTTGTAGATTAATAGCTTGCGATGTAGCTCCCCGTTTATTTTTTTGATATGTTCCTAGAGAAAATAAGTTGAGAGATGATAGTAGCAATGATACGGACTGGGTACATGATCTGAGGATTATCCTCATTGCTGCAAAGAAGAATTTGTCCTTGATGCACCGCTAGGTGACGGACCTATTGCAGGAGCAGATGCAGACGTTATGAACGTTTGGCAAGCTCGGTATGATGACTACTTGATAGTTAAGTGCGCCATGCTTTACGGCTTAAAACTAGGACTTCAAAAACGTTTTGAACGCCACGGAGCATATAAGATGCTCCAAGAGCTGAAATTGGTATTTCAGACTCATGCCCGAGTCGAGAGGTATGAGACCTCTGACAAGTATTTTGCCTGCAAGATGGAGGAGAATAGCTCAACCAGTGAGCATGTGCTCAGAATGTCTGAGTACTACAATCGCTTGAATCAAGTGGGAGTTAATCTTCCAGATAAAATAGTGATTGACAGAGTTCTCTAGTCACTATCACCAAGTTACTGGAACTTCGTGATGAACTATAATATGCAAGGGATGACAAATTCGATTCCCGAGCTCTTCGCGATGCTAAAATCGGCGAAGGTAGAAATCAAGAAAGAGCATCAAGTGTTGATGGTTAACAAAACCACTAGTTTCAAGAAAAAGGGCAAAGGGAAGGAAAGGGAATTTCAAGAGAATGGCAAGCAAGTTGTCACTCCCGGGAAGAAGCCCAAAAGCTGGACCAAAGCCTGAAAGTGAGTGCTTCTACTGCAAAGGGACTGGTCACTGGAAGTGGAACTGCCCCAAGTATTTTGCAGATAAGAAGGATGGCAAAGTAAACAAAGGTATATTTGATATACATGTTATTAATGTGTACCTTACTAGTTTTCATAGTAGCCCCTGGGTATTTGATACCGGTTCAGTTGCAATGATTAGTAACTCAAAACAGGAGTTACAAAATGAATAGAGACTAGTTGAGGGCGAGGTGACGATGTGTGTTGGAAATGATTCCAAGGTTGATAAGATCACCATCGCATACTCCCTCCACCTTCGGGATTAGTATTGGAACTAAATAAATGTTATTTGCTGTTTGCGTTGAGCATGAATATGATTGGATTATGTTTATTGCAATACGGTTATTCATTTAAGTCAGAGAATAATTGTTGTTCTGTTTACATGGATAAAACCTTCTATGGTCTTACATCCAATGTAAATGGTTTACTGAATCTCGATCGTAGTGATACACATAATATTGATGCCAAAAGATACAAAGTTGATAATAATAGTGCAACATATTTGTGGCATTGCCGTTTAGGTCATATTGATGTAAAGCGCATGAAGAAACTACATGAAGATGGATTTTTGGAACTTGATTATGAATAATTTGATACTTTGAAAGGATCGAGAAGAGGTGTCTAGAGGGGGGGTGAATAGACTCTAAGTAAGAAAAGTTGCAGTTTTTAATTTCTTTAAGTTGAAGTGGCGTTTTGGCACAAGTTTAAACATTCACAATACATATCAAGCAAGCATGACAAGAGTATATGAGCAGCGGAAAGTAAAGCATGCAAGTTGCAAGAATGTAAAGGGATGGGATTGGAGTGTGCAAACGCAATTTGGAGACACGGAGATTTTTTATCCGTGGTTCCGATAGGTGGTGCTATCGTACATCCACGTTGATGGAGACTTCAACCCATGAAGGGTAACGGTTGCGCGAGTCCATGGAGGGCTCCACCCATGAAGGGTCCACGAAGAAGCAACCTTGTCTATCCCACCATGGCCGTCGCCCATGAAGGACTTGCCTCACTTGGGTAGATCTTCACGAAGTAGGCGATCTCCTTGCCCTTACAAACTCCTTGGTTCAACTCCACAATCTTGACGGAGGCTCCCAAGTGACACCTAGCCAATCTAGGAGACACCACTCTCCAAGAGGTAACAAATGGTGTGTTGATGATTAACTCCTTGCTCTTGTGCTTCAAATGATAGTCTCCCCAACACTCAACTCTCTCTCATAGGATTGGATTTGGTGGAAATATGATTTGAGTGGAAAGCAACTTGGGAAAGGCTAGAGATCAAGATTTATGTGGTTGGAATGGAATATCTTGACCTCAACACAAGTGTGGGTGGTTCTCTCTCAGAAAATGTATGTTGGAAGTGTAGGCATGTTCTGATGGCTCTCTCCACGAATGAAGAGTGGGTGGAGGGGTATATATAGCCTCCACACAAAATCTAACCGTTACACATAATTTACCAAACTCGGTGGGACCGATTCAGAGAACTCGGTCAGACCGATTTAGTTCATAATGTGACCGTTAGGCATTTTGGTGGGACCGAATTGATCAACTCGGTGGGACCGATGTGCTAGGGTTAGGGTAAAGCCTCATCTCGGTTTGACCGATTACTCAAACTCGGTGGGACCGATTTGGGTAATAAGCGAAACAGAAAGTTGGCCAAGCAAACTCGGTGGGGCCGATTGCATATCTCGGTGAGACCGAAAGTGTTGCAATAGGCAACAGAGAGTTTGCAAGCCCATCTCGGTGAGACCGAGATCCCATCGGTGAGACCGAATTGATTAGGGTTTCTGGCAGTGGCTGTGTCAAGTGAACTCGGTGGTGCCGGATAGAAAGTTTCGGTTCGGCTGAGTTTGACTTTTGGTTTGGGACATATGTGGATGAGAGAAAGTGGTTGAGGGCTTTGGAGCATATCACTAAGCACTTTGAGCAAGCAAGCCATTAAGCAACACCTCACCCCCTCTTAATAGTAATGGCTTTCCTATGGACTCAATGTGATCTTGGATCACCAAAATAGAAAATGCAGAGTCTTGAGCTTTGAGCTTGAGCCAATCCTTTGTCCTCATCATCTTGAAAGGGTTCCACATCCTCTAGTCCACGCCACTCCATTGTTGAACTTATCTGAAACATACTAGGTAAGAGTATTGGTCCAACAAGAGATATGTTGACATTAATTACCAAAATCACCCAGGGAGCACTTGTGCTTTCAATATCCCCCTTTTTGGTAATTGATGACAACATACATCAAAGCTTTAGATAAAGATATAGAGAATAGCAAGTAAAGCTTTGGAAAGACATGTAACATGCATAGGCTCCCCCTACATGTATACAATCATGTAAATATGGAATATGGGAGCATGTGAATGCATAAGCATGACAGAGTAAGCAATGTGTTACATGTATCTTGGCTATATGCATCAGAGCAAATGATGTAAGTATAGGAAGTGTACCTTCATGCTTATGAGTCCTTCTTGCAAACAGTATGTACATCAGCAAGAAATCCTCATGCACATGAGTGTGATGCATATACTTACCTTGTGGTTTTGATCTAGCTTTGGAAGAGATGAACCTGGGTAAACAAGGTTAGACAACACAGATACATCTATCAAGCAGAGCAAGAACTGCAAACCACAAGAGTACCAAGGTTGGGATGACATGTAAAGAGTGAGTGCTGAGTACTCTATTGGATATAGACATGTCCCCAAAGATAAAGATATGCAATGAATTCAAGGATTTCCTTCCCTTAGATGTCTTGCTCCCCCTGATTGCATGGGATACTGGAGAAGATAGGGAACAGAAAATCAGAGCAAAGAAAAAAACAGAGCAAATGCAAACAATCAAATATGAACATGTCTTTCCCCTCTTAAAGACATGTGACTTCTCTCCTCTTGAACACCAAGCATCTGGGGTCTTTGATGTGATACTTCTTTCTCCTTGTGAAGAATTCTCTCCCTCTGAGTATTCTCTCTCCCCCTATAGAAATGATTAAGCTTTGATGTGATCTCTCTCTCCCCCTTTGACATCAATTTCCAAGAAGGGCTCTTCTGGATGTTTGTGACAAATGGGTTTGGTCCTTGAGTCACAAAGCAAAGCAGCAAGTCGAATGTGATGCTGGTAGAGGACAAGAATCATTGAGTGGAGCTGGAGCAAAAAGAATGCAGGAACAAGTGGCAAGTTGTCTTTCCTGCAGTGAAATCGGTGGCACCAAGTTGTGTGCTTCGGTTGCACCGAAAGGGTTTGGTTGGACCGTAAACAACAAACCGGTGTGACTGAGTTCATCACAAAGAAAACACTTGTCACCTCAGCTCACTAGTCAAGCAAGATCTCGCAAGGATTTGCAAGGAATTAGCTGAAAGATTTGCAATAAATTGGATGCAGAGAATGTAGAACAAAAATAAACAGAAAAGAAATCTAGATGAAGTTTTTTTTGAAAGGGAAACAAATATGCATGAGACAAATGCAAGAGCACGGAGAAACACAAGAGAACTTCACCTAGAATTGGTCGGCGACAAGGTCACCTATATTAGAGTATATTGACTTAGGACTCAAGTGAGATCACTTGATCATAGGGCATACTCATCGGTTAAGCTCAAAATGGGGTTACCATTTTTCGTTTAAGCATCTTGATGTATTCACATCTTGTTGAGTTGCTTTGACCCATGACTTGGAGTAAAGCTTCTCTAAGATGGAATAGCATACCTTGGGTGGTGGTGTTGATCTTGATCATGTAGTTGAACTTGTGTGGGTTGCTCAAGGTTGATGTAGCTCATCAAGAGTTGGGAGCACCACTTGGAATTTAAGTTCATCTTCCTACATGGGTTGGTTTTGCAAGGAAGACAACTTGTATATCCAAGATGGCAGTCATAAAACTTAATATGGAATTTGTTAAAGGATATGTTTGAAAAGTTTTCGTGCTTCCTTGTCTTCAACCACCATTGTGTAGAGACTTGGTGATGTAGAGGTTGCTCAAGAAGTGAGTGGATTGCAATCTCATAGATTTAGATTCATCCAAGTACCTTGCAAGGGTTAGATAGCATGCGAGGTTGCAAGTTTATCCAAGATACATAAACAGCATCATGAAAGGAATATCAAGGATTAGTCAAAGGCTCATGCCTTGCATGTATCCAAATGGAGTTTCTACTCCAAGTTTGAAGCATCAATGATGTTCAATTCACCTCTCAAACGGAAAAAGACTTTCTCATCAAGCAGTTTGGTGAATATATCTGCCAATTGCTTATCGGTGCGAACATGCTTAAGATCAATGTCCCCTTTGGCAACATGATCTCGAATGAAATGATGACGAACTTCAATATGCTTAGTTCGAGAATATTGCACGGGATTGTGAGCAATCTTAATAGCACTTTCATTGTCACAAAGCAATGGAACATGTTTCACATATATCCCGTAATCCTTAAGAGTTTGGGTCATCCAAAGTAATTGAGCACAACATGAACCAGCGGCAATGTATTCCGCTTCGGCGGTGGATAAGGATACCGAGTTTTGTTTCTTGGAGGACCAAGACACAAGAGATCTACCAAGAAATTGACAAGTACCCGAAGTGGACTTTCTATCAACCTTGTCCCCGGCATAGTCCGAATCGGAGTAGCCAACAAGATCAAAAGAAGACCTCTTAGGATACCAAATGCCAAAATTTGGTGTATGAATTAAGTATCTCACTATCCTTTTCACGGCCTTAAGATGACACTCTTTAGGGGCCGCTTGATATCGTGCACACATGCACACACTTAGCATAACATCGGGACGAGAGGCACATAGATATAACAATGAACCAATCATAGAGCGGTAAACTTTTGATCAACCGGATCACCATCTTTGGTCAAATCAAGATGTCCACTAGTAGGCATGGGTGTAGTCATACCTTTGCATTCTTGCATATTGAACTTCTTGAATAACTCCTTTGTGTACTTTGTTTGAGAAACAAAGGTACCTTCCTTAGTTTGCTTGATTTGCAAACCAAGAAAGAATTTGAGTTCACTCATCATAGACATCTCAAACTTCTCCGACATTAGCTTTCCAAACTTCTCACTAAAATGAGGGTTAGTCAAACCAAATATAATATCATCAACATAAATTTGGCACACAAATAGTTCTCCATTAACCATTTTAGTGAAAAGAGTAGAATCTATTTTTCCAATTTTAAAGCCTTTTTCAATAAGGAACTTGGTCAAGCATTTATACCATGCTCTGGGAGCTTGTTTAAGACCATAAAGAGCTTTGTGAAGTTTGTAAACATGATTAGGTTTCTTAGGATTGACAAAGCCGGGAGGTTGCTTAACATAAACTTCCTCCTCAATTTCACCATTTAGAAAAGCACTTTTAATGTCCATTTGGTACAAGGTGATATCATGGTGATTAGCATAAGCAAGTAAGATGCGAATGGACTCAAGTCTAGAAATGGGGGCATATGTCTCACCATAGTCCATACCTTCGACTTGAGTGTAGCCTTGGGCGACGAGACATGCTTTGTTGCGAACTACTTGTCCATCTTCATCTTGCTTGTTGCGAAACACCCATTTGGTACCAATGATGTTGTGGTTGTTGCCGGGCCTCTCAACCAATGTCCACACTGGATTTCTCTCAAAGTTGTGTAGCTCTTCATGCATGGCGTTTATCCAATCCGTATCTTCCAATGCTTCTTCAACCTTCATAGGTTCAATGCTAGAGATGAATGAACAATGTTCACAAAAATTAGCCAAACAAGTTTTAGAGCGAGTGATTCTCCCGGTTTGGATATCATTGTAGATTTGCTCGACGGGATGGTCTTTGGTGATTCTTGCTCGAACTCGTGGGAGATTTTGCTTGGCTCAGGGTGGAACATCTTCTTCATCTTGTTCTTCTTCTTGGCCTTCTTCATTGTTGACGTTGTCGTTCTCCTGACGTGGTGGAGAAGGAGGTTCATGAGGTTCATCTTGGTGTACGTCCTCGTTTTCTTCGTCTCGGTGTGTCCCACTCGTGGATGCTTCCATGTCAACTCTTGGTTCACCTTGTCGTGAGGTGGAAGCTTCCACTTGGACGGACGAGGTACTCTCCTTCACCTCCATTGGACGAATCTTGCCCGTAGACAAGTCTTGGGTTGCTTCCGAAGGGTCTTTGTCTCCTACATCAATTGGCAATTGCTCTACTTGCGAACCGTTAGATTAATCAAACTTCACATCTACCGTCTCTTCAACCTTTCGGGTGAAATTGTTGTAGACACGGTAAGTGTGAGAGTTTGAGCCATAACCACGTAGAAATCCTTCATGAGATTTAGGAGCAAATTTAGAACGACGATGCTTATCAAGAATGTAGCACTTTGAGCCAAATACTCGAAAGTATCCAACTTGGGGTTTGTTACCGGTGAGAAGCTCGTATGCCGTCTTGCCGAGTAGCTTGTGAAGATACAAGCAATTTGTTGCATGACAAGCTGTCTCTACCGCTTCCGCCCAAAAGTGTTTTGGAGTCTTGTACTCATCATGCATCGTTCTTGCCATCTCAATAAGAGTCCGATTCTTCCTCTCAACAACTCCATTTTGTTGAGGCGTGTACGTAGCCGAGAACTCGTGTGAGATCCCTTCTTCGTCAAGAAAGGTATCCACATTTGTGTTCTTGAACTCCATTCCGTTGTCGCTCCGAACCTTCTTGATCTTCACTTCAAATTGATTTTGGGTCTTCCTAGCAAAGTTTTTGAAGATCTTTTGGGCCTGCGATTTATCATCAAGAAAGAACACCCACGTAAATCTTGAAAAATCATCAACTATGACTAGACCAAATGAGTTACCATGGAGACTCTTGTAGGCATTGGGACCAAAGAGATCCATATGAAGTAGCTCGAGCGGTCTTTTCATGGTCATAATGTTCTTCACGGGGTGACTTCCTCCAACTTGTTTTCCTGCTTGACAAGCACTACAAAGTCTATCCTTGTCAAATATAACATCTTTTACTCCAAGGATATGATCACCTTTAATAAGCTTATCAAGATTTCGCATGCCCACATGACCTAGCCTTCTATGCCACAACCAGCCTTTAGAAGATTTAGCAATTAAGCAAGTTCTAGGTTGAGTCTTTTTAGTGAAATCAACAATGTAAAGATCACCTCTATGTATACCGGTAAAGACCATTTTATGATTGTCTCTTCGAAACACTTGGCAATCTACTTCAGTAAATAGGACATTGAAACCAAAATCAGCAAGTCTAGATACTGAAAGTAAATTGTACCCAAGAGATTCAACGAGCATGATGTTTTGTATGGAGCTATCATGTGAGATGGCCACCTTACCGAGGCCAACCACCTTACCCTTTGAGTTATCACCAAAAGTGACATACTTTCGAGGGCCGTTGTTTTCAGCAAGCTCACGAAACATATCTTTGTCTCCGGTCATATGATCAGTACATCCACTATCAAGGACCCATTCCTTTCCTCCAGCCATGTAGTCGCGAAGATTAGCCATAAGATCAAAGTGTCTCATCGCATCATCAAGATCATAGTCACTATCCTCATCCTCATCATAGTATCCATGTTCAATATCATCTTGTATTTGATCAATTCCTATAGAAGGTAATTCATTAGATAAATGATCATCACAATGGTCACCTTTATGAATTCTAATAGCTTCGGAGATGATATTGCTAATGATTCCAACATCTCCTTTGGCACGCATGAGATTGGTAAGCTCAGATAGAAAATCACCAAACTTAGGATCACTGGAATTCATCTTACTCAAGGCAATAGACTTATGGAGAATTTCATCTAAGTTTTGCAAGGAATAGTTTGGAAATCATGCCTCAAGAAATCTCCATATAGTGTAGTGATACGTCTCCGTCGTATCTACTTTTCCAAACACTTTTGCCCTTGTTTTGCACTCTAACTTGCATGATTTGAATGGAACTAACCCGGACTGACGCTGTTTTCAGCAGACTTTCCATGGTGTTATTTATGTGCAGAAACAAAAGTTCTCGGAATGACCTAAAACTCCACGGAACATCTATTTTGAAAATAAGAAAAATACTGGAAGAAAAATCCATGTCAGGGGGCCCACACCCTGTCCACGAGGGTGGGGGAGCGCCTGCCCCCTAGGGCGCGCCCCCTACCTCGTGGGCCCCCTGACGCTCCACCAACCTCAACTCCAAGTCCATATATTCACTTTCGGGGAGAAAAAAATCAGAGAGAAGGATTCATCGCGTTTTACGATACGGAGCCGCCGCCAAGCCCTAAAACCTCTCGGGAGGGCTGATCTGGAGTCCATTTGGGGCTCCGGAGAGGGGAATCAGTCGCCGTCGTCATCATCAACCATCCTCCATCACCAATTTCATGATGCTCACCGCCGTGCGTGAGTAATTCCATCGTAGGCTTGCTGGACGGTGATGGGTTGGATGAGATCTATCATGTAATCGAGTTAGTTTTGTTAGGGTTTGATCCCTAGTATCCACTATGTTCTGAGATTGATGTTGCTATGACTTTGCTATGCTTAATGCTTGTCACTAGGGCCCGAGTGCCATGATTTCGGATCTGAACCTATTATGTTTTCGTGAATATATGTGAGTTCTTGATCCTATCTTGCAAGTCTATAGTCACCTACTATGTGTTATGATCCGGCAACCCCAAAGTGACAATAATCGGGACCACTCCCGGTGATGACCATAGTTTGAGGAGTTCATGTATTCACTATGTGATAATGCTTTGTTCCGGTACTCTATTAAAAGGAGGCCTTAATAACCCTTAGTTTCCATTAGGACCCCGCTCCCACGGGAGGGTGGGACAAAAATGTCATGCAAGTTCTTTTCCATAAGCACGTATGACTATATTCGGAATACATGCCTACATTACATTGATGAATTGGAGCTAGTTCTGTGTCACCCTATGTTATGACTGTTACATGATGAACCCCATCCGGCATAATTCTCCATCACCGATCCAATGCCTACGAGCTTTTCACATATTGTTCTCCGCTTATTCACTTTTCCGTTGCTACTGTTACAATCACTACAAAACCCAAAAATACTACCTTTGTTACCGTTACCGTTACTATCATACTACTTTGCTACTAAATACTTTGCTGCAGATACTAAGTTATCCAGGTGTGGTTGAATTGACAGCTCAACTGCTAATACTTGAGAATATTCTTTGGCTCCCCTTGTGTCGAATCAATAAATTTGGGTTGAATACTCTACCCTCGAAAACTGTTGTGATCCCCTACACTTGTGGGTTATCAAGACTCTTTTCTGGCGCCGTTGCCGGGGAGCATAGCTCTATTCTTTGAGTCACTTGGGATTTATATCTGCTGGTCACTATGAAGAACATGAAATACGCTAAGACAACAATTTATCCCTCAACTACGAGGGGAGGTAAGGAACTGCCATCTAGCTCTGCACTTGATTCACCTTCTGTTTTGAGTAAGCTTGCGACACCTAAACCTGCTTCTGCTATTCGTTCTGATATGTCGCATGTTATTGATGATGCCACTTCTGCTATGCATGATACTTATGATGAAACTACTTCTATGCTTGATACTACTGTGCCACTTGGTGAATTTCTTGATGAACAACTTGCTAGGGTTAGAGAGAATGAAATTATTGATAATATTGATGAAAGTGATGATGAAGACTCTTCCCCTAATAAATATGAATTGCCTGTTGTGCCTGAGGGCTATGTTATGGATGAAGCAATTGCTAAAGAAATTTTTGCTTGCAATGATAGGTATGATGTTAAGAAATTATTACCTAAATGGAAGCAGCAGTCTCTTAATGCTAGAATGAAACCTGACCCTGCTTTTGCTACTTCACCTATTTGTGTTACTGATAAGGATTATGAATTCTCTGTTGATCCTGATATAATTACTTCGGTTGAATCTGATCCTTTTCATGGCTACGAATCTGAAACTGTTGTGGCACATCTTACTAAATTAAATGATATAGCCACCCTATTTACTAATGATGAGAGAACCCGCTACCTTTATATCCTTAAAATATTTCCGTTCTCATTAAAGGGTGATGCTAAGATATGGTTTAATTCCCTTGATCCTGGTTGTGTGCGTAGTCCCCAGGATATGATTTATTACTTCTTTGCTAAATATTTCCCTGCTCATAAGAAACAAGCTGCTTTAAGGGATATATATAATTTTGTGCAAATTGAAGAAGAGAGTCTCCCACAAGATTGGGGGAGGCTTCTCCGATTACTTAATGCTTTGCCTGATCATCCTCTCAAGAAAAAATGAAATACTTGATATCTTTTATAATGGACTAACCGATGCTTCCAGAGATTACCTGGATAGTTGTGCTGGTTCTGTTTTCAGGGAAAGAACACCGGACGAAGCTGAAATTCTATTGAATAATATGTTAACAAATGAAAATAATTGGACACTTCCTGAGCCAGCTCCTGAGCCAATCCCAAAGCATATTCCTAAACCAACTCCGAAGAAGAGAGGTGTTCTATTTCTCAGTCCTGAAGATATGCAAGAGGCAAAGAAATCTATGAAATAAAAAGGTATTATAGCTGAAGATGTTAAGAATTTACCTCCTATTGAAGAAATACATGGTCTTAATTTACCGCCTGTTGAAGAAACATATGATCTTAATCCATCACCTATTGAAGAAACTCATGGTCTTGATAACCCGACACAGGTAGTAAAGGTAAATTCTCTCTATAGATTTGATGAAGGTGATATTCCTCACTACAAGTCTGCTAGGCAATGCTTAGAAGAGTTTGATAATTTTATTGTCAAACAAGAAAACTTCAATGCTTATTTTGGTAGGCAATTGAAATACAATTCCGATACGCTTGAACACTTGGGTGATTATATGTCTAGAGTTAAAGGTGAACTTAAACTCATTAGTAAACATGCTTCTATGGTTACCACTCAAGTAGAACAAGTACTTAAAGCTCAAAATGATTTGCTCAATGAATTGAATAGTAAGAAAAATGATTATGATGTTAGAGTGGCTACTAGAACTGGTAAAATGACTCAGGAACCTTTGTATCCTGAAGGCCATCCTAAGAGAATTGAGCAAGATTCTCAGAGAAATAATATAGATGCACCTAGTCCTTCTAAAAAGAAGAAAAAGAAAAATGATAGGACTTTGCATGCTTCTAGTGAACCTATTGCTGAACCACCTGAGAATCCAAATGATATATCTATTTCTGATGCTGAAACACAATCTGGTAACGAACATGAATCTAGTGATAATATGAATGAAGATGTTCATGATGATGCTCAACCTAGTAATGATAATGATATAGAAATTGAACCTGTTGTTGATCTTGATAACCCACAATCAAAGAATCAACGTTATGATAAAAGAGACTTTGTTGCTAGGAAACATGGTAAAGAAAGGGAGCCATGGGTTCAAAAACCCATGCCTTTTCCTCCCAAACCATCCAAGAAAAAGGATGATGAGGATTTTGAGCGCTTTGCTGAAATGATTAGACCTATCTTTTTGCGTATGTGTTTGACTGATATGCTTAAAATGAATCCTTATGCTAAGTATATGAAAGATATTGTTACAAATAAAAGAAAGATACCGAAAGCTGAAATTTCCACCATGCTTGCTAATTACACTTTTAAGGGTGGAATACCTAAGAAACTAGGAGATCCAGGAGTACCAACTATACCATGCTCCATTAAAACAAACTATGTTAAAACTGCTTTATGTGATCTTGGAGCCGGTGTTAGTGTTATGCCTCTCTCTTTATATCGTACGCTTGATTTGAATAAGTTGACACCTACTGAAATATCTTTGCAAATGGCTGATAAATCAACTGCTATACATGTCGGTATTTGTGAGGATGTGCCTGTTGTAGTTGCAAACGTTACTATTTTGACGGACTTTGTTATTCTTGATATTCCCGAGGACGATAGTGTGTCTATTATTCTTGGAAGACCTTTTTTGAATACTGCAGGGGCTGTTATTGATTGCAACAAAGGCAATGTCACTTTTCATGTTAATGGTAATGAGCATACGGTACACTTTCTGAGGAAACAACCTCAAGTTCATAGTATCAATTCTATTGGAAAAATCCCATCGATTATTTTTGGAGGTTTTGAATTTCCTCTTCCTACTGTCAAGAAGAAATATGATATTCTTATTATTGGGGATGTGCATATCCCCGTTGAGGTAACATAGTGTTATTCGAAATTTCTCCGGTTCCATGTTAGTCGGAATGAGTTTGTTAACAAGACCTGATCAACCTTGTTAGTGGATTCCTTTTGATGAGCATGAGATGGATGAAACTAGAAGGCACAACCTTCTGTACCCTCTCTCTACTTTCTGTTATTTAGTTGAAATAAAGTAAAAATAGTATTTCCCTGTCTGTTTTCTGAATTATCCGTGCAATATAAAAATACCCCGAAAATAAAAGTTCTCCAAATGCCCTGAAAATGAATATGATTTTTTCTAGAATATTTGAGAATATCTGGCACTGAGAACACAGCAGGAGGGGCAAGCACCTGGCCACGAGGGTGGAGGGCGCGCCCTACCCCCCAGGGCGCGCCCCCTGCCTCGTGGGCCCATGGTGGCTCCCCTCCACTTATTCCTGCACCCACACACTTCTTCTACCACCCAAAAAAATCACCATCCAGCTCAAGCACGAATTCTAGCTCATTTTGCTGTGTTTTTGATCTCCTTGCTCAAAGCACCTCTCACAAAACTGCTTGGGGAGATTGTTCCTTGGTATGTGACTCCTCCATTGGTCCAATTAGTTTTTGCTCTAGTGCTTTATTCACTGCAAATTTGTGATGCCTAGGTGACCATGTTCTTGAGCTTGCATGTCAAATTTATATGGTTCCAAGTAGTTCTAATGCTTGATATGGGCTCTAGGCACTTGTAGGAGTAGTTGCTATCAATTTTGTTGAGCTTGGTTCACTTTTAATTTGAAGTTACTAAAAATTTCAGAATTTTTTAGAAAATAATGAAGAGATTTTTGAGGGGCTCATCGAGCCGAAGCTCGAAGGAAAAGCAAAGTGAAGAAGCACAGAGGCCCAAATATAATTTGCCTCGCATCGCGGAGGTCCGGCCGTGTGAATGGCCTTCCAATGATTTCTTGAGAGAAGCCGGGATTTATGATGATTTTTATGAATTGGCTGAGAAAGCAGGCCTCACCGACTTCCTCCGCGACCAACGCAATCAGTATCTCTTACTCACCAATACTTTTGTGCAAAACTTCTACTATTATCCTAAGGAATCACCTCCTTCAGTAGAGTTTCATTTATATGATGTTGTTAAGAAGATGCCACTAGATGAATTTTGCAAGGTTTGCAAAATACCTTTTGAGGGTAGTTTAGAGGAACCACATCGTAAAGATGTGGACGGGTTTATTGACACTATCACTGTGGAGGAAACCAGGAAGGTTTCCGATGCAAGAATCACTAGCATACATTTTCCTGTTTAGGCTACTTTGCCATATTTGCTAGTCGTTGCTTAATTAGTCATGGAAACTTTGGAAACCTTAGTGTTCCTGATATTATCATTTCGTTCCATGGTTTATTCTGCGATAACACTGTTAGTATGGGCGGTATTATTGCTAAACGGTTAAGTTTGAACCGTACAAAGGGCCCCATTTTTGGAGGTATTTATGCTTCACGCCTTGCTGCACATTATAACATACCTATTAGGCACTATGAAAAAGAAGAAAAATTGCCGCCCACTGCTTATTTAGATTATAAGAGTATGGTAGTGCATGACTTTATTGTTAAGAATAGGGAAGGAGCGCTTAAATACAAATTGTTCTTTGATAAACATCACCCTGAGACTATTACCTTGCCTGCTCCCTCCTTGTTTAATTTATCTGAAGGTTCGTATCTCGTTCCGTTGGCGGCCATTCACGCCTACCGGAAGCCTACACCAGCCACGGAGCCGGAACCACAATCTGAACCTCCACGACAGTCTAACTATTATTGGGATCCGGAGATGATTTCTAACCAGTGGCAGTCAGAGTCTTCTTCCTCTCAGTACGACCCCGGCTACAACTATGGATATCCGCCAGGCCATCCGTGGCAATAAACCAACTTAGGCCAAAAGCCTAAGCTTGGGGGAGTATGTATTTCTCACCGACATTACATTCATGCTCACACACTCATTGCGAGATGTCGGTGCTCATACTTTTTCACTGTAATATCCATGCTAGTTTATTTTGTTTTTTCTTGCTTTCTTCTTGTTTGTTTGTTAAACCTTACGAAAAAACAAAAAAATTTAATAATAGCTTTTAGTTAGTTTACTTTTCTTGCTGTAGTAGTAATAATTAAAAAGAAAACCCAAAAAGATTTCCTGTTCCTCTTTTGCTTGTTGGGAGCTTTCCCGTGTAAATAGTTTTATTTCTTTTCTTTTCTTTGGGGTCGATAGGAGAAGACCATGATTAAACTATTGAAGTGGCTCTTATATGCATTATTGTTGATTTAACCAAGAGCCCATATTGCCTTGTCTTCTCCTGTTTATTGAATGCTAGCAGATTCCAGCTTAGTCCAATGCACATGCACTCTTATTATTATTCACATCGTTCGGTCGTGCATGTGAAAGGCAATTATGACGATATATGATGGACTGACTGAGATGAGAGAAGCTGGTATGAACTCGACCTCTCTTGTTTTGTAAATATGATGAGTTCATCGTTCCTGATTCAGCCTATTATGAATAAACATGTTTGCAATGACAATTAGAGATCATAGTTGCTTATGCCATGCTTGATTAGCTATGAGTTATAATGGTTTACCTTGCATGCCAACATGCTATTTAAATGGTTGTGATGTGGTATAGTGGGGTGGTATCCTCCTTTGAATGGTTTAAGTGACTCGACTTGGCACATGTTCACACATGTAGTTGAAACAAATCAACATAGCCTTCACGATATTTATGTTCATGGTGGATTATATCCTACTCATGCTCGTACTCAATGTTTATTAATTTTAATGCATGTTCATGACTGTTGTCGCTCTCTAGTTGGTCGCTTCCCAGTCTTTTGCTAGCCTTCACTTGTACTAAGCGGGAATACTGCTTGTGCATCCAATCCCTTAAACCCCAAAGTTATTCCATATGAGTCCACTATACCTTCCTATATGCGGTATTTACCTGTCGTTCCAAGTAAATTTGTATGTGCCAAACTCTAAACCTTCAAATGAAATTCTGTTTTGTATGCTCGGATAGCTCATGTATCAACTAGGGCTGTCCGTATCTTCCATGCTAGGCGGGTTATTCTCAAGAGGAGTGGACTCCGCTCCTCACTCACGAGAAAATGGCTGGTCACCGGGATGCCCAGTCCCATGCTTTATGCAAACTAAATCAAAATAATTGCAAACAAAACTCCCCCTGGGACTGTTGCTAGTTGGAGGCACTCGTTGTTTCGAGCAAGCCATGGATTGATGCTTGTTGGTGGAGGGGGAGTATAAACTTTACCATTCTGTTTGGGAACCGCCTATAATGTGTGTAGCATGGAAGATATCGCCATCTCTTGGTTGTTATGTTGACAATGAAAGTATGCCGCTCAAAATATTATTCATCTCTATTTCAAACCGAGCTCTGGCACCTCTACAAATCCCTGCTTCCCTATGCGAAGGGCCTATCTATTTACTTTTATGTTGAGTCATCACCCTCTTATCAAAAGGCACTAGCTGGAGAGCGCGGCTGTCATTTGCATCCATTACTATCAATTTATATTGGGTATGACTATGACTGGATCTCTTTTACCATGAATTACAATGTCTAGTCAGTCCTTGATCTTTAAAGGTGCTTTGCATTT
Source organism: Triticum aestivum (assembly GCF_018294505.1). Classification (NCBI taxonomy): domain Eukaryota; kingdom Viridiplantae; phylum Streptophyta; class Magnoliopsida; order Poales; family Poaceae; genus Triticum; species Triticum aestivum. The sequence goes on along the minus strand of NC_057796.1, from coordinate 217,795,842 downwards.
ATGTTTTGCGGTCTCAGAAAGGGCTAGCGAGATACCATCTTATTATATCATATCATGATTGTTTTGAGAAAGTGTTGTCATCCGAGATTTATTATTATGGCTCGCTAGTTGATTATGCCATTGATATGAGTAAACATGAGACCTAAGAGTTATTGCAAATGTGGTTAGTCATAATCTTTGCTGAAAACTTGAATGCTGGCTTTACATATTTACAACAACAAGAGCAAACAGAGTTTGTAAAAGTTTTTCTTTATCACTTTCAGTTTATCAACTGAATTGCTTGAGGACAAGCAAAGGTTTAAGCTTGGGGGAGTTGATACGTCTCCGTCGTATCTACTTTTCCAAACACTTTTGCCCTTGTTTTGGACACTAACTTGCATGATTTGAATGGAACTAACCCGAACTGACGCTATTTTCAGCAGACTTTCCATGCTGTTATTTATGTGCAGAAACAAAAGTTCTCGGAATGACCTGAAACTCAACGGAACATCTATTTGGAAAATAAGGAAAATACTGGAAGAAAAACCCACGTCAGGGGGCCCACACCCTGTCCACGAGGGTGGGGGGAGCGCCTGCCCCCTAGGGCGCGCCCCCTACCTCATGGGCCCCCTGACGCTATACCGACCTCAACTCCAACTCCATATATTCACTTTCGGGGAGAAAAAAATCAGGGAGAAGGATTCATCGCGTTTTACGATACGGAGCCGCCGCCAAGCCCTAAAACCTCTCGGGGGGGCTGATCTGGAGTCCGTTCGGGGCTCCGGAGAGGGGAATCAGTCGCCGTCGTCGTCATCAACCATCCTCCATCACCAATTTCATGATGCTCACCACCGTGCGTGAGTAATTCCATCGTAGGCTTGCTGGACGGTGATGGGTTGGATGAGATCTATCATGTAATCGAGTTAGTTTTGTTAGGGTTTGATCCCTAGTATCCACTATGTTCTGAGATTGATGTTGCTATGACTTTGCTATGCTTAATGCTTGTCACTAGGACCCGAGTGCCATGATTTCATATCTGAACCTATTATGTTTTCATCAATATATGTGAGTTCTTGATCCTATCTTGCAAGTCTATAGTCACCTACTATGTGTTATGATCCGGCAACCCCGAAGTGACAATAATCGGGACCACTCCCGGTGATGACCATAGTTTGAGGAGTTCATGTATTCACTATGTGCTAATGCTTTGTTCCGGTACTCTATTAAAAGGAGGCCTTAATATCCCTTAGTTTCCATTAGGACCCCGCTGCCACGGGAGGGTAGGACAAAAGATGTCATGCAAGTTTTTTTCCATAAGCACGTATGACTATATTCGGAATACATGCCTACATTACATTGCTGAATTGGAGCTAGTTCTGTGTCACCCTATGTTACGACTGTTACATGATGAACCGCATCCGGCATAATTCTCCATCACCGATCCAATGCCTACGAGCTTTTCACATATTGTTCTCCGCTTATTTACTTTTCTGTTGCTACTGTTACAATCACTACAAAACCCAAAAATATTACCTTTATTACCGTTACCGTTACTATCATACTACTTTGCTACTAAATACTTTGCTGCAGATACTAAGTTATCCAGGTGTGGTTGAATTGACAACTCAACTGCTAATACTTGAGAATATTCTTTGGCTCCCCTTGTGTCGAATCAATAAATTTGGGTTGAATACTCTACCCTCGAAAACTGTTGCGATCCCCTATACTTGTGGGTTATCATGTAGGCACAATCAAGAGTAGGCAAACATCCAATCAAGTTTCTAGGCTCTAAGGTTGCGAATCATGTCAATAGACTCATCAAGGGTAGGATGCAAAGGATCAACATAAGGTGCACAAGGGCTAGTAATGTACTTGTTCAAATGATATTCATTGAAAATCTCATGCATCTCATTTTTCCACTCATGAAAGAACTCTCCATCAAGAATAGGCACTCTATGTCTAAGACTCCCCGACGTAGGTTCATTCATCTTCCTCCAATGGTGATTAAACCAAAGCAATGGAGACCAAATCTCTGATACCAATTGAAAGGATCGAGAAGAGGTGTCTAGAGGGGGTGAATAGACTCTAAGTAAGAAAAGTTGCAGTTTTTAATTTCTTTAAGTTGAAGTGGAGTTTTGGCACAAGTTTAAACATTCACAATACATATCAAGCAAGCATGACAAGAGTATATGAGCGGCGGAAAGTAAAGCATGCAAGTTGCAAGAATGTAAAGGGATGGGATTGGAGTGTGCAAACGCAATTTGGAGACACGGAGATTTTTTATCCGTGGTTCCGATAGGTGGTGCTATCGTACATCCACGTTGATGGAGACTTCAACCCATGAAGGGTAACGGTTGCGCGAGTCCACGGAGGGCTCCACCCATGAAGGGTCCACGAAGTAGGCGATCTCCTTGCCCTTACAAACTCCTTGGTTCAACTCCACAATCTTGACGGAGGCTCCCAAGTGACACCTAGCCAATCTAGGAGACACCACTCTCCAAGAGGTAACAAATGGTGTGTTGATGATGAACTCCTTGCTCTTGTGCTTCAAATGATAGTCTCCCCAACACTCAACTCTCTCTCATAGGATTGGATTTGGTGGAAAGATGATTTGAGTGGAAAGCAACTTGGGAAAGGCTAGATATCAAGATTTATGTGGTTGGAATGGAATATCTTGACCTCCACACAAGTGTAGGTGGTTCTCTCTCAGAAAATGTATGTTGGAAGTGCAAGCATGTTCTGATGGCCCTCTCTACGAATGAAGAGTGGGTGGAGGGGTATATATATAGCCTCCACACAAAATCTAACCGTTACACACAATTTACCAAACTCGGTGGGACCGATTCAGAGAACTCGGTCAGACCGATTTAGTTCATAATGTGACCGTTAGGCATTTCGGTGGGACCGAATTGATCAACTCGGTGAGACCGATGTGCTAGGGTTAGGGTAAAGCCTCATCTCGGTTTGACCGATTACTCAAACTCGGTGGGACCGATTTGGGTAATAAGCGAACAGAAAGTTGTCCAAGAAACTCGGTGGGGACGATTGCATATCTCGGTGAGACCGAAAGTGTTGCAATAGGCAACAGAGAGTTTGCAAGCCCATCTCGGTGAGACCGAGATCCCATCGGTGAGACCGAATTGATTAGGGTTTCTGGCAGTGGTTGTGTCAAGTGAACTCGGTGGCGCCAGATAGAAAGTTTCAGTGGGGCCGAGTTTGACTTTTGGTTTGGGACATATGTGGATGAGAGAAAGTGGTTGAGGGATTTGGAGCATATCACTAAGCACTTTGAGCAAGCAAGCCATTAAGCAACACCTCACCCCCTCTTAATAGTAATGGCTTTCCTATGGACTCAATGTGATCTTGGATCACCAAAATAGAAAATGCAGATTCTTGAGCTTTGAGCTTGAGCCAATCCTTTGTCCTCATCATCTTGAAAGGGTTCCACATCCTCTAGTCCACTCCACTCCATTGTTGAACTTATCTGAAACATCCTAGGTAAGAGTATTAGTCCAATAAGAGATATGTTGACATTAATTACCAAAATCACCCAGGGAGCACTTGTGCTTTCATACTTGCGAACCATGCCTCATGGGCAAGATGACTAAAACTCCGTTCTCCGGAACAATGGAGCGAGCCACTTACTTATTGGAAATAATATAGACTGATGTATGCGGCCCGATGAGTGTTAAGGCTCGCGGCGGGCATCGTTATTTTCTGACCTTCACAGATGATTTGAGCGGATATGGGTATATCTACTTAATGAAACACAAGTCTAAAACATTTGAAAAGTTCAAAGAATTTCAGAGTGAAGTGGAGAATCATTGTAACAAGAAAATAAAGTTTCTATGATCTGATCGCGGAGGCGAATATTTGAGTTACGAGTTTGGCCTTCATCTAAAACAATGTGGAATAAGTTTCACAACTCATGCCACCTGGAACACCATAGCGTAATGGTGTGTCCGAATAACCGTACTTTATTAGATATGGTGCGATCCATGATGTCTCTTACCGATTCACCACTATCGTTTTGGGATTATGCATTAGAGACAGCTGCATTCACGTTAAATAGGGCACCATCTAAATCCGTTGAGACAACGCCGTATAAACTATGGTTTGGCAAGAAACCAAAGCTGTCGTTTCTTAAAGTTTGGAGTTGCGATGCTTATGTGAAAAAGTTTCAAACTGATAAGCTCGAACCCAAATTAGAGAAGTGCGTCTTCATAGGATACTCAAAAGAAATTGTTGGGTACACCTTCTATCACAGATCCGAAGGCAAGATATTCGTTGCTAAGGATGGATCCTTTCTAGAGAAGGAGTTTCTCTCGAAAGAAATGAGTGGGAGGAAAGTATAACTTGATGAGGTAGTTGTACCTTCTCCCGAATTGGAAAGTAGTTCATCACATAAATCAGTTCCAGTGATTACTGCACCAATTAGTGAGGAAGCTAATGATGATGATCATGAAACTTCAGATCAAGTTACTACCGAACCTCGTAGGTCAACCAGAGTATGGTCCGCACCAGAGTGGTACAGTAATCCTTTCTGGAAGTCATGTTACTAGACCATGACGAACCTACAAACTATGAGGAAGCGATGATGAGCCCAGATTCTGCGAAATGGCTTAAGGCCATGAAATCTGAGATGGGATCCATGTATGAGAACAAAGTATGGACTTTGATTGACTTGCCCGATGATCGGCGAGCCATTGAGATTAAATGGATCTTCAAGAGGAAGATGGACGCTGATAGTAGTGTTACTATCTACAAAGCTCGAATTGTCGCAAAAGGTTTTCGACAAGTTCAAGGTGTTGACTACTATGAGAGTTTCTCACTCGTATCTATGCTTAAAGTCTGTCCGAATCATGTTAGCAATTGCCGCATTTTATGAAATCTGACAAATGGATGTCAAAACTGCATTCCTTAATGGATTTCTTAAAGAAGAGTTGTATATGATGCAACCAGAAAGTTTTGTCGATCCTAAAGGTGCTAACAAAGTATACAAACTCCAGCGATCCATCTATGGACTGGTGCAAGCATCTCGGAGTTGGAATATATGCTTTGATGAGTTGATCAAAGCATATAATTTTATACAAACTTGCGGTGAAGCCTGTATTTACAAGAAAGTGAGTGGGAGCACTACAGCCTTTCTGATAAGTATATGTGAATGACATATTGTTGATCGGAAATGATGTAGAATTTTTTAGAAAGGATAAAGGAGTGTTTGAAAGGAGTTTTTCAAAGAAAGACCTCGGTGAAGCTGCTTACATATTGGGCATCAAGATCTATAAAGATAGATCAAGACGCTTGATAAGACTTTCGATGAGTACATACCTTGATAAGATTTTGAAGGAGTTCAAAATGGATCAGTCAAAGAAGGAGTTCTTGCCTGAGTTGTAAGGTGTGAAGTTGAGTAAAGACTCAAAACCCGACCACGGCAGAAAATAGAAAGAGAATGAAAAGTCATTCCCTATGCCTCAGTCATAGGTTCTATAAAGTATGCTATGTTGTGTACCAGACCTATTGTGTACCTCACCATGAGTTTGGCAAGAGGGTACAATAGTGATCTAGGAGTGGATCACTGGACAACGGTCAAAATTATCCTTAGTGGAATAAGGACATGTTTCTCGGTTATGGAAGTGACAAAAAGTTCGTCGTATAGGGTTACGTTGATGCAAGCTTTGACACTTATCTGGATGACTCTAAGTCTCAATCTGGATACATATTGAAAGTGGGAGCAATTAGCTAGAGTAGCTCCGTGTAGAGCATTGTAGACATAGAAAATTTGCAAAATACATACGGCTATGAATGTCGCAGACCCGTTGACTAAACTTCTCTCACAAGCAAAACATGATCACACTTTGGGTGTTAATCACATAGCGATGTGAACTAGATTATTGACTCTAGTAAACCCTTTGGGTATTAGTCACACAGAGATGTGAACTAATCACATAGAGATGTGAACTATTGGTGTTAAATCACATGACGATGTGAACTAGATTATTGACTCTAGTGCAAGTGGGAGACTGAAGGAAATATGCCCTAGAGGCAATAATAAAGTTGTTATTTATATTTCCTTATTTCATGATAAATGTTTATTATTCATGCTAGAATTGTATTAACCGGAAACTTAGTACATGTGTGAATACATAGACAAAACAGAATGTCCCTAGTATGCCTCTACTTGACTAGCTCGTTAATCAAAGATGGTTAAGTTTCCTGACCATAGACATGTGTTGCCATTTGATGAACGGGATCACATCATTAGATAATGATGTGATGGACATGACCCATCCGTTAGCTTAGCATAATGATCGTTAAGTTTTATTGCTATTGCTTTCTTCATGACTTATACATATTCCTTTGACTATGAGATTATGCAACTCCCGAATACCGGAGGAACACTTTGTGTGCTATCAAACGTCACAACGTAACTGGGTGATTATAAAGATGCTCTACAGGTGTCTCCAATGGTGTTTGTTGAGTTGGCATAGATCAAGATTAGGATTTGTCACTCCGTGTATCGGAGAGGTATCTCTGGGCACTCTCGGTAATGCTCATCAATATAAGCCTTGCAAGCAATGTAACTAATGAGTTAGTTACGGGATGATACATTACAGAACGAGTAAAGAGACTTGTCGGTAACGAGATTGAACTAGGTATGATGATACCGATGATCGAATCTCGGGCAAGTAACATACCGTTGCCAAAGGGAATGACGTATGTTGTTATGCGGTTTGATCGATATAGATCTTCGTAGAATATGTAGGAGCCAATATGACCATCCATGTTCCGCTATTGGTTATTGACTGGAGATGTGTCTCGGTCATGTCTACATAGTTCTCGAACCCGTAGGGTCCGCACGCTTAACATTCGATGACGATTTGTATTATGAGTTATGTGATGACCGAAGTTTGTTCGGAGTACCGGATGGTGTCATGGATGTAACGAGGAGTCTCGAAATGGTCGAGAGGTAAAGATTCATATATTGGAAGGTTGCATTCGGACATCGAAATGGTTCCGAGTGATTCGGGCATTTTTCTGGAGTACCGGGAGGTTACCGGAACCCCCCGGGAGAAGTATTGGGCCTATTGGGACTTATTGGAGGAGAGGAGAGAGGCCACGTGAGAGGGGCGCCCCCCCTGCCTAGACCGAATTGGACTCGGGGAGGGGGCCGGCCCCCCTCTTTCCTTCTCCCTCTCTCTCCCTTCCCCTTTTCCCTCTCCGGTGGAAGGAAGCAAGGGGGGGCGAATCCTACTTGGACTAGGAGTCCAAGTAGGACTCCCCCCTTTGGCGCGCCCCCCTTGGGCCAGCCTCCTCCTCCCCCCTCCTTTATATACGTGGGAGGGGGGCACACCAAGTCTTCTCTTAGTCGTGCGGTGCCCCCCTCCGCAGTTACATACACTACAAAAAAAAGACACATCCGTGACATTTTGGGCCGAACGAAATTTTTTCTGTCATACATATGACACATCTTTGACGATACTTGTGACAAAACCCGGTATCATCATAGATGTGGTGGGCTCCTACTTCTATGACAAAAAATCATGACAGAAAATGGGCTTTTCGTCCTGGGCGGGCCGGAGACGCAGCTGCATGACATTCTTTGGGCCGTCCATGACGGAAAAAACCGTGGTAGAAGCGAGGGGGAGGAAAATTTTGGGGAGTTCCCGGTTACGGTGGGAGGTCGGGGGCCGAGCGATGCGCATTTCACTCGTACACGTACGCGCGTGTGTGCGAGGCGTTGGCTCTAACTGAACCCGAGCGAGGCGTTGGGCTCTAACTGAACCCGAGCGATTGCACTACAGGCTACGCGTTACTGAACCCGAGCGATCGATCGATGGCTGTTAACTGAACCCGATCGAGCGATTCCTTCGCTACTGCTGCTAACTGAAGCCGATCGATTGGCTGAACAGTGAGCGTTGCGGGAGGGGGGGTTGGATGAACAGTGAACGGTGGCGTTGCCTCTGGATGAACAGGACCCCGTGGTATGGAGGGCTGGATGAACAGTAGACGGTGGAGGGGTGCCCGTGGAGGGGTGGTTGAACAGGACCCCGTGGTGCGGAGGGCTGGATGAACAGTAGACGGTGGAGGGGTGCCCGTGGAGGGGTGGTTGAACAGTAGCCGGTGGAGTAGCGCGCGGTGGAGGCTGGATGAACAGGAGCCCGTGGAGGCTGGAGGAGGTCGACGGTGGAGATGAACAGTATCCCGTGGAGTCTCGTTTTGCGGTACGCCACACCCCTCCCGATGAACAGGACCCCTGTTTCAACCATAGGAGGTCCGTTTCGTCCGTTTTGCGGTACGCCACACCCCTCCCGATCAACAGGACCCCCGTTTCGACCGTAGGAGGTCCGTTTCGTCCGTTTTGCGGTACACCAGACCCCTCCCGATGAACAGGATCCCGTTTCGAACATGGCCGGTCGAACACAAGGCCGTTTCCTCCGTTCTGCGGTACGCCAGGCCTCGTTTCCATCGCCTGTTCCGTCCAAGCCCTCCTGATGAACACGACCACGCATTCCGTTCTGACCCAGCCGGTTGGCTCCCACGCGTTCTGTTGCCTCCCAATGAACACGACGCATTCCGTTGCCTCCCCATGAACACGACGCATTCCGTTGCCTCCCCATGAACACGACGACGACGCTATTTCTCCATTCCGACCCAGCCATGTCAACGAGCCCTCGCCGTACGTATGCGCGAGTAGGCGTTCGAGACCCCGCCCGTATGTACACATACGTGGCCGTATTTTCTTTCTTGCACCCTGGCCGCTGTACGTACGTGTACATGCTACGTGCGCGCCTCTACTACGACACGTGCGCGCCTCTACATCCACCAGTATATATGTACGTACACGTTCGCGGCCAGAATGACAATGCTACGTACGCTTCGACCAGGTGGGTCCCGACTGTCAGGCACTTCCTTGCGTGCGAAGATGTAGCTGGTGGGTCCCAGCAGTCAAGGGGGCGAATCGTTTTGTTTTTTTTGCCCGGACGCACTTCCTTGCGTGCGAAGGTGTAGCTGGTGGGTCCCAGCAGTCAGGGGGGAAACATTTTTTCGTGAAATACGGTGGCCCGTCCGGTGGGTCCCCGCTGTCAGGTGGAGGAATAATTATTTTGCGCGTAATAAGGAGGCACTTCCTTGCTGCGGCCGTGGAGCCAGCTGTCAGCGTCTCCACGCACAGGACTCTTCCGATGGAAGTCGGTCGTTGACCACATTGACCACGCCGCGCCGAGAGCACCACGGCGGTGGACGACGGCGAGGCCTAGGAAGGGGACGACACGGAGGCAGGAAAGACTCGGCAGTTGTTTCCCATGCGGAGGGGAGTACGACTGTACGAGGGTTTACTGGTTCGTCTGCCATCGCCGGAGAATAACAGCAGGTGTGGGTGAGTAGAGGGATGGCTAGGCCAGCGATGGGAGTACGGTGGGGCGGTGAGGCCTACGCGGCAGCACAGCCGGCCGCGGGGAGGAGGGAGCAGGCAGTCCAGCCGGCGCTTGTTTGAGCGGCTGGAGCAGGAAGAGCAGAGATTGAAGAAGCACGCCGGCCGTTGGATGGACATCCAACAGTCAGTGCTTGTGCGTCAACCTTTTTTTTAGGAAAGCCTCAAATCTGTGGAAAACAACATACAGCCCATCTGCCATTATTTCTAATAATTTACAGCCCATTTGCTAATTCTTAAGGTTTTGTTTGGAGCCATATTCTTTTTGTTAGCATTACAGCCCATATTGTGGCCACGTTTAAAAAATTATACGAAATTTTGCATATTTCGGTGCGGTCCGAACTGTTTTTAATCCCGAAATTTTGACTCACATTCAAACTGATTTTAAAAATAAATGTATATCAATATAAAATCCAACTAATTCTCCACGCATAAAAATTAATGTAATTTAAAATCTTGAAATGAAAAAAAAGATATTTGAAACTAATTGCCGGTTTGATGTGTTTTAAAAATGTACAACCCATTTCTCATTACTGATGGGCCATTTTCTCGGCCAGCCGAATGAAAGCTCTCCTCGTCTTGAAAGATTTGCAGCCCAAAAGGCCTGACAAAGCGACTTACTTGGCAAATCACAAAAAAAACTGGGCTGTGGCCGTGGACCCAGCTGTCAGCCTCTCCACGTACAGTACTCTTCCGATGGAAGTCGTTCCTTGACCACGTTGACCACTCCGCGCGGAGAGCACTACGACGGTGGACGACGGCGAGGCCTAGGAAGGGGACTACGCGGAGCTGGGGAAGATGCGGCAGTGGAAGCCAGCGTGGAGAGGAGTACGAGGGTTCACTGGTTCGGCTGCGGTGTGAGGCTGCCGTCGCCACAGGGCCTGGCCAGCAATGGAAATAGTAGGGGGCGGTGAGGCCTCTGCGGCAGCACAGCCGGCCACGGGAGGCAGGAGCATGCGGCACGACCGGCGGTGCTTTGGGCGGCTGGAGCAAGAAGACCAAAGGTTGAAGAAGCACTACGGCCGTTGGATGGACATCGTACGGTCACTTGAGCTAGAATCGTTCATATTGACTAAGTTGACAAAGCCCTTCGCCCCCGTCAACTTAGTAGGCCCACAAGTCAGCCTCCCACCAAGGTGGGTCCCAGCTAGCCGGGGGAGTATTCATTTTTTTGTGCGTAATAAGGAGGCACTTCCGGTGGGTCCGAGCTGACAGCGGGGGGAACATTTTTTTCGCGAAATACGGTGGCCCATCCGGTGGGTCCCAGCAGTCAGGGGGAAACGATTTTTTTCGCAAAATACTGGTGGCCACACCCCTCCCGATGAACAGGACCCCCGTTTCGACCGTAGGAGGTCCGTTTCGTCCGTTTTGCGGTACGGCACACCCCTCCC
>NC_057796.1:217777936-217784663 GCF_018294505.1 Triticum aestivum | reverse complement strand
TCCCGATCAACAGGACCCCTGTTTCGACCGTAGGAGGTCCGTTTCGTCCGTTTTGCGGTACGCCACACCCCTCCCGATCAACAGGACCCCCGTTTCGACCATAGGAGGTCCCTTTCCTCCGTTTTGCGGTATGCCACACCCCTCCCGATCAACAGGACCCCGTTCCGAACGTCGGAGGTCCGTTTCCTCCGTTTTGCGGTACGCCGGGCCTCATTTCCATCGCCTGTTCCGTCCAAGCCCTCCCGATGAACACGACCACGCATTCCGTTCCGACCCAGCCAGTTGGCTCCCACCCGTTCCGTTGCCTCCCGATGAACACGACGCATTCCCTTGCCTCCCCATGAACACGAGGCATTCCGTTGCCTCCCCGTGAACACGACGCATTCCGTTGCCTCCCCATGAACACGACGACGACGCTGTTTCTCCGTTCCGACCCAGCCATGTACACGAGCCCTGGCCGTACGTATGCGCGAGTAGGCGTTCGAGACCCCGCCCGTATGTACACATACGTGGACGTATTTTCTTTCTTGCACCCTGGCCACTGTACGTACGTGTACATGCTACGTGCGCGCCTCTACTACGACACGTGCGCGCCTCTACATCGACCAGTATGTACGTACACATTCGCGACCAGAATGACAACGCTACGTACCCTTCGACGAGGTGGGTCCCAACTTTCAGGCACTTGCTTGCCTGCAAAGATGTAGCTGGTGGGTCCCAGCAGTCAGGGGGCGAATCATTTTTTTTGCCCAGACGCACTTCCTTGCGTGCGAAGATGTAGTCGGTGGGTCCCAGCAGTCAGGGGGGCGAATCGTTTTTTTGCCCGGACGCACTTCCTTGCGTGCGAAGGTGTAGCTGGTTGGTCCCAGCAGTCAGGGGGGCGAATCGTTTATTTACCCGGACGCACTTCCTTGCGTGCGAAGATGAAGCTGGTGGGTCCCAGCAGTTAGGGGGAAATGTTTTTTCCATGAAATACAGTGGCCCGTCCGGTGGGTCCCAGCTGTCAGGTGGATGAATCATTATTTCCACGTAATAAGGAGGCACTTCCTTGCTGCGGCCGTGGACCCAGCTGTCAGCCTCTCCACGTACAGTCCACGTCCGATGGAAGTCGTTCCTTGACCACGTTGACCAGGCCGCGCCGAGAGCACCACGGCGGTGGACGACGGCGAGGCCTAGGAAGGGGACGACGCGGAGCCGGGCAAGACGCGGCAGTGGATGCCCACGCGGAGAGGAGTGCGAGCGTTCAGTGGTTCGGCTGCGGTGTGAGGCTGCCGTCACCGCAGAATAACAGGGGGTGTGGGTGAGTGGAGGGATGGCCTGGCCAATGCTGGGAGTAGTATGGGGGCAGTGAGGCCTCCGCGGTAGCACAGCCGGCCACGGGAGGCAGGAGCAGGCGGCACGACCGGCACTGCTTTGGGCGGCTGGAGCAAGAAGACCAGAGGTTGAAGAAGCACTATGGCCGTTGGATGGACATCATACGGTCACTGGAGTATTGACTAAGTTGACAAAGCCCTCCGTCCCCGTCAACTTAGTAGGCCCACAAGTCAGCCCAACAATATGGTGGGTCCCAGCTAGCAGGGGGGTATTCATTTTTTTTGGCGTAATAAGGAGGCACTTCCTTGCGTGCGAAGATATAGCTGGTGGGTCCGACCTGTCAGCGGGGGAACGTTTTTTTCGCGAAATACAGAGGCCCTTCCTGTGGGTCCTAGCTGTCAGGTGGAGGAATCATTATTTTGCGCGTAATAAGGAGGCATTTCCTTGCGTGCGGCCGTGGACCCAGCTGTCAGCCTCCCCACGTACAGTCCACTTCCGATGGATGTCGTTCATTGACGACCAGGCCGCGCCGAGAGCACCAAGGTGGTGGACTACGGCGAGGCCTAGGAAGGGAACGGCACGATGCCAGGGAATACTCGGCAGTTGTGTTCCACGCGGAGGAGTACAAGGGTTTACTGGTTCGTCTGCCGTCGCCGGAGAATAACAGCATGTGTGGGTGAGTAGAGGGATGGCTAGGCGAGCGATGGGAGTACGGTGGGGCCGTGAGGCCTGCGCGGCAGCATAGCCGGCCGCGGGAGGAGGGAGCAGGCACTCCCGCCGGCGCTTGTTTGAGCGACTGGAGCATGAAGAGCAGAGATTGAAGAAGCACGACAGCTGTTGGATGGACATCCAACAGTCACTGCTCTCATGTGTTGACTAAGTTGACAGGGCGTTGCGTGTGCGTCAACCTTTTTTTTATGAAAGCATACGCGTCAACCTGCAGTAGGCGCACAAGTCAGCCTCAAATCTGTGGAAAACAGCATACATCCCATCTGCCATTATTTCTAATAATGTACAGCCCATTTGCTAATTCTTAAGAATTTTTTTGGAGCCCATCTTCTTTTTGTTAGCATTACACCCCATATTGTGGCCATGGTTAAAAAGTATACGAAATTTTGCATATTTCGGTGCGGTCAACTGTTTTTAATCCAGAAATATCGATTCACATTCAAACTATTTTAAAAAATAATTTATATAAATATAAAATCCAAATAATTGTCCACGCATAAAAATCAATGGAATTTAAGATCTTGTAATGAAAAAAAATTGAAACTAATTCCCGTTTTGATGTGTTTTAAAAATGTACAGCCCATTTCTGGGCAAACCGAATGAAACTCTCCTCGTCTTGAAAGACTTGCTGCCCAGCAGGGCCGATAAAGCAAGTAGGCCTTGTTTGGATATTTCTTAAAACAATAGAACTGGGCTAGCCATTTTCAGCAAGAAAAAAACACAACTGGGCTCATGATGTGGTAAACATAAATAAAACCCTGGCTAGACGGGCCACAGCCCCCGCACAGCCCTGTTGTTACCCTGATCCGTCGCTAAAACTAGTATAAATAACAACTGCTTGTTCCTCAAAAAAACTGCGCGACTTGCTGGGTCCCTGGTGTCAGCCGCTCGTAGTGTAATTCTCTCGTTTATTGACTACGTTGACAATGGCGTGAGCCCCAGATGTCCAACCATTAGGAGGAACCATATTTTTGGGCTTGTACTATAGAGGCACTTGCTTGCGTACTGCCATGACGCTGGTGGGTCCCTACTGTCAACCTCTCCACGTACAATCATCTCCTTGTTCCTCTCGGTTGTTGACGACGTTGACAACACAAGAGGGCGGCGCACCGCGCACGACGAGCGAACCAAGGCCGCAAGGTGGAGGACGACGGCGAGGCCTCGGAGGAACGAACAGGAGCCGTTGAAGATGCCCCGGTCCAGTCGCAGGCGGAGGGGAGTATGAGGGTTGACTGGTTCGGGCGCGGGTGTGTGTTGGGGCTGACGTCGCCGGAGAATAACAGGACGTGTGGGGGAATAGAGGGAGGGATTGGCCAACGTTGGAGGGTACGTATGGTAGGGCGGCGGAGGCGCAGCCAGCCATGGGAGGCGGGAGCAGGCGGAGCCGACGGGGTGGTTTGGTTTGCGCGGCTGGAGGAAGAAGAAGACAAGAGATAGAAGATACACGACAGATGTTGGATGTCAATCCAACGGCTGGTAGGCAGAATTATTTGTTGACTGGCTAGTAAGTCGACACCACCTTGGATAGGCTATTTCCTCGCGGGTCCCAAATGCTAGAATCCAAATCTGTGACGGTCATGCAGCCTTTCCTATGAAAATTTACAACCCATTTGATGTGCTATTCCGAAATAAGTTTGTGGGTGCTGGTGGGGGCTAATCACTTGGCTTCTGTAATGCACAGTGAGCTCAAGCAGCCGGCGAGAGTGATGTTATTTCCCTTGGTTGGGATTTGTTACAATATTTCACTCTAAATTAAACGAATGGCAAGCCATTTGCCTTGTTTCAAAGAAAATATGACAGTCACAGCCGAGTTGAAAAGGGCAGGAACATCTAACTCCAGCTTACAAACTGTACAAAAGCACGAGGGTTAATTGTTCATCAGGTTTACAAAAAAAAATAGATTGAAAAGAGCAACAACATCTAACTCCAGCACTGTTTTCGGCAGTCACAGTCAAATGGATCGGTCAGGTCCATAGAATGAACATCCTGGGTCATAAAATTTACTGGATTATGACCACAATATGTTGTAAATAGAATCCCGGCACGTTCAGAAGCTCTTTTGCCCACCTGAAACTCCTTTTTTTGCTCTTCGACATACCCATCCGTCAAAACCCTGCTGCTGATAAACTTAAGCCTGATGGACAATAGTAACCTCGCATTCAGCAGGAAGAATGTGACAAATCTTATGTTTGCACGGTTGGCTACATATCGTTCTAGCGTTATTGTCTTCAATCGAATCTCATGAGAAGTGAGAAAATCCCGATGCTTACGAATCCACCGATTGGTTATAACTTTCTTACCCCGTCCTGTTGCCTAAATAGACATGAAGATTGAAAACAGTTAAGGTCTAAAAGAAGAGTGTCGAAAGAGCAACAGCTGAACGGTTAATTCTAGTACACTATATGCGGGCTTCCAATGTGCGTGAAATTATCACCTTTATATACAACTTCTCTAGACATGGAAAGCATTGCAGCAAGCCAATAATCTTGTTCAGATCAAAACTTATTCATTTGGATATATAAGATCTTGACAGAATCCAGCACCATTGATAGGCCATCCATGGAGAAACTCTTCATTGAGCATAGAACATAATATTAGTACAAAATGTGTACTCCAAGATGATATATAAATTATGCGCAGAAATTTAAAATGCAGCTTATGGTTACAAGTGTAGATGATAATATAAAGTACCTGAAGAACTGTGGAGCCAAACACCATATTGAAATGAGCACAGAGATCATGTATTACACCCAAGGTCTCCAGTTTAGGCGCAGAGAGGACGGTTATTTGCAACGGTGAATAACTAGAATCAAGGATCAACCTTTGAAGTGAAGGGGCATCTTGGATGATGAGCTGCCTTCCGTCAAAAGAAATTCCAATTCTTACAAGGTTAGGCGACTTTATTTGGAGACAACCGATTCTAACTGTGAAAACAAGCACCAAGCACTCCAGCGCAGGGCAACTGGAGTGGATGATGCTGTGCAATGAGGCCTCCGATATACGAACCCGCACAAGTGAAAGTTTCTTGAGAAATGGGAGTCGAAGGTTTAGTACCAGATTGTCTGGTAGGTAGCACAGCGCAAAGGTGGCGGTGTGGAGAGAGGACGAAAACCGCGAGATGGACATCGGTGCTGAGGGCACAAGTTCATGGCGTTCGGTATGTGGTATGTGATTTCTAGGGGAATAGTAGAACTCAAGCAGCTGTAGTTCTGTGAATTCAGGGGATTTCAGCCAGGCGTCCACCGTGCAGGGCATGGTATGCTTGCTCAGGTAGCATGACGGGATGCATAGGCTTTGAACGGAGCCCTGGTGAGAGGAGATGATGGCTCTGGGGATTTCAAAATCATTGAAGAGAGATAGCTGACGACAGTCGAGATTAAGGGGCACGGCGCGCCATAGAGGGCGCCACCGAATTGAGAGGACTTGGGTGCTGCAGCAATCCTTGGTGGGGAGAAGCGAGATGATCTCCCCAAGGACGGCGTCCGGAGATCGCAGATGCGGTCCACTCGAGATTCTACGGGTTCCTGGGATCCGGTGGGGGCAGGGTCGCCGCTTCTCCTCGCGCTGCCGGGTGCGGGATCTACAACAGGCGTCGCCGCTGGCGGGAGCCTCATCTTCTTGGCGCTGGGGTCAGCCGACTCCAATTTCCTCGAGGGCATCGCGTCGCGCTCACGGATTTGAGCAGAGTAACAAATGACGAGCCTAGTTGTAGTGCGAGCGAAGAAGAAGGGGAGCTGGGGGTTTTCTGTAGGAGTGAGGAAGAAGGGGAGCTGGGGTTTTCTGTAGGAGTGAGGTGAGGAATTTGGGGGTACGAGTGGAGCGAGCTGACGTGAGGTGGGTGGGAGCGAGGAGGAAGAAGAGCACCTAGTGTGGATGGGCTTTTGAATTGATTTTACTATTTACTAGTGTGGATGGGCTGTTTTGTCTTGGGCCCAGAGAAACAATTACTACTAGTACAGTGGAGACACTCTACAGCTACCCAGAAAAACAATTACTACTAGTATAGTGGAGACACTCTACCGCTTCTGGCTCCTCCTAGGTCATTGAAACGTCTCCCTCTACTGAATGCCGTTATACTTTTGTTCATCAACATGCGGGCCATGCAGCGCGTGGGCCCAAATGCCATCCACCAAATTAGAAGGCAGTATGCAGGCGGAGAGTCACCCCGGTCGTAGCGCGGCAGTAACGAGCCGTCGTATCACAAAACCCCACCTCCCCGCAGTCTAAGTTTGACAGACGAAGCAACCATCATTTCACTCTTCGCTGAATCCCCTTCTCCCTTGGACTATCCTTCTCCCTCACCGTCTTCAAGAAAGGCAACACTCGCATCTGCCACTGTTCTTCTCTCCGAACGAAGGGAAGGTAAGCGGATCCGTGATGTTGGTATATTTTCGTTCAGTGAAAAAAAAAAACTTTTGCAAAGCAGTAACCGATCCGCACTCTCTTTTTTGTTTCATTGGCATTGCGATTGTGTTTTCCTTTCAGTGGTCTCCTAGTATTCGTCAGTTTCATGATGGACCAAGGAGAACCAGGCAAAGATCTGCCGATATTGGAGTAGACGCGGGAGGCTGATCCCCATGAGACAGAGAGCTCCAAGAAGATGGAGGCAACCACCGAGCTGACCCCAGATATGCTCACGACCACTACTGAGATGGTCAACGCCCCGTTTGAGGTTACAGCCCCA
>NC_057796.1:217766338-217777753 GCF_018294505.1 Triticum aestivum | reverse complement strand
TTCCTTCTTTGCCGATCTCGATTGTGGTTTTTCATCTAAGTATGTGGTGATTTTTTTAAGAAAAGGAAGTATGTGGTGATTAATAATGCAAAGTTTTATTAGCTTCGATGCCATGCTATACATAGTGGTTTAAATAACTTGTGTTTCTTATACTGAAAAGTAATTCAGAATTTGTTTCTGTTTCAATTAGAGCCCCGATGCAGACAAGGATTGTGTGGTTGTACATGCCACTCGCTATGAGGCGGACGACCTGAATATACGCACTTGGAAAACAGAGTTCTTAGGCTGTTGGATCCTGGAAGCCATTTGCGGTTATACCAATGAAGAGTTGTATTCTAGCCTCACTGTTGTCAGGCGTGTTGTCCAGGGTGTACTAAAGCAGAAGAAGTTCAAAGCTACTCCTTCGTTTGTGAGGCATACTGTTCTTGTCAAGCTTATGCAGGAAGGTGACGTGGCATGCCTCCACAAACAAGTTTATCAGTGGCAAGGCCACAAGGTTGTCTTCATGAAGGTTCACAGGATTGAGCTGCTGCTGGACGTCCTCGATGATGTTCATGGCAAGGTCCGTCTTGTGTCCAGCCCAAATTAGATCGAGGCATGAAATAGTTGCCCCAGCTAGTGTTTAATAGTAGTTTGGATTGTGTCTAATTATCCGAACCTTGCCTGTTATCGACCCCTCTGGGGCTAGTACTCTGTTTGAATCCGTCTATGGGAACTGCTGCTACTTTTGTGTGCCCGTGAATCATGTGAAAACCATCGTAATTGTTGCCGAAACAGATGCGTCCTCACTAGTTTTTTCATGAATATGGCATGGTAAGACATAAGTTGTCACAGTTTATCATACGAGCAGTGTGTGTTTTGATGAAATAGAGCACTCGTTCGAGAACCGTGCGCCGACGTATACATAAGTACTTGTAAACACTGTTGGTGCTACCCCACTTGTAAGCAGTTGTGCAAAACACGGCACATTGGCTCAGCTCGCTTCAACACTAGGCTATCGACCAGCTAACAATCAACAATCTGCTGTCTGACATATAATCAACTATGTATCTTGTTACAGTGGTTCATGCAGTTAATTGAGGCCACAATGTAATAAATTCCAAACGTTCACACGCTAGTCCAGCGCTCATGTGGAACACTCACATTAAACTCGTCTTCATAAAAAACTTGAAAATCATAAGTTAAGAAATTTTATACATCTCAATGATTCATAGAACATAACAAACATATACTAGTTCATAGCAAAAGACAAAGTTGTGAGAAGGTTTACAAATCAGGAAAAAACAAGCAAGGCTTCTCTGAGCAAAGGGCCTCCCAGCATGCTTAAATATCCTGGAGTTCACTCTGGTTTTTTCTTGTTGCCACTATTCAGGGTTAGGTTCTCTCATTCCAGAATAACCAATTATAATTGTGGTCTCAGCTGGAATGCTGAACCGAACCATGCAGTGTACTGACCAGCTGAAATGCTTGTGCATTCCACTAAATTTAAGCACCGCTATTTGCAGAAATAAGCAGACCACAATGCCTCTTGTCCGTGCACCTGTCCAAAAAACCACCGTGCAACCGTGCCAGCTAGTCCTCGGTCCATGGATGAACTGGTAGAAAGTGCATTCCAGACTAGGATGCAGTTGTTTTCGCTCGTCCCTGCACTGCAATCAGGAAGTAAAACGTACGAATCAGCTTCTTTTAGATTGCGTTGGTCATTCTACCTTAGTTACTAGTACCAATGTAGGGATACCTTGAAGACGGGAGGTTAGACGACGGCAACGAGGGATAGCCATCTCATTTTGCGCAGTTGTACTAAAACTGAGGTGTGTGCTTTTGATTGCGCGGATAGAAACGATACGGAGACAGACATCCCTGTTTGCGCAAATACGAAATATGGTTATTTAAACAGTGACAGATATTACTACTTTCCCCCGTTTCCTCTTAGAACCAAGTCCTAGATTCATGCTACAGCTTTCCCACTTTCTCCCCTGTTTGAACCAACGCTTTGAGTTGACTGTATGAACTAGCTTTACTTCTAATAATAGTAGAAGTCTAGGTGGCTTTGGAACAGCGGACGGAAGTAGAAAAGGATCCACATGAAGGGAGCTGGGGCGGTAGAGCAAGGCAGGTTTCGAAGGAATATATACCTGAGGGTTGTCGGCATGTGGCAAAGACGGCGTCGGGAGGCCGCATCTTGGCCACAATACCGCAGGGAGGAAGAAGGGGTCGGAGGCCCTCCCGAGCCGGCGCTCTCTCGGAGAGAACGGCATGGCCGCCGATCGGGACGCGCGGGCAGCCATTGGTCTCCTCCCTCGCCGCCGACGACAGCGTGAACGATGCACCTACACCCCTGCCTCGGTCGAGGTTGTCCGGCTGGATTTGTGACCAGCCGTGAGCTGAGAGAGAGTGTGGCCGCCTATGTGTTGCTTAGATCTGGAGAGCATGAGAGAGTGAACGAGAGGAACCCTAGTAAAGCAAGCGCTAAGGCTCCTGCTTTTATATATAGTGGAGTGATTTTGTTGTACCAGCTTCAAAAAAATGCGCTCCTACGTGTACCCGCGAGTGGGTGTGAGAGAACTAGTGCGTGCGTGCACCACTTCTCTTCGTGACAGTACAATATACTATGCCCAAAGAACGTTCGCCGCAAGAGTAATAGTATAAGTGTGTGACGTGTGAGCTAAAATAAAATGTGTGCGCCGTCTTTTGTTTTTTAGAAGTTTTGAGGGTAGGGTTTGAAGAGCACATATGTGCGTGACGTCTACCTGCAGATAGACGGTGGGTGCGACGTGCGAGTCTGCGAGTGGACTCGGGAGAGTCGTGACTCGTGAGGGTGCGTGTGCGTGAGAGAGAGGGGGGCACGTATCAATGCAATGCATGTGTCCATAAATCATTATCCGACAAACGTTCGCCACAAGCCTTTTCCTGACGAACGCCGTAAGAACCGTTAGATCGGCATCCGACAGTGTCGGTTTTGCCATGTCATTTAACAGAACAGCCACTCCTCCTACACACAAATCTTCCACGTGAGTGTTAGCAACTGCCGTATGCTCCCTCCATTCCGAAATGCAGTGCATGTAGCTTTATTGAAAATTCGAACCTCGCAAACTTTTACCGAGTTTTCATGTACCAAATTGCACATGTAGAATACCATGTATATATCATTTCATTCATCTTCGAGAGGTAACTATAAAGATGGGTGAGGAGTCTACAAAGAAAGACCATCGTATCACCCGCAGCAATTTCAAGCATCCTTTAGTGTCGAGGAATATCATAGGAACTCTATATGATATGATTTTTATAGGATTTTTTCCTTTAGAGCCAATTGGTTCATAGGAATAGATTCATATACTCCACATTTCAAAGGAAATAAACATGATATCATTTCTATAGCTTTAGATCCACTTGGTTCATATGAATGGATTCCTATACTCCCTTAATTTCAAAGGAAAATAAACATTAGCGTATATTCAATAGAAAAGTTCCTATGATATGAACCAAATTACATCTCTTTTCTAATCCCTCCTCATAGGAATTGAGATACATGTCATCTCTAGATTCAATAGAAAAGTTCCTATGATGTGAACCAAATGACATCTCTTTTCCAATCCCTACTCATAGGAATTGAGATGCTCCATGTCATCTCTTTCCCTACAACTTCCATGTATACATCTTCTATTCCTAAATAGATAGTACAACCCACTAGTAGCTTTTTTCCAAAACATGCAACTATGGCACAAGAACTATATAGTGTGCCAATAACTTTGAAAGATGGTCGCTGGATGAAGCTAACCCGGCAGTGCAGAGATAGGCAAATCCGAGCACTACTGGCCGTTGGATATCATCAACATGCCACCACATCTGCCACATGTACAATTTAGAAGACTCCATGGTTGAACTTAAGCATAATGCACAAACCTCAAAACACAAGCACTTCTCCTTTGTTCTAGAATCTTCTGTATCATAATTGATTATTTTTTTCTAAATGAATTGCCATTATTTGTTTTTTACTTTATGATTTACAATGCACAACCCCATGAATCTTAACATTTTTATAAAACTAATTGATTTTGAATGAGATGAACTATAAGAACTAAACGAACATCTACATCATGCATATATGACTCAAAGCTTTACATGCTATAGTGTGTATTTATTCGTAATTTGGTTTCGAAATCTCATGCGTTCAATACATGTGTACCTTACTAGTTTTGAGTAGAGTAGCAAATTTCACGCGGCCCCGGGTATATCAAAATGCAGGGCCCATGCATCATTGCCTTTCGGTCGAACCTACGTCCACAATTTTTTGTACGTACTATATCTCCACTGGTCCCCGAACCCAAAATGCTGCCTCGTTCCTGTAAAACCAAGCGGCCCACACATATTTAAGGCGTCGACTCGAACCCGTTTACTACGACGTGGCCCCGCACGCCGTAGTACTCCTACAAACCCTACCGCCGCACTCATCATCGGTTTTCTTCAAGAGGACGAGGGAGAAGCCGATTTGTAGTGGAGGCGCTTTCAAAAAAAAAAGGATCTGTAGTGGAGACCCCTACCCTAGGGTGCCCTAGGTAGCTGCCGCACGCATCATTGTTTTCTCTTTTCTTTATGCTCTTGCGCCCTAGAGTGAAATGATGGTTGCTTCGTCCGTCCAGCTTAATGTGGGAAAGGTGGGGCTTTGTGATTTGACCCCTCATCACTCATTTTCTACTACTGCGGCGCTACGACCGGGGTGCCTCCAATTCCAACCGCTGCTCCGAACTGTAATTTGGTGCATCGCACGTGGAACAAGACGGTGGATGAGCCACATGTTGGCCAAAGGGGTCCTGTTAAGTGTGTCGCCATTTCGTGTGCGGACTGACCCTGCTTGAGTTGATACGCCAACACGACAGGAGCAGCCTACCACTTGGTTTTGCTCCTTGGTGAATCCTGACTATATTGATCTAAAAAGATACGTGCTGAACTACCCTCTCCGTCTCGATTTTTTTATTTTTAGGCGTCTCGGTTTATAGGGCCTGCACGTAGTTCTAGGTCATCCATTTGACTAACTAAATATGAGTTACTATGTCACAAAAA
Source organism: Triticum aestivum (assembly GCF_018294505.1). NCBI lineage: Eukaryota > Viridiplantae > Streptophyta > Magnoliopsida > Poales > Poaceae > Triticum > Triticum aestivum. The sequence goes on along the minus strand of NC_057796.1, from coordinate 217,772,692 downwards.
GTATATCATTGGATTCTTAAGCGGATGTAGTTGTATTTAAAGTCGAGGGCGGGGCTTTTCCTGCGCGGTAGGCGGGGTAGTTCCGCCTAGTCGGTTCGACAGAGACGCGAGAAGACGAGGGAGTAGGCTGCTGCAAACGTAGGGCTGTGTGATTTGATAGCGAGTTACTGCTGGACAGGTGGGGCCCCGTGATTTGACTTGCCATTATCATTTTAACTGCGGTGCTATGACCGGCGTGAGTCTCCCGATTCCTGACCACCTCCATACAGGTGCCTCTCCCAATGCTCCACCATGTAGTAGAGGCTGGCTCTTGCATGAGAGCCCACTTCTCCACTTTTTCCTTGCCTCTCTTTCCTCCACATATGCAAAAATGCCATGTAAAGCGCACTATTGTACTTACTTTTACTTGCTCCTACAGGTGCTTAAGCTTGCCACATAGGCATAAAGTCTGATGTGGCAAGTTAATCAAGAAGAGAGAGACTAGTTTGGTGACCCAAGGAAGAAACGGTGCTAAGCGCGTGTACCTAGGTGAAAAGACAATTTTGAGTCTATAGCTAATTAAATGAAGCAAACTTAGCAACACCATTTCATTGGAAGAGGTCACTCCTTGGCAAATGCAATAAATACTAGTACTCCCTGTGTCCCATAATATAAGAACGTTTTTGGCACTACACTAGTGTCAAAAACGTTCTTATATTATGGGACGGAGGGAGTACGAAGAAAGAGATAGAGAGGAGTAAAAAAATTACACTTATAGCCAACCTTATAGCCAACCTTGTTGTAGTATGAGTGACTAAGTAATGACTATGTATGACATGCCAACATCAGATAGCCTAACGCACCGTGTTAAATCTCCAAGGGCGTGACCGCGCGAGCGACGCGACGGTCATGGTAGGTGCGACCATGATACGGGCTGCTGGCAGCCCTTGGATCTGAGATTAAACAGTCGCATGCTAAGTTGCTAAAAATTTGCAGAATAACCCTCCAGGATAGGATATTCACCCATAGGTCTAGAATCACGCCATGCAACCATTTGATCTCAGATCCAAGGGCTCTCGGAAGCCCGTATCATGGGAGAATGGAAAGCCACTACCCTGCCGTTCGCACGCTGGCAGTTCGCTCCTACTCGTCCCCGCACGTCCTTCAATACTACGGCGGTTCGCTCCTAGTCGTCCCGTCCATTCACATACGGCAGTTCCACTAATCCTAACCCTCCTCCCAAATCCATGGCGTCCCAAATCTCCACGATCGGCGGTGAGTACAAGGTTAGAACCATCACCGGCGATGAGTTCGACGTCATCTACACCCGTTCTTCCACGACGGTGAAAGGATGCCTTTCTCGCTTCAGACGCATGTTCAAAAACTCAGATGATGAGTGGGTCGCTGGGCTAGATGTTGAGTACACCACAGTCCTGGGACGAGAGAAGGATCTAAAGGACGAAGAGAGGAAGAAGCCCGCCGTGATCCAGGTTTGTGTACATAACATTTGCTTGGTCTACCACATATGCCATGCCGACGTTGAGTGCCAGGATTTTAAGAACTTCCTCAAGGACAAAACAGTGAAATTCGTTACTGTAGACTTTAAGAATGACAAAGAAGTCCTGGGTCGGATAGGCCTCGTTGTAGGCAACCCCTTCGACCTCCAGAAGAATTGGCTGGTGCCCTCTCGTCAGCCTTCAATGTTGACCCTGGCAGGAGCCATGGTTCATCCTTCGTACCGTAAACTGGAGAAACCTCATTACACATTTCATCGTCATGCATGGCAGCGGAATGTACTAGATATAGACCACATCCACTACGCTACAATGGATGGCTACCTTTGTTTCAATATCTACAAGGGTTGGATGAAGAGCAACAGCCAAGTGTGTGGTTCAAGCAAAGAAGTATCGGCCAAGAGGAAGAGGGACAAGGACGAAGTCGAGGACGTGGACGAGGACTCTGAGTAAGGTGGCAGTGTCGTTGCTCATGGTGGTTCTAAACTTCTAATGCAGTGTCTACCGGATTAGTTGCATGGTTTAATTTCAGGTGTGCTTAGTTTAATTTGAGGGGTGTGTTGTGCTGAGCCCCCAGCAGAACTATGTTATGTTTCTTCTCGTTACTTTAACTCTTCAGTATGTACATACTACTAGTATTTCTTTAATAGAATTTAGCACCCCAATTAAGCACGTACTAGCTTTTTTAATAGTACTATATGCATAGTTTGGCGACGAGCGCTCTCTATATGTACCACCTTTTTTTTAATTTCAATTTTTGCTCCATGGCGCAATCCATCGATAGTACTACTGTACAAATGTATACATTTTTTAAAAGGCTAGAGTACTATTCATCACATATATAGCCAGTTAAATTCTCAACCTAGAACGACGTGCATGCCATGTAGTAAACCGATACAGAGGAAGTATAGTAAAAATTTGGTGATTTTACCGAGCGATCGGCGGGGGAGCATGGCCTGTCATGCGGTCCCACGTGTCATGATGTACCAAGGCGATGCGCGTGTCCCTCTTGAGGCAGAAGCAATACTACGTGGTTTGAGATGATGGCAAACCGAAGTGTGAAATAATGGTTGCTTCGTCCGTCTGGGAAGGTGCGGCATTGTGATTTGACGTCTCATTGCTCATTACTACTACTGGGCCGGTACGAGTGGGGTGCGTCCCCCTGCTGTTCTGCACTGTTATTTGGTGCTTGACACGTCGACCCGGTTGCTATATGTCCCACATGTCGGCGACAGGAAGTACAGAATTCATGAAAGGGAGCACCGACGGAGGAGCATACTACAGAATTCATGAAAGGGAGCGACTTAGTTTTGGAAAAAACTGTTTTTACGGAGTACGTACCCACTAGGGTTTATAGGGCTCATCTAAAAAACATTCATTTTTCTGTTTGATAAGTCTCAATTCTACTATACTAGTAGTAGTACCATTACATGTTGGATTTCGAGGTGCGTTAGATCACTCGACGCAAGCAGTGTCAAGAGGAAACTAACCAATGCATGTACAAGTTCATGGAAATTTAGTGGTCATTCATGCATTCGTTCTAATTAATGCCTCGGTAAACATAACTTCTTGAGACAAACGAGCGTACTAATTACTTGTGCAAACTACGAAATTAATTCGACCACCCATCGTCTACCTTGGTTGGAGAGATTTTGAAATTGAGCCATACTGGAAAGGAGGGAGTAGTAACTTGTGTCTCGATTACTATTTGTGGCCTTGTATAGATGCAAAATGTATTTTTTATAGTGGCCTTGTATAAGTAAATGGAGGGAGTACTAACCAAAGTACGTAGTAGGGACGAGGAGTAAACGGAGGGAGTAGTAAAATTTTCTCCTCGTGCTGCGAGCCACCGCGCGCGTGGGCGAGGGAGCGGGCGTAAAGGCGTACAGTAGTAGTACTACTACTACTACTCGTAAGCAAGCTTCACCTCATCCTGCGAGCCACCGCGCCCGTGGGCGGGGGAGACGGCGTACTAAGCAAGCTTCTCCTCGTTCTGCGAGTTGACGGGACACATCAAAAGTACTCCAGTATATAGAGCCTTGCCTCTAAGGTAGGCCCCACATGGTTTTCCTCTTTTTTTAATTTAACATAACGCGTCAAGTCGCAATTTGTTTGTTCACCGTGGTAGACGATCCTCCCTCCACCAAGTGGACAACCAGTACACGTGCCAAATTACCACGTGGGCTGCCTTTTTCATACAGAAATGAGCTCCACCGTGTACCTGCGCGGGTGTGGTTGGGAAAGAGACGGGAGTACGTGCGCCGTGCGTGCACCTCTTCTCTTCGTGCACGTCCCCCACCTACGTGGGTGTGTGTGAGAGAGATACAAACCTAGAAATAATGCGTCGTCCATCCCCATGCCTCCGCCCAGTCCGACCACCAGTCACCACCACGCCCCACTCCTCCTCACCTTATCTCTCATCTTTCTCCCTCCATTTTTATATACAAGGGGCCACTATCAAAATTACAATTTGCAGATATACAAGGCCCCTAACACTAATCGATGCAATATTAATGGTGTTTGCCTCGTGGTACTAGCAAAGGAGGACATTAATTATCCCTTGCATGCATGCGGGAGTTTGTAAAAAAAATGCATCTTGATGTTCCGTGCAATGCACGGGCATCTTGCTAGTCCATGAAAACAACACATGGCAAAATTCTACGGTGAACGAGGGATTTGAATCTGTTGGGAGGGGCTGTTTGGATCTTGCCCGGGGTAGCCAAAATATTGGCGACCCTTTTGTCCACCGGTGCCTTTGCCACCGATGAACGAGGAATGGCTCGGGTGCTCATGCTGTCATGCATCCTCCAGCGCGCATGTTGGAGACGAGCTCGCACGAGCTGTGTTTTTTTGTCCCACAACGCCGCCCGAGCCGTCCGCAGACCGACCGGCGACCCGCAAATTACGCCATCCAACCGTAGCCACACACATTATGACAGCAACTCAACCAACCGGACGAAATTCACTCAAACACGTAGACAAACTGATATTTCATATAAACAACGACGGAAATCATATAAAATACCGGATTTTCATACAAACATGACGGGTTTCATTACATTCAAATGAACTACGCAGTGCTAGTTCTCGATAGCACAGGTATATAATACCTGGCCTAAATGGTCGCCCGCCGATCGATTTGTGTTCCTCATGTCCGGCAGCACGATCACCGGACTGCCGGGAGCCCCGGAGGTATATGCTTCAGCGCAAAGGACGGCTCGCTTCCCCACTGCCCAACTGATATCATTGGCTGGTGCCAAAGATGATGGTGGCCGGCACCGGTTCGAGTTCATCACCGGCCACTACTTCTCCATGGCCGGCACCGGCTCGAGTTCATCCTAACATTCCCCTCTTCCGTGGAGCCCATGCGGGGTCGACGAAGGTCCTCGCAACAAAAGGATCCAGCAAGACACCTGCTATGTACGCCGGCGTCGCCTCCGCGGTGGCCTTCATGGGACCCAAGCGGCGGCGGCCTCCTGTGTTCTACTTCTCCTCGATGATGGCGGCGGACGCGGAGGCGCTGGCCACCGGCTCGTCGCTCTCCGCGCACCCGGCTTCTGTCACTGCTTGCATGGCGCGGCCACCGGCATGGGAGTCTCGGCCGCAGAAACGGGAGACGCGGTACGAGGCGGCGGCGTGGACGGCAGCAACGACGCTCATGCGCCGCTCCTCGTCGAGCAGGCCTGGAGTGGCGAGTTGCTGAACCGCGCGCCGGCTTGGGGCGGCAACTGGCTCCGTCGGGCGAGGGGAGGGAGGTGGATCAGCGAGCTGCATAGCTCGTATCCGGCGGGCTACTCAGCCGGCTTGGATGCGGAAGAACTACTCTTCGTAAGCCATTGTAAGAGTGGACAAAATGGTGGAGGAGATAGGGGAGCGGCGGAGGTGTGCGATTCTTGGCCGGCGTTTGGCCTCGTTTAAATAGGAGATTAAATAGACGGCGGACGGGAGGAGCTCGGCCGGCGCTGCATTTAACGTCGACCCGGTCATGAACGGACGTGTGTCCAGAGTGGGTTTCTCGGCTTCCACACGGGCGGGTTTCATGGAGGCGTTTGAATGCGGCACGGAGACGTGTTCAGCCGGGCGTGCCGCGAGTGGCGCCCTCGACTCTGACCTAGGACACCGCGCCGTTCTTCCACTGACGTGTGGGCTCTTTGGGTGCATGGCCTGCATGTCAATGACCCAACGTAGGCAGCGCACAGCAGAGGAACCTTTGGTGGGCCAGGGCGGTCAGAAGCGGGCATTTCATAAACCGATGATTGTTCATTGAGTGTGATGTCATCTTTTTCATGTAGATAACCCTACTATGTTGATAGCTCATTCGATACATTGTGATTCATAAAGACCGCTGCAAACATCAATGTTCTGCTTATCACAGATAAGATTGATTAATACCCGTAACAATCCATGTCCTTAACAAAGGGTGCATGCACGTATAGGTTGAGTGTGTGTCTTGCATCGTGTGCTGTGTGCATGCAGGCGTGCGAGTGTTGCGTGCGTGCAAGGGTACGTTTCAGTGTTGCATGCATGGGTGCGTACGTGCGTGTGTTCGTGAGTGCATGTGTACGTGTCAGTGTTGCACGCCAGCATGCGTGCGTGTGTACGTGTCAGTGTTGCACGCCTACATGCGTGCGCGTCTTGCGTGCGTGCGGGGTGAGGCTACACGTCAGTCGACTGACTTTTTCATCTCTGGTCATTAGATTTTCCAGCCGTTGGATACGAAATCAAGGGCCTCTAGTTTATCATCAAAATCCACCCCCCCTGAGCCGCCAGCCACCACCGGACGAACCGCCAACCCCCGCCGCCCGCGGCCGGCCCGCCCTCCCCGAAACCACTCCCCACCGCCGGTCTGCCGCCGCACCGG
>NC_057796.1:217740165-217765901 GCF_018294505.1 Triticum aestivum | reverse complement strand
TTTTTCTTCGGGGATCCCCACCCCACCGCCCAATGAACGCCCCCCCAACCGCCGGTGACTGCCAACCAGAGGTCTCACGACTTCGAATACCCACCGACCACTAATTTATTACCATTTCTGTCCTTCATATACGCGCTGACGGGTGGGCCCTATGGTAATGTGCGCTGCTGAATGCGGACCGTTTGACTGGTCAATTGATCGTGTTATCAACAAATTACGGAGCTGTATGGTGAGCCAGTGACCGTATGATCACCCTAAAATGTACTCCTATTTTATTAACACAGTACAGATTCAAACTACCATTTCTTTCTTTCATATACGGGCTGACAGGTGGGCCCCATGGTTACGCGCCCCGATGGTGCAACACTAGTTGCGCCGCGTGGAACGTTTGACTGGTCAATTGATTGTGTCAACAACAAAATACGGAGTTGTACGGGTGAGCCAGTGACCGTATAATCATGATATGTATTTGTTTAACACGGTACAGACGCAAGGGCTCATATATACGCGCAAGCACTCACCGCTATAAGCGCACACACGCGAACCCTACCCCTATGAGCACCTTCAAGAGAGTGGGCCAGCATATATGATCTTGAGATTTTATGAAGTCACCATAGGTGCCTCGTAGTCGAGTGGAACGCCTTCTCCCACTGAACGTACATCGCCGGAAAATACTGAAATTAACACAAGATAAATGCGAGCACCGGGACTTTAACCTTGGTGGGCTCGAGAAACCACTATCCTCTAACCATCCAACCACATGTTGGTTAGCACGACAAAATGTATGTGGTGACCGTGATGACCTTATTCTGAAGTCCAGTGACCATATCGTGCTTTCGCTTCAAATACAATGACCGTAAGTGTCATCAACAAAATACGGAGCACGCATCAAATGCAAAGTCCGTCAGTGTCATCAACAAAATATGGAGACGTATCGTGAGCTAGATACCGTTGTACTATTGTATGTGCTTATTTTCTTAGTGGCCGATTGCGTGTGTGGTGTGGTGGGCACATCATTTCTAGTTGTGGTGGGTCAACATGAAGACTCATGGGTCGGTTCCATCCTGCGCCACATATAGGTTGGACCAAGACGTGTTATACGAAGACCCATGTGGAGGACTCGGCGTACAACACGAAGCTACCAGAGTCGCGGAGGACTCTATCCCCACTGGTGATAAGCCGACTATATATGATTTGTAACCCTAGGCCCTTAGTATGTTATACAAGCTTGGGGGCTAGTTCGTCGATAGTATACACACACGCACAATGCATGGTATTCACGTGTACTTTGTACACACCCCTATCACTAATATACAGTACCAGGAATAGGCTCTTTCTTCAACTGCAAGGGTCCGATCCGAACTAGGGTAAAACTTTGCCTCGTATTACCATCCAGCCTAACAGCCAGGGGTATCCTACCGAATGATATGATGAAATCATATCTGCCAACTACTAAGAGAGAGGTGTGTCGGGGGGCAATGTGTGCGAGAGAGGCCTAAAGATAATGTGCGTGCGGGAGACACGTAGGCACATATATGTGCGTATAGAGGGCTAGTAGAGACCGTGCATGTGTATATATGCATGTGAGAGAAATAGTGTTTTCCAACTGAGATTAGTGAAAAGAGTGGTACATAGTAGTCAGAAAGAGAGAGAGAGAAACAAAGAGAGCATGTGCGTGAGACACCCCGACACCCTGAGAGAGATTGTGAGCATGTGTGAAAGAGAAATGTTGATGCATATAAAGTGTGTGCACTTATGCGTTAGATAGAGAGAGATATAACGCGTTTGTGAGAACGGGACGAGGCATAGTGCATCTACGTGTAAAAGGCGGTTCTACGCATTAAATTAAAATATAAATGGCATTATTATTTTTGGATGAGATCATGAATTTTGCAAATTGCGTATGGACGAAAATCGGTCTATCAGACACCCATACTCTATTGAATTCTAGCATGTGCATGTGTTCATTTCATATTATCGATCCATAGAGTGAGAGCGGTTTGAAATATAGGCAATGGATGCTTTTGCAATTCATATATAAACATTAATTAGTGCACTCCATGTTGTTAGTGTGAAGCACTTTATACATTTGTCACTTGCATGGATACATTCCAAATTGCTAGCTACGAAATAGAATACATGACGAATTCAACATAAAGGGGGTTTTGAAGATTCAAATTCATAGGAAGTGCATTCATCTATTTGAACCCGAGATAATGGCATTTGTAAATCAGATGTAAAAGGGGGCATCAATCTTTGTTGTGAGTTTGAACATGCTATATATATTCATACGCATATCTAACTTTTTTTTGCAACCAAGGAGATTATATCTAGAACCATGCATGAACTGAGGTAAGTTGCATATTTTTTAATATATACTCGTGTACAATGTATATTCAAATGTACCCCATCCATTCCAAAATAATCGTAGCTTTAGGATTTTCAAGAGTAAAGATTTGTGAAGTTTGACAAATCCTGAAAGTTCAATTCAAGAGAACCGAAAACGTTAATGCTTCTGCTCCCAAATATTGAACGAAGCGCCAAATAGGCCTCTGGTCACCCGAAACCGCGCGAGACTAATGTTTGGTGGTAGGAAATTACTGTCCTGACTCTGGCCCGTGTAGCCTATCGGCCCGATGTCCAAAGGTCTAAACCGGGGTAGGTTTGTAACTTCACCAAGACGCCAGTCTCAACCACCTCCGAGAAGCATTCATACGCCATGGGCGCCTACCCATGCGCTCGGCCGAAATCTATCCCGCCCACATTTGGGACACCTGACATGAATGTCCTACCCCCAACCTGCAATATGTCCGAAATTTTAGATGGGGGCAAAGTTTGTAACTTTCCCCAAATTTCAAACAAGCGCGTCTCAAACCGAAACATTGTTCCCCCTTAGTTTCCCGCGTCCCTCCGTTTCCCCATTCATACTCCGTTGGCGCGAAAACACCCTCTCCACCAGCCGCGAAACCCCAGCCTCCTCCGTCCTCCACCCCATAGCGGCCAATCCACCGCCGCCCTCCTCCATCACGCCGGAGCCGGTACCCCGACGTCGTCGTCCAACGCAACCGCAACCGCAACGCCCTCAAGGACTTAGCAGCTGAAGCCGAGGCAGAGCTGCCTCCACGACGCCGACGCCGACATGCGTTGTACCAGAACCACTCCGACCACGCCGTCCTGCGCCTCACTGCTGCGGCTCCACTGTCGCAACCGTCCACCGCACCGGAGCTGTTCCCGCTACGCCGTTGTTCGCCGCCTCAGATCTGCTTCCCCGCCGCCGACAGACGGCCACCGCACCACACTCAACAACTTGGCCATGGGTTCGTCCAAGGCTGCACCGTCCTCCACAACTTTTTGTTTCCGGCGAACAACAAGAAGATCGTCGAAAAAACAGAAGGAGGACACAGCACTGCCAGCAGAAAGAGGTACTCCTCTTCCCTTATTCGTGCAAATCTTACATCTCCGCTCACACCGTATTCATCCCACGAAAGAAACTAGTTGAGCGCTTCTTACTGCATCTTCTTCGTGATACTAAATGCACAAGGTTTCCTCCCTTTTACTATTTCACCTTTGCTAGAGGTCAGTAGCCCGCCTGGATTTCAATTCAGGGTCAGTCGAACCGCAATTAAAAGAAGCAGCACCCGCTTAGGCGCGCAGAGCACCTAGTCCGCCTGTTCCCCGGGGAAGCGGCGCATCGGTGTCTATCATAGGGGTGTGGGGCGCAGGAGCTACTTGCGCCCGATCTGGAGGTCGGCGGGGCTTGAATGGATGGCCGGGGGGGCGGTGCCAAGCACGGCGGTGCGGTGAGGTCGAGGGGAGGGCGCAGGCAGGGGAGGAATATTGGGCCGGTGGTCACTGGCGTTTCGAGGAAGATCATCAACACTGATTGGCTGGAGGTAGATGAAGGCGATCTGCCCGTTCTTTCTACATCGGACGGTGCAGAAAAAATGGACTGACCTATTTGCTTTCAGTCGACTGTTACTTTCATAGAATCCTGTAGTAATTTAGTGTGCCATGCATGTTGTAGAGCTATCATATGTCTCCCGTCATTTATTTCTCACCGACCTGCTATCTGCTACCTTTATACTGTACTAATTGTGCACACACTTCACCCATACTCACACTATTTTTTTTATGCATGGGTATTTCAGACTCTGACGCAGTGTTGATGAATGCAGAAAAGAAAAGACAAAAGTTGCTCCAGTGTAATTCGAAGATAAGCACTAAGCGTTTCAGCGCTCTAATGGGTGCAGTGTCAGCAGTTGGAGACAGTAAACGTAGCTCTGCAGTTGATGATCTCAATTGCCATACACAACCATCCCAGGTGCTTGCTTTAACTTCGCGCTGTCAAATGTGGTTGCATGTTGCATATGGTGTCTAGCTTGTATTGCTTCCAATTTGGTTAAATTGCATCTGCTTACTTTACACATTATACCTTTGATAATGACATGCCTTCCTGTTTTTGATACATACTACATATGTCTATTAACCATGTTCGTACATCAAACTAATGTTCTTTTGTATCCCTCGTCAATCACTTATGATGAGACAGTCACCCGAGTGGGTTACTGTGAGACGCCCTACTCATTTAAAGAGTGCAGTGTCATCCTCCCCACATGATTCTCAAGAAACAGCAAGGCTAAATGAAGATAGTCAGCGTAGCTCTCTAGTTGATCACCGCAATTCCCCCACACCACCATCGCAGGTGCTTGCTCTTACTTGGCAGTGTGATATGTGGTTTCATGTTGCATATGGTGTCTACCTTGTAATGCTTCTAATTAGGGTAAATTGCATCTGCTTAGTTAACACATTATACCTGTGAATATGACATGCCTTCCTGTTTTTGGTACATACTACGTCTTTCTATTAACCATGTTCTTACATCAAACTACTTTTCTTGTGTATCCCTCATCAATGCTCCTAATCTGTTAAATTGCATCTCCTTAGCTTACACACTATACATGTGAATATGACACGCCTTCCTGTTTTTGGTACATACTACATCTGCCTATCACACCATGTTCTTACATCAAACTACTGTTCTTGTGTATCCTGCGTCTATCGCTTATGATGAGACAGTCACGCGCGTGGGTTATTATAAGACGCAATACTCTTATAAAGAATGCAATTTCATCCTCTCCACATGATTCTCAAGAAACAGTAAGCCTAAATGAAGATATTGAACGTAGCTATGTACCTGAAGACCGCACTTCCCCTACACCACCATCACAGGTGCTTGCTCTAACTTCGCAGTGTGATATGTGGTTGCATGTTGCATACGGTGTCTAGCTTGTAATGCTTCTAATTAGGGTAAATTGCATCTGCTTAGTTTACACACTATACCTGTGAATATGACATGCCTTCCTATTTTTGTACACACTACATCTATGTGTTAACCTTGTTCTTACATGAAACTACCTCTCTTCTGTATCCTGCGTCAATCACTTACGATGAGTCACCTTTATTCGTTGCATATTGCATATTATTTCTAGCCTGTTGCCATGTATTGCTTCTAATTTGGTCAAATACATTTGTTAGGGCACCCTTTTAATTTGGCAGAGTGATATTGGTTTCATCTTTCATATGGTTTCTAGCTTGCATCGATTCTAACAAGTTCAAGCACCTTGTGCTTAGTTTACACTTTATACATCATACATGTCAATATGTCACGCCGTCCTGTTTTTCATACATATTCCATCCTCCTATCATGCGGCTGCCTTACATGAAAGTAGTGTTCGTCAGTATCATGCATCAATGAGTTCTGAAGAGCAAATTTTATTCCTTTTTCTTGTGGGTTTGACTTGACAAGGCAAAATCAAGAAAGAGGAAGGAAAAGAGTAAGGAAGGCAATGATGGTGGTCCTCTGCAGCAACGTAAACGGAGCATCTGTACCGATTCTCCTTGTACTGATAGTGCATTACAAGGTCCAAGTCTCCGCTCCCCTACTCCACCATCCAAGGTGCTTGCTCTAACTTGGCAGTGTGATATCTGGTTGCATGTTGCATATGGTGTCTAGCTCGTATTGCTCCTAATTAGTGTAAACTGCATCTGCTTAGCTTACACATGATACATGTGAATATGACACGCTTTCCTATTTTTGGTACATACTATATCTGTCTATCACACCATGTTCTTACATGAAACTACTCTTCTTGTGTATCCTGCATCAGTCACTTATGATGGGACACCTTTAAGTTGGCAGTGTGATATTGGTTTGCGTCTTGAATATGATTTCTAGCATGTATTGCTTCTAGTTTGATGAACGCCACCTATGACGAGACAGTTTTAACTTGGCAGAGTGATATTGATTGCACCTTCCATATGGTGTCTTGCAGTGTTTCTAATTTGTTGAAGTGCCTTCTGCTTAGTTACCATATCATAGGTGTGAATATGTCAAGCCGTCCATTTTTTCGTACATATTCCATCCTCGTATCATGACTTTGCCTTTCATCAGAGTAGTGTTCGTCAGTATCATGCATGAATGAGTTTTGAAGAGCGAATGATATTCCTTTTTCTTGTCGGTATGACCTCACAATGCAAAATCAATAAAGCTGAAGGAAATTGGCAAGGCATTGGATGATGGTGGTCCTTCCGAGCAACTGAAACGGAGGTTCTCTACATATTCTACTCCGTCATCCTCCCAACAAGATTCGCAAGACAATGCAAGGCTAGACAGTCAACGTAGCTGTGTAGATGATGAGCACATCTCCCCTACTCCACCATCACAGGTGCTTGCTCTAACTTGGCACTATTATATGTGGTTGCATGTTGCGTATGATGTCTAGCTTGTATTGCTTCTAACTTTGTTGAATTGCATCTGCTTACTTTACACATAATGCATGTGAATATGACATGTGTTCCTGTTTCTACATCAGACTACTATTCTTGCATATCCCGCATCAGTCACTTATGATAAGGCACCTTTAAGTCGCCACTGTGATATTGGTTGTGTCTTGCATATGATTTCTAGCATGTACTACTTCTAATTTGTTGAAACACCATACAGTTTGAACTTGGCAGAGTGATATTGGTTGCATCTTTCATATGGTGTCTAGCTTGCAGTGCTTCTAATTTGTTGAAATGCCTTCTGCTTAGTTACCACATCATAGGTGTGAATATGTCACACCATCTTGTTTTTCATACATATTCCATCCTCGCATCATGTGTTTGCCTTTCATCCGAGTAGTGTTCGTCAGTATCATGCATGAATGAGTTCTGAAGAGCGAAATTTATTCCTTTTTCTTATCGGTTTGACTTCACAATGCAAAATCATTACAGCTGAAGGAAATTAGTTCGGCAGTGGATGATGGTGGTCCTTCGGAGCAACTCAAACAGGGGGTCTCTACAGATTCTACTCCGCCATCCTCCCAACAAGATTCGCAAGACAACACAAGGCTGGACAGTCAACGTAGCTATGTAGATGATGAGCACATCTCCCCTACTCCACCATCACAGGTGCTTGCTCTAACTTGACACTATTATATGTGGTTGCATGTTGCGTATGCTGTCTAGCTTGTATTGCTTCTAACTTGAATTGCATCTGCTTACTTTACACATAATGCCTGTGAATATGACACGTGTTCCTGTTTCTAGAACATACGTGTACATGATGAGCACATCTCCCCTACTCCACCATCACAGGTGTTTGCTCTTACTTGGAACTGTTATACGTGGTTGCGTTTTCCGTATGATGTCTAGTTTGTATTGCTTCTGATTATGTTGAATTGCATCTGCGTAGCTTACAACTTATACCTGCAACGATCACTTACCCATAAGACACATTTAACTTGGGACTGTGATGTAGGTTGCATCTTGCATTGTCTTCTAGCTTGTACTGCTTCTAATTTCTTGAAATGGCACTTACGATGAGACACTTTTTACCTGATAGAGTGATTGGTTGCATGTTCATATGGTGCCTAGCTTTCATTTCTTCTAATTTTGTTGAAATGCCTTCCGCTTACTGTTTTTTCATACATATTCCATCCTCCTATCGTACGTGTGAATATGAAACACTGTCTTTTTTTGTATATATTCCATCCTCCTATCCTGCGCTTGCCTTACATCAAAGTAGTGTTCGTCTGTATCATGCATCAACTAGTTATGCAGAGCTAATTTTATTCATCTTCTTGTGGTTTTGACTTCATAAGGCAATATCAGAAAATAGGAAGGAAAAAAGTAAGTTAGGGGATGTTGGTGGTCCTCCGGACCGACGCAAACAGAGACTCTCTAGATTTGCCACAGCTACTGCTAATGAAGTTGAAGTCCCAAGTCTACATGATGAGTTCATCTCCCATACTCCACCATCGCAGGTGCTTGCTCTAAGTTGACAGTGTGATAATTGGTTTCATGTTGCATATGTTGTCTAGCCTGTATTTCTTCTATTTTGATTAAGTTGCACGTGCTGAGTTCATACGTTATACATGTGCATATGACATGGCTTTCTGTGTCTAGAATACACTGCATCTATCTATCATACCATGTTCTTACATCAAAGTACTGCTGTTGTGTATCCCGCATCAGTCACTCATGATTGGACGCTTTTAACATGGCAGTTTGATAGTGGTTGCATCTTGCATTGATTTCTACATTGTACTGCTTCTAATTTTTCGACTTGCCACTTATGACAAGACACTTTTAACTTGGCAGAGTAATACTGATTGCATCTTTCATATGGTGTCTAGCTTGCATTACTTCTATTTTCTTGAAAATCCTTCTGCTTAGTTTGCACATCATAGCTGTGAATATGTCATGCCGTCCTGTTTTTCTTACATATTCCATCCTCATATGGTTGTCTTACATCAAAGTATTGCTTGTCTGTATCATGCATCAATGAGTTCTGAAGAGTGATTTTATTCTTTTGTGTTGTGGGTACAGCTTGACATGGCAAAGTCAAAAAAGAGCAAGGAAAATAATATAGTAGGGAGTGTTGTTACTCGTCGGGTGAAACGAAAAAGGTGCTGCCGTCGAGATTCTGCTGGTACTTATAGTGCAGTAGAAGGTCCAAGTCCACCGACTAAATCTACAAACACAGTATCACCTGCTCCACCAGCTGCAGCATCCGCTTCAACTGTACCAGCATCTCAACCAGTTACTCGTTCGTTTGCTCCGGAACTGGCCAGTTCCCAAGCTGCCTTCACACCTAACACTACTTCCGAAGCACTGCTGACACAACAGGACTTGGCAAGATCAGATGAACCTCATGAGCATCAACACCAAGACGGTACCTGACCGAGTCAAGTTGCAGTTGCATGCTCCTTTATATGTACTCTCACAGTTTGATGTACACTAACACTTTCCATATTCGTTGTTGAACTAGCACCATGGCGCAAGCAGAAATAGACATCAGGGATAATGCTTGACAGATTAACAAAATCTAAAGGAGGAAGAATGGAGATCCATTTTGAGGCAGGTTTAAAAAGGCCACGTGATGCTACAGAGTCAGCCAAGTTAGTATCAGAGGCAGCCGTTGCCGTTAGGTGTCATGCACGTATCCTCCCAACGTGGATCCAGTACAGGAATGAGAAAGACAACTACCCAGTTTAACACCTTCCTTGACCATTTATCCATAAGTAATGTTATTCATCGCAATTAGTAATATTGTCTTGCTCTGTCCCATACTTTCTAGCTTCCTCCTAATAAGACTCACATTCTTTTTTCAACAGATGAGGTTCAAGTTGGATCCGAAAGATGATGCAACTAAACAAGCATGCACGCATGTTTTTCAGTCTGCTCTGCGACAGTATCGGTACCACCTTAGAAAATCTCACTTTGAAGGCAAGGCTAACAATGAAATCGCCGAAACATCTCCAGTGGAATATATTACAGATGAAGACTGGACAGCCCTCGTTAAACACTGGTCTGATCCAAAGTATCAGGTAGGCTATATGTATTTGATCAGACCACATATTGAACTTGTATTTATGTATGTGCCTTACAAGTGTATCTTCTTCTAGGCTAACTGTTTGAAGAACAAAACCAACCATTCTAAAGTGAAATTCCAACAGACAACATGATCTCGTAGCTATATTGCACACTACGAGGCTCTTGTAAATAGCTGCTACTTCCTTCTTCTTTTTGTGCCATATTATCGTATCTATATTGACTTGTTCCAAATACAGAGGAAAGCCTGTGCCGACCAAAAAGAACCTGAACCGGATGCAGTGCAAATCTTCAAGGATTGCCACACCAGCAAGATGAAGGGCATGAGCACACCAGTTCAAGCCGCTGTTGTAAGTCCTTACTCCTCCTGCCTTGAACTGATTGGTACTGTGATGTGTTCATTTAACTACTTGGTTTGCAGCCAATGTCAGTTACTCTGTTCACTTTTATTCACAGTTGTCTTAACGTATCATTTCACCTTACATGGTTTAAAAGAGATGAAGGATATTCTTTTGGTCTTGATCTGTAATCTAGTTGTTATGTTCATGTGCGCACACAATGATAAAATAGCCTGTTTGTTTTATATCTGTTTGCCCATGATATGAATGATGTCATACTATGTTCATCCTACTTTAAACCATGTCTCTTTATCCTTAGATGTCAACGAATGTGAGAAAATAGACAATACAGTAGGCATGCTACATGGACATATGTTCCGAAAGTGATTTTATTATGTAGTTGGCACTACAATACATGCTAATGTATTACAGTAGTTCACCAAAATAAGTTATGTATAAACGTTTAACCTACTTTGTTTGTTTTTGTCTCATTAGTAACTTATCTGGTACACTAATCTACAAGTTCAAACTTTCAGGAAGCTATGGAACAAATGATTGAACAGCCACAACCACCTGAAGGTGACGAGGCTACTACAGGCACAATGTCACCTCTTGCTGCAGTGCGTCAGTATCTCTCCACTAACAGTGCAAAAAGCACCTTCCTGCGTAATTCTGGGTTGGTTGTCAAGGTAACCTCGTCCAAATCGCCTACTGAACAAAATCTTCCTGCTAGACAGAGTGATATATCTGTGCTCCAGACACAAGTCCAATCCCTAATGGACGTTGTTTCGGAAACAAGAATAGTGGTTGAGAAATGTCGTCAAGATATGAATGGTTTTGAAACCAGACTATCAGACATTCGCTTCGTTGTTCAAGAGCAATGGCGGAAAAAAGGTGGAGATCGTGCCGCTCCATCAGATTCTACAGCCTGAAACATTAGCACTCAGGTCAAATGATCTGTGCTTCTATACATCTGATGGTGCTTTTATCTGGAAGGACTGTAAACTTTATGCCAACAGGCCTTTTGTTGTATGGTTGGAATTTATTTTGTTGTGATACAACATTTATGATGCTGCCTCAGGCTGCAGTAATTACGACGCTATTTTTGTATAGTGTAGGTTTATCTTAGTAATGTATTCAGCCGAAAGCTTCATAGGAGCCCAACATGCCAACATTCATCGGGCCCATTCCAATTGGGCTAAAAACGATTACGGGCCGAAATTGGCATGTAGCCCACTAAAAATATCTGGGCCTAAATCAGCATAAGCTTTCATATTTTTCTGGTAGGCCTGTGCCCATAGTGGGCCTTTAACAGGCCTAAACATAATTTGGGCCCTCAGTAAAAATAGGCCGTTTACAGGTGTAAATATCTCGAGCCCATAAAAAACATGGGCCTTTAATAGACCGAAAGTGAGATTGGGCCCTGATTGTGCCAAATAACCCACTGGATTTAGCAGGCCGAAATGGTGGCCCATTTACGATGCGGATCTTTGACAGGCCGAAATTCGGATGGGCCGTAAATGCGCCGACCTAATACACGGGCCTTTAACAGGCCGGAACATCAGTCGGGCTAGATTATCATCATTTTTATATGGGCCGTTAATGGGCCCGATATGACGTTGGGCCACATATGGTCCATGGTTTACGTCCGGCGTTAACAGGCCGAAAATGACAACAGGCCGAAAGTGGCCCAAAGCTATAGTGGGCCTCTAATAGGCCGAATGTCAGACATGGCCGAATATGACCCAAATCCTTCACGGTCGTTTATGGGCCGAAAGTTTTGATGGCCTGTAAATGGGCCCAAATGAAGCCGGACCTTTAACAGGCCGGAAATACACTGGGCCGTAATTCGGCCCAATTACTTAGCGGACTGTTAACGGGCCAGAAGTGACCATGGGCCGCGTTGATGACAAGTTTAGGACAGGCTGTTGACGGGCCGATTTGACAGAGAATTTTGGGCCTTTAGCTGGGCCGGCCCATTATGGTCTGTAGAATCTTATGGGCCTTTAGCTGGGTCGGCCCATTGTGGTCCGCAGAATCTTGCGGGCCTTTAGCTGGGCCGGCCCATTATGGTCTGCAAAATCGTGTGGGCCTTTAGCTGGGCCGGCCCATTATGGTCCGCTAAATTTTGTGGGCCTTTAGCTGGGTCGGCCCATTATGGTCCGCTAAATCTTATGGGCCTTCGGTTGGGCCGGCCCATTTAAACTTTGTGGGCCACTTTTGGGCCGGTCCACGTGTCAACATATCATAGGCCCATCTCGACCGTTGGATGAGTGACACCTGTGCCAACGCAGAGCTGACGCGTGGATCCGTCAGCCAATGAGAATTTTACACGTGGAAAATCGGCATTGGTCGTGGCTGTTAACGGGTTATCAGATCCAAAATCCGACCCGATAGCTTAACGGCGTTCCGTTACGGTGGATGCCACGTGTCGGTCACCCTTGACGAAAGCACTTCTGTGACGCGCAATTTATCGTCATGGAAGTGGACACTTCCGTGATGATAATTTTGGCAATGTCATGGAACACTTCTACGACAACACATGTATGACTATCTTGATTCTGTCATAAATTTGTCATGGATGTACATGCATGACAGAAAACGCGACCTACTGTGACAAACACGTATCATCACGGAAGTGTATTTTTTTTGTAGTGACACCTCGATCATATTGTCGTAGTGCTTAGGCGTAGCCCTGCGCCGGTAATTTCATCATCACCGTCGCCATGCCGTCGTGCTGACGGAACTCTCCCTCGTCCTCAACTGGATCAAGAGCTCGAGGGACGTCATCGTGCTGAACGTGTGCTGAACACGGAGGTGCCATACGTTCGGTGCTTGGATCGGTTGAATCGCGAAGACGTTCGACTACATCAACCGCGTTACTAAACGCTTCTGCTTTTGGTCTATGAGGGTACGTGGACACACGCTCCCATCTCGTTGCTATGCATCTCCTAGATAGATCTTGCGTGATCGTGGGATTTTTTTAAATACTACGTTCCCCAATAGGAACGGGCTCACCGACGATTCATTGGCACCACCGTTTGGCCAAAAGAACGCCTCCGCGTGCGGCGCAAGCTTGCGCTGTAAGCCGTCTATGGCAGCGGGGTGACAAGACGTGCGAGAGGAGGACGAAAGGCCACGTACACGTACAATTAATAAAAAAATTGCGATTTAATTACCTACTATACCCTCATCCTGGTTCATAAGTAAGATTTAACTAATAAAATACGAACGCATGTCGCCAAAGATTATTTAGTTGGATTCGTATTTGAACATAGTTTCCAATTATATAATTTTTATAGCATGCAATAATATTTTGTTGGTTAAATTTGAGGGCAAAGTATGGCCCAGAATATAAAGGGGACTATAGACCAAGACGGAGGTAGTAGCACACGGCCGCTCTCTACGCAGCGGCGCAACTATCGGCCGTCTTGTAGGCGACCATTTCCTGCGTGTACAACTGCTCTATGATGTGGTCGCTTGCGGTTGAGGCGGCCGCAGCGCACTCTGCTCGCGTCCCGCCGCGCGCGCTCTTCTCTTGCGTCCCTCCGAGTGCTCTGCCCTCGTCCCTCCACGCACGCTGCCAGTGTTTGGGGCCGGCGCACGATCACACACGTTCGTGTGCATGCGGTTGCGCCGCACGCGGCGCGACAATGCAGTTACCCGCTGCAAAAACTGCCATGCGGACGCGCAGAGGATCCAGGCCGCTCGGCCCTCATTTATTCCTGCGGCCATTTACCTTCATCTCTCGTGTCAAATGACACAACTAGCACACCCACGACGACACATACAGGGAGGACATCCAGCAGTTCCAATGGCGATCCCCGTGGCTCTAATGGCGCTCCCAGCGGCTGACGATGACAACGGCGGGCAGTTCACCACGCATCACGTAGTGGACACCCACGTGAGGGGAAGGCCCTCTCGGTGGTGTACACGAACGATCCGGTCTCGATGGTGAGCTCCATCCAAAATATGGAGCAGTTCCTTGCCGAGGACAAGTACCAAGTGGTCGGCTTCGACCTCGAGTACACCAACGGTTGTGCCGGGCACGATCAGAAGGTTGCTGTCGCCCAGTTGTGCATGCAACATGATGTCCTCGTCTACCACTACCACCTGGCCACAAGGCCTTTCGAGCGTTTCTCCAGGTTTATCAACAGCTCCGACTACAGTTTCGCTACGGTGGACACCACCAACGATCTAAAAGCGCTCAAGGTTTCGGGCTTGAAATGCCCGAATCTTGTCAACATCCAGCACCACTACAAGGTCTAGGGCAGCGACAAAAAACAAACTGAACTCCCTGGTTGACCTCGCCTCGGCCATCATCGACCCCTACTACATGAAGATGAAGAATGAGAGCAAGAAGGACAGGAACGCATGGCACAGTGTGTGGCATGAGAGACTGGATGAACAACATGTCAAGTACGCGGCCAAGGACGCGTACACAAGCTACGAGATGTACATGCGGATCGTTGACATGAGGAAGTGTCTTCTTCCTGCCCCAGACGAGGGATCGAGCCACAGAGCAGTGGCGGGAGCGTCACAAGAAGTAGATGACTAGACGATCGTTTCTCCTACTTTAGAATGCATGCAATTGTTTATTGAGATGTGTGCGAATGATCTATATAGTCACTTATGTAATTGGATGTTTATTTCAGTTATATATATACATGTTGTTATTCTATAGACAGAGCAAATCACATGGCTTATTAGCAGCAATCGTCTGTGTTATTATTGGTCTTCGCACACATTTCTGATTACGGACCTGTTTGCCGCGTATCACACACATCTTGTTCAGTTGAACCGTTTCAATTGTGTTGCCTAATCACACACAGTTCATCCTAGTGAACCGTATGCTGTATATCGCACACACCTTCATCTGGCTGCCCGTTTCTTTTGTTCCTCCTCATCGCAAACGGTTAATTGAACTGAACCGTATGCCCTGCATCGCACACGCAACTAAAATCTGAACCGTGTTTGATGCATCCGTCATCGCAAACGTTTTGCACCTTTTTTGACGGTTTTTTACACCACCGTTTGCGATTATGGCATCGCACACAGTTTCGTCGAAGGGTCTCTGATCGTAGTGTCGCGTTTGGACCATCCTGCAGTAGTGCATGCATCATTCGAAGGCTGCAAGGATGATGTAGAAGCCCTCCGTTATCGATTCCCCCTTCGACAGAGTACTGAAAAAGGTCTTCAGATGGGATCACAGAAGAACAAAAACTTGCGACAACGGAAAAAGTGTTTGGGGGTGGCTCTTTGTTGGTTTCCCAATTTTAGAGAATTTACGAAGGTGGAGTTAGGTCAGACGGGAGCCATGTGGGGCCCACAAGGCATCAGGGCGCGCATACCCCAGGGCTCGCCGTGTTGCCTTGCCATCTCCTAGCTTCTCGTCTAGTCTCCTCCCAAAGCTCCTAGGGTCTTTCTTCTCCAGAAAAAACCTTCAAAAAGTTTCGTAGCGTTTGGACTCCGTTTGGTACCGATTTCCTGGAAAACTAAAAACAAGCAAAAATCAACAATTGACACTTGGCACTGGGTTAATAGGTTAGTCGCAGAAAATAATATAAAATGACATGTAATTGCATATAAAACGTCCAAGATTGATATTATAATAGCATGAAACAATTAAAAATTATAGATACGTTGGAGACGTATCAGATGTCATTTGCGGAAAGAAAATAATTAACTGGGGTTCATAAGTGCCACCATTTGAGACCTCAAAGATTTTGAAGAATCCCCACGCTCCTGTTTTTTAACAAGCATGACAAACCTTCAGCTGCAATGAGAAACAAAAAGAATGTTACCCGCAAAAAATATATGAAGAGATACAGTCACCTTATCGTACTCCTCGGTGAAATTCCTTGAGCTTTTCCCCCACAAAAAAGAACCGAGAGTGAAACAGTAGTAACCACCAATAATGGATTGTACCCAACATGCATGCAGTTATCTGTTATGCGTGAGTAACATGGAAAGAATTCTTTTTTTCTTATGAGAAACACCTATAAATTTATTCATACTCATAGCAATTATAGGTATACTAATTTGGATCTAAGATCCAAGAAAATACAAAGTAAGTCATATGACTAAGAATAACAATGAAATCTCTTGAAAACACCTTCTTTGCGGTATCAATCTCTGCTTGAAGAGATACTCTAAAGACTTCGGTAAACAGGCTGTAATTGGACTGGAGCACGATGGTGTCACTCTTTCACCCGCACGGACATTATCAATAATGGTTTTTGAAAGCACTTCGAGTCGCCCATCCAAAAAGATGGGAAGCCTTGATCGATGAACGTACTTGGGTCGGGGATGACCACCCCCCTAGAAGTGAAGGCGTCGAATCACTATATCTTCACCATGGTGTCGATGCAAGATTTCACCTCCACAAAGAATCAGACCAACAAAAAAAACCTTGACACATCAACATAAACTCATCAGATCCAAATAATAGAATCTGCAAAGACAAAAAACTCTCTAACCTCATGGCACCGTCAAAAGGACGAGAGGAAAATTACTCGCAAAACTATGATAATCATTAGACGTTGATGAAGAACATAGAAATCTTGAAGATCTGAGGCCCCCCACCTCTCAGCGCCAAGATGACAGCTGGAGGCGAGGGGACTTTTTTTTTCTTTTTGAGAGGTGGGGACCTAAATTTCTCAGGCTACTACAAGCGGCAGAAGAAAAACCTACTTCTCTTCTATAGTACTCCCTCCGTCCGGAAATACTTGTCGGAGAAATGAATGTAAAAAATGATAAAAATAGATGTATCTAGAACTAAAATACATCTAGATACATTCATTTCTCCGACAAGTATTTCCGGACGGAGGGAGTACTACATGGAAAGAAATCTCTAACCCAAACCAAAATCACATGCCGCCCTACCAAGCCCAACCAAAGCATCCAGACTGGCCCAAGCCCAAGCCCAAGCCTAGCCCGTGTCTCCAGTTCCCTTCGTCACCCGCGCGTCAACCTCCGCATCCTCGATTCCCCATTTGCCCTCGCCGCGCCTCGCCGATCCCCACAGCCCAGCGCTCCCACCGCCATGCCGGCAGCCGCCGCGCCCGCGCCCGCGCCACCGGCGCCGAGCCTGGACGCGCGTACGGGCGGCCGCGTCCTGCGCCGAGCGGCGGCGCACCTCCTCCACCCGGCCTCGCTCCCGCCGCTCCTCCTCGCGGCGCTCCTCCTCCTCCTCTTCCGGTCAGCCCTCTTTGCTGGCACGCTTCGCCTCTCCTCCTTCGCGGACCGCGATCCCGCCCTCCGCTCCCTCCTTCTCCGCCTCTCCCCTCCCGCCCAGCCCTCCCCGCCGGCTCCGCAGCACCACCTCCCCCGCCGTCGGTCCCCCTTCACTTCCTCCTCGTCCTCCCTCTCAGACGACGACTTCCTCGTCGGACCCTTCGACCCGGTCTCCTCCGCCCCCTCCAGCCGACGCAACGCCTCCTACCACAACATCTTCTTCACCTCCTTCTCCACCCCCAAACCCTACCCCGTACCCCTCTCCCAGCTGCTCCCCTCATCCGTTTCCCCCTTCCTCCTTGCCATCCACAACGACACTTCCTCGCAGAAGCCTGCCTCGCCCCGGGGCGGTGAGCTCAGGCTGCTCGACCTGACCAGGCGCGACGCTGCGGCGATCATCAACCTCCTCGCTCTGCTCTCGTCTGCTCACGTGCTCGCGATCCTCGGGTACATCACAGTGCACTCCATAGCTCTCGGCACGGTGTTCGCTTCTGTAGCGGGGCGCCACCTGCCTGAACGACGGCGAGGGTTCTTCCTTTCCGGTGCAGCAATGGGCGCTAGGAGGCTCACTGGGTTTGCATTCCTGCGGTGGGCGACTCGGGATGCGGTTGTGCAGATGCTCTGCCTCTGGTTCTTTGCTGACGTGCACGACCAGGCGCAGCTGTTCAGGCTCTTTGTGGTTGCCAAGCTCATGCCGTTTTCGGCATCTGCAAACCCATGGCTTGCTGCAGCCATTTCTGGCCCAGAGCTTGATGGCTTCTTCATTGCGTGGGCTCTTCTTGATGCTGTTGTATCGGTGTTGTTCACGGTGGTGCCATGGGTGGTTGCAATGGATCGTGATCCGCGTCCACCTGGCCGCAATGCTGTGAAGGAAGGCTGCTATCTTGTGTCATTGATGGCAACCGATGCCACCTTGATCAAGTGCTGGGAGACAGTGGTGTGTGGCAGCATGGGGCGGCTCATTATGGTTACATTTGGTGGCAAAGTTCTTGGCGGGTTCCTCCACTCATTTGCAGAGGTGTACTTCATGGTGGTGTGGCTGATGTTCTACTTTGCAGCAAGGTGTAAGGAATCACGATTGGGTGGCCGTCAGTTTGGACTGGAGGATGTGGCAGCTGCTCTCAGTTGATTCATTCAATGGCGAGTTGACATGGCCACATCACAGTCTGACATGGAGGCAAATCTACCTGTCGATGCATGAACAGAGGTATATTTCATACCTCTTAGTGCTCATTCATGCTGTAAGACTGGTCTTGGTGGAGTAGATTTGTGTAGTTCTCTTGATCTTCTGATTTGTGCTTGGATGATATATGATCCACATGAGGGAGAGAGAACTTGACAATGCATGTATGTACAGTTTTTGCCCTCTGTGTGCAATCCATGTATAGTCACACCATTTGGCATACAAGAAGGGTTGTTTGGTTCCCTTTCCGGTTTCCATGGGAGGTAAGATGCCTTGTGATAGGTTTTGTAGCTTCAGGATGACGATTGGACTTTATACAGGTCCTATGGTGGGCTAGCAGAATTTACTGAGGGAGGCTGAAACCTGTGATGTTTTAGGTTCGCATAGTGGTTATTCTCTGTTGATATCCATCATTTTGAACCTTTTCCATTAGAAGGCTACTTTATTTTTTAGACTTTGACTATCTATCAGTACCCCAGCTTGTTCCACGAGAGAATTGTTGGCACATTATTGAAATTCTTATGTCTTGCTTCTTTTGGATGGCAATGTGTATCTCCAGTTGCTCATTATTGAAATTGTTGGCTCATTATTCAAACACATCTCCAGCACTTTGGCGCATTCCCATAAGCAAACATCACATTAGGCTCTATTTATTGGAAAAGACCCAATGTCTACCAGCATCCTCCGTGTTTCTGGACTGGCCAGTTTCTTATTAGTAACCCTACCCACTGCATGTCAACTGCTCTACATCACTATGCAGTCGAATATTACGCTAGAAATGTTAAGGATGCTAGTGGATCACTGAAATATGTTTGAGTTCTTACAGTTCATTGATTGGTCATAAGAATGAGGTAGTCTCTCTGTTGGCAAGAAACCATTTCGTGACTAATTTTCATTTAATCAAAATATGTTCAGAAGATAAAGCTGACTTAAACAGAAAAACTAATTGTAGATCAAACCATTATGTATCAGGCTGCTATGCTGTTAGGGTTTGTTCTTTCATGACAAATGAACGCCATGATTTGCTTGTCTTGAAGTTCTTTTCTGGGTGTGGCTGTCTGGAGCAATATGATTATACTGTGAAAGTGCAAACACCCTCCGTCTCAGAATATAAGGCTTGTTAACTTGTTCTGAATTATATGGAATGGATGATTTAAATATTCAATTCTCTCATTTGCCCTCATCTAATTTACCTATCTTAATATACATCTTAAATATTCCGTTCTTTAATCCTTGTGCCTAGCCAAAGTACGCCTTATAGAGGGAGTACTAGGTACAACAAGCCAAATCCCATTTTTGCTTCTGCTTGTTTTTTGTTGCAAACCTGTTTAAGTTGACATTTCATTTGAATCGTAACTTGTACTTCCTCCATCCAAATATATAAGCCATCCTCGAATTTTGATGCTAATTTTGACAAGAGTTATATCTTATGTCATAAAAGCTATACTATCATAAACCTCTTTCAAATGTATTCATAGTCCATATCAAGGCATGCATTTGTCAACGGCTGATCTTGGTATGCATGTTTTTTTTTCAAGCATCGATCTTGGTATGCATGTTAGAACTAGCAAGCTAGGTATTGAGAAACGAAGGGAGTGTTGCATACTCAAGAGTCAATATTTGTTCTTTGCAATGTCAGTATTTTCATGCTATTGGAGTAACTGAGCATCTCACAAGGATATACGGCAAGATTCCAGTGGTATGTTGCCGCCACGTTTGATACGGGTTCAATGTTTACATGAATCTTCTGCATGATTATGCCAGCCTTATTTATTTATTTTTTCGGGTAAAAAGAGAGATTTAAATTAGCTCATGATAGAAGTACAGTCATGGTCGATGGACTCCGCAATTTCCTGAGGGGAATTATCAAGCCACACTGCCAGGAAATCTACCTAGCTGAGCTAAGCCATGGCTGACTGAATTTGCGTCACGGCATATTTTTACTACATGTACATCTCTTTCCTTGATAAGGTCATGTACTCCGTAATCCTTGATGCGTACCACGGCGTGTTTGCTGTCCTTGTGTTTACTAGCCAATGTTTATAGCATGTCATGTGCAAAATCATACATTGTTGGCGCTTATGTTGCTGTATGTGGTCAAAATTCCAGGGCGCAACAGACTTTTGAGTTTTACGGGGAAAAGGTGCTGCTTTTAGTTTGCTGCCGATGTGTCGTCCTCGATTTCTTGATGGTTATCTCGTTATGACTTGAGCAGTGGGACTTTGATCTATTCATCTGTTGATGTCCCGTATGGATGGATTGAAAAACGCCCACAAAGCCAACCGAAATGTTTTGATGTCCGGCATTCCTCAAACCCAGCCAATATGTGGACGTTTGGACGTCCCCGGATGTGTCCCTCATGTCGGATTCGACACGCCAGACCCTTCCTAAATTTCTTCAAATCGTCCCCAACCAGCCCAACATGTCCTCTTTATCTCCTCTATTATGCCTTGTTTGTGCTGTCCCTTTCCTAACTTCGTCGCCATCCTAACTCTGCCACCGTCCCAATCCACTGTGTCGTCACCGTCGGCCCCAAAACTCCTTCTGGCCGTACTTGCCGCCATCACACACGGTCATTGTTGCCAGACGTCGCCCCGGACGATGCGTCGCCCCGATCCTACTTCTTCGGACATTCACCCGCCTCTATTTGTTTGACGAAATGTCCGGACTGTTTTTTATTCTCATGCTAATTTTTAGGCAAACGATGGATTCATCGGATGATGACTTCGAGAACATGAAGCTTGACAAATTTGTATACAAAGAGTTCGTCGGATTCAGAGGACAAAGATGCTATAATGATGATGATGAGCATCCAAGAAGAAATGAAGAAGCATGTGGAGCATGTTATGACCTTCCAAGAGTAGGACAATTGTTCTTTGGGATAGGATCGCTGCCGCACAGCTTCTCTAGAAGGACTACTTCAAACCGAGCCCCACGTACGTTGAGAGTTTTTTTCGACGTCGCTTCCAGATGAGCAAACATTTGTTCTTGTGCGTACTGAATGATGTGGAGGAATAAGATCCTTGGTTCAATTTGAGGAAGAATTGTTGTGGACAACATTCATTCTCTCCTATGCACAAATGCATGGTTGCTCTTCAGATGCTTGCATATGGTATAGCCACATATGTCGTTGATGAGATTGTCCAGATGGGGGTTTGGACTGAAGAACTTGAGACAACCAACTGTCGAGCACACACAATTTTTTTTGACCTGGCACGCACAAAAAGTTATTGGCAATTGGACATCTAGAGGTGTCCTAGGTATGTTGGTCCAGTTGATTGCATTCCTTGGCAATGGAAGAACTGCATGAAAGGTTTGCACGTGCAGTACCGGTCGCACCAGAGGCCACAATCATACTTCAGGCGGTGCCATCAAAGGACTTGTGGATTCGACATGCTTTCTTTGTCATGCCTGGTTGTCACGACGATATCAATGTGCTCTAGTAATCTCTGTTGTTCAAGAGACTTTGTGACGGGGCTGCTCTGGAATGCAACTACAATCTTAATGGACACAACTATAACATGGGGTACTACCTTTTTGTTGGTATCTATTCTCAATGGGTGGAATTTGTGAAACAAACAATGTCCTTTTGCACAAATGCAAGAAGGTGCTAGGAAGGATATGGAGAGGGTATCATGAGTGCTACCAACTCGTTGGTGTATTGTTCATGAAGCTGCAATGCTGTGGGAACCGAAGACATTATGGCAACGACAACATATTTTGTAATCTTGCAGAGCATGAGGACGAAGGAGCAGCCCACACAAATGATTTTGAGAAGCCCGGAGTACATGAACTTTCTCATTAATGAAGTATGTTGTGGTTTGTTCTAAAATTGGATTTGGAGTGGTGGAAACACATTAAACAAGTTTTCAAGGTCTCATAAGTACAAGATGGATATTTTTTACTATGAACAGGACGGATATTTTAGAATTAATATAGTAGATTGAGTCAACGGATGCAAAATGGAGTGTAAGTTGGTGAAAATCAGTTTGGAACAAGTGAATTGAGCTTGTAAAATACGGTTGATGAAATAATCAGATCCTATATTTTTGTGAATTGTCTTTTTTTAAAGAAGGCAAAATATTTGTTTCTTGAATTAATTAAGAAGAAAAATAGTTGACTAGTTAATTATGTAAAACCAGTCGAAAACTGTCACGATCCGCTGAGCGGCACTGATGACCCACAAGTATAAGAGATCAATCGTAGTCCTTTCGATAAGTAAGAGTGTCGAACCAACGAGGAGCAGAAGGAAAGGACAAGCGGTTTTCAACAAGGTATTCTCTGCAAGTACTGAAATTATCGGTAACAGGTAGCTGAAATTATCGGTAACAAGTAGCTTGATAACAAGGTAATTTGTAACGAGCAACAAGTAGCAATTGTAACAAATGTGCAGCAAGGTGGCCCAATCCTTTTTATAGCAATGGACAAGTCGGAACGGTCTCTTATAGTAAGCAAGGTGTTCTCGAGGACACATGGGAATTATCATCTAGTCACTTTCATCATGTTTGTTTGATTCGCGTTCGCTACTTTGATAATTTGATATGTGGGTGGACCGGTACTTGGGTGCTGTTCTTACTTGAACAAGCCTCCCACTTATGATTACCCCCTCTCACAAGCATCCACAACTAAGAAAGAATAATTAAGATAAATCTAACCATAACATGAAACATATGGATCCAAATCAGCCCCTTATGGAATAACGCATAAACTAGGGTTTAAGCTTTTGTCACTCTAGCAACCCATCATCTACTTATTACTCCATAATGCCTTCCTTAGGCCCAAGTATGGTAAAGTATCATGTAGTCGACGTTCACATGACACCACTAAAGGAAGCAACAACATACATATCATCAAAATATCGAACGAATACCAAATTCACATGATTACTTATAACCAAACTTCTCACATGTTCTCAAGAATAAAAGTAACAACTCACTAATCATATTCATGTTCAAGATCATAGGGGTATTGAATATCATCAAGGATCTGAACACACAATCTTCCACAAAATAAACCAACTAGCATCAACTACGAGATGTAATCAACACTACTAGCAACCCACAACTACCAATCTGAGGTTTTGAGACAGAGATTGAATACAAGAGATGAGCTAGGGTTTGAGATGAGATGGTGCTGGTGAAGATGTTGATGAAGTTTGGTCCTCCCACGATGAGAGGGTTGTTGCCGATGTTGATGGCTTCGATTTCCCCCTCCCGGATGGAAGTGTCCCTGGCGGAATTGCTCCGTCGGAGAGCAAAAGTGCTCCTGCCCAGGTTCCGCCTCAAGACAGCAGCGCTTCATCCCGAAGTCTTCTTTTGATTTTTTCTAGGGAAAATGGCATCATATAGGAGAAGATGGGCCCAGGAGGCCTGCCAGGTGCCCCACAAGCACGAGGGATGTGACGCCCCCGATTCAATCGTACACTAATCATGCACGCAAACGTGTACGATCAAGATCAGGGACTCACGGGAAGATATCACAACACAACTCTAAAATATAAATAAGTCATACAAGCATCATAAACCAAGCCAGGGGCCTCGAGGGCTCGAATACAAGTGCTCGATCATAGACGAGTCAGCGGAAGCAACAATATCTGAGTACAGACATAAGTTAAACAAGTTTGCCTTAAGAAGGCTAGCACAAACTGGGATACAGATCGAAAGAGGCGCATGCCTCCTGCCTGGGATCCTCCTAACTACTCCTGGTCGTCGTCAGTGGGCTGCACGTAGTAGTAGGCACCTCCGGTGTAGTAGGAGTCGTCGTCGACGGTGGCGTCTGGCTCCTGGGCTCCGGCATCTGGTTGCGACAACCAGGTAGAAGGGAAAGGGGGAAAAGAGGGAGAAAAGCAACCGTGAGTACTCATCCAAAGTACTCGCAAGCAAGGAGCTACACTACATATGCATGGGTATATGTGTAAAGGGCCATATCGTTGGACTAAACTGCAGAATGCCAGAATAAGAGGGGGATAGCTAATCCTGTCGAAGACTACGCTTCTGGCCACCTCCATCTTGCAGCATGTAGGAAAGAGTAGATGGTAAGTTCACCAAGTAGCATCGTATAGCATAATCCTACCCGGCGATCCCCTCCTCGTCGCCCTGTTAGAGAGCGCTCACCGGGTTATATCTGGCACTTGGAAGGGTGTGTTTTATTAAGTATCTAGTTCTAGTTGTCATAAGGTCAAGGTACAACTCCGGGTCGTCCTTTTACCGAGGGACACGACTATTCGAATAGATAAACTTCCTTGCAGGGGTGCACCACATAACCCAACACGCTCGATCCCATTTGGCCGGACACACTTTTCTGGGTCATACCCGGCCGCGGAAGATCAACACGTCGCAGCCCTACCTAGGCACAACAGAGAGGTCAGCACGCCGGTCTAAATCCTATGCGCGCAGGGGTCTGGGCCCATCGCCCATTGCACACCTGCACGTTGCGTACGCGGCCGGAGAGCAGACCTAGCAACCTCCATTTCAAAGGAAGTTGCGTTACGTGGTCCAACCCGGCGCGCGCCGCTCAGTCGCTGACGTCACGAAGGCTTCGGCTGATACCACGACGTCGAGTGCCCATAACTGTTCCCGCGTAGTTGGTTAGTGCGTATAGACCAAATGGCCAGACTCAGATCAAATACCAAGATCTCGTTAACCGTGTTTAATTGATGTAACCACGGACACCGACCAGGGCCAGGCCCACCTCTCACCTAGGTGGTCTCAACCTGCCCTGTCGCTCCGCCACAAAGATCCACCCAGAGGGCCGTCAGGACAAAGGTCCTTTCAGCCCCAAATCCGTGAATCACTCGCGGGTGCTCCACGAGCCGACCCGACTTTAGTCACCACATGTATCATGTATAAAGTATATAAGTATATACCCGTGATCACCTCCCAAGTGACCGTGGCCCGATAGTATAGCACAGCAGACGGACAAGAATGTAGGGCCACATATGGAAAACTAGCATCCTATGCTAAGCATGTAGGATTGCAGGTAAAAGTAACAACAGTAGTGGCAAAGACAGGCTATGCAGCAGAATAGGATTAACGGAAAGCAGTAACATGCTACACTACTCTAATGCAAGCAGTAGAGAGTAGAATAGGCGATATCTGGTGATC
>NC_057796.1:217727417-217739858 GCF_018294505.1 Triticum aestivum | reverse complement strand
ACAGCGTAGTCGTTCGGGGCACCAGCAGCGGCGTCGGTTTCGTAGTCTACCAGAGAGAAGAGGGGGAAGAAACAATGAATACAATGCAAACAGATGCATAACGATGCATGACAAAGCAAACAGCGGTGTCATGTGTGCCCTAACGCGGTAAGAGGTGATACCAGCGAAGGGGGGAAACATCCGGGGAAGTATCCCCGGTGTTTCACGTTTTCGGACAGATGAACCGGAGGGGGAAAGTTGCGAGTTCGATATGTTAGGGATGTGTGGCGGACGAATGGGCTGCGTATCCGGATTCGTCTCGTCGTTCTGAGCAACTTTCATGTAGAAAGTATTTTCATCCGAGTTATGGATTATTTTATATGATTTTCTAAAGATCTAATCATTTTCTGATTTTAATTATTTATTTAAATCCAACATTATCCAGAACAGTGAATGATGACGCAGGCATGACATCAGAGTGATGTCAGCAGGTCAACTGGTCGGTTGACCAGTCAAACCAGACAGGTGGGTCCAGTGGGACCTACATGTCATTGTTTGGGACACTAACAGGGGGTTTAGACTAACTAAATGGGTTAATTAGTGGGTGGGGCCCAGTAGTCAGTGACTATTTAGTTAATTAAATTTAATTAATGAAATAATTAGCATTTTATTTATTTACAAAAATGTTTTAAATGACGCGGGCCCGCATGTCAGTGGCAGTAGCTGCCACATCAGCGCAGTTGACTTCGGTCTATGTGGCCAGTTGGGGCCCCTAGGCCCACATGCAGTGACCCAGGGGTGGGCCCCGGCGTGCCAGCTCAGCGGAGCCGCCAGAGTAGCTCCGACGAGCTCGCGCGCGGCGACCGAACACCGGCGAGCGTCGGGATTCGCCTACGGGGCACCAAATCGAGCGCGGCCGGGCGCATTGGAACGGCAAGACGACGACGCGTCGGTTGGTGGTGGTCTTGCGAGCTGCGGTGGCCGGAGAAGGGCATCGAGCTCATCGGCGGCGAGGTGTTTCGGGCGAGCAACGACAACGGCGATGCGGCGCACTACTGGGCAAACAGAAGGGCGGGGCGAGGCCTACGTGCGCGCGCGAGCACAACGGCACAAGCCTGGGACCAAAGGGGTCACCGGACGGCTGCCGGCGACGAGCGCGTGCGGCGACGCGTTTGGGAGCTCGAGAAGATTGGAGCTAGGGCGAGCTAGCGAACAAACGGAGAGGTTGGGGAGGATCTACGGGGCGCGGTGAGTGCAACCGGGACGGGCCCGTGACCATTTGGTCACCGGAGACTCGTCGGCGACGAGATCCGCGGCGGAGCGTTCGGGAGCTACGGCGACAGCTAGCTAGGGCGCGCAAGAGAGGGGAGGAAGCGGGGGCTCACCGAGCGGCACACACGGTGGCCCTTGGGGGTTTAGTAGCTGCAGGGGCTTCGCCGGAGTTGGTGAAGAGCGGCGGCGTAGCTTGTCAGACCAGAGGAGGAAGACGGCGGCGTTGTGGGCGTTGCGGTGGCTCCGGACTCCAACGGGGTGCACCGGTCGAAGCAGCGGACGACGGCAGAGCTGCAGGACTTGCCGGGGCGACGAACGGACGACGGTGGTCGCGTCTTCTACGGCGGCGAGGCCATGGCGGCGCTCGGATGCGGTGGGGAACGAGGGGGGAGCGAGGTGGATCTGAGGGGAGAGGGAGAGGCGGAGAGCGGGGCGAGTGGGAGAGGGGCCTGAGGAGGCGGGGGCGCTGGCGATCTTATCCCCTCCTCGACGCCGGCGAGGGGGTCCGGTGGCGACCGCGCTCTGTAGCGGCACGCAACCGAGGAACAGGAAGAGGACGCGGTGCGGGGAACTGGGCCGGTTGGGCTGGCTGTCTGCTGTTGGCTAGCTAGGCCTTTCGGCCCAGGGGGAGGGGGTTTCTTCCTTTTTTTTCTTTTTTTTTCTTTTCCTTTTCTGTTTTATTTAATTTAGGGCATTTAAGTATTTTATAAAATTGTGTCTTCTACACCATAATTACCTATGCCATATTTGGCACTGTCCGAACATTTTTGTTTCAACTTTTGAAAACTTTGGGTGTTTTGTCACTAATTCATTTTTGAATTTGAAATGTTTTGAACTAACACTTGATTAGCAACAGTAACAGAGGTGACATGGCATTATTAGGAGAGTTTTACTGTAGCCTAATTATCTGGGCGTTACAAATCTCCTCCACTACAAGAAATCTCGTCCCGAGATTTAGGAGGTGGAAGGAAACAGCGCGGGGTATTCATCACGTAGGCGATCCTCACGTTCCCAAGTGGCTTCATCTTCAGAATGGTGCGACCACTGGACTTTGAGGAACTTGATCGCCTTCTGACGTGTGCGGCGTTCAGCTTGGTCGAGAATGCAGACCGGATGCTCTTTATAAGAGAGGTCCTGTTGCAATTCGAGCACTTCATGATCCACTGCTCGGATTGGGTCCTTGAAGCATCGGCGGAGCTGTGACACGTGGAACACATCGTGAACCTGAGAAAGGTTCGGCGGAAGCTCCAGTTGATATGCCACTTTTCCACACCTTTCCAGAATAGTGAATGGGCCAATATAGCGAGGAGCTAGCTTGCCCTTGATCCCGAAGCGGTGAGCACCTTTCATTGGTGTAACTCGAAGATAAGCCTTTTCGCCAGGTTGATAGACCATATCTTTATGTTTACGGTCATACTGACTCTTCTGATGTGACTGAGCAGTCTTGAGATTCTCACGAATAATGCGGACTTGTTCTTCGGTATGTTGGATAATATCCGGACCGAAGAGTGGACGTTCCCCAGTTTCTGACCAGTTCAGAGGGGTTCAACACTTTCGTCCATATAACACTTCGAAGGGGGCCATCTTCAGACTAGCTTGATAGCTATTATTATAAGAGAACTCAGCATACGGGAGAGATCGCTCCCATTTCTTGCCGAACGAAATAACACAAGCTCGAAGCATGTCTTCGAGAACTTGGTTGACACGTTCAACTTGCCCTTGCGACAGAGGATGAAACGCAGTACTGAATGACAGATGAGTTCCCATAGCTTCTTGGAAACTTGCCCAGAATCTTGAAGTGAATAAGCTGCCACGGTCTGAGCTGATAACCAATGGAATACCGTGGAGTGAAACAATCCTGGACATATAGAGCGTTGCCAGCTGACTAGCAGTGATCGTTTCTTTCACTGCCGGAAAATGTGCAACCTTAGAAAGCCGGTCAATGACGACAAGAATTGCATCATTACCTTTCTGCGATTTGGGAAATCCAGTGACGAAGTCCATCTCGACATGGTCCCATTTCCATTCAGGAATAGAGATAGGTTGCAGAGTTCCAGCAGGCCTTTGATGTTCTGCTTTGATACGACGGCAAACGTCACACTCGGCAACATAACGAGCAATGTCTTGCTTCATATTAGACCACCAGAATCTTTGACGAATATCTTGGTACATCTTTGCACTACCGGGATGAATAGACAAAGGCGTATCATGAGCTTCTTTCATAACCTCCTGTGTCATATCCAGGTTTTTCTCTGCACATGGCACCACTAGGCGGCCCTTGAAGTACAAGGTGCCATCATCAGCAATAGTGAAGAATGAGGGCTTTCCTTCTGCGAGGTAGCGCTTAATCTTGTGGGCTTTAGAGTCATATCCCTGTATTCTCTTGATGGAGTCCAAGAGATCTGGTTCGACAGCCAGGGTATTGAGGGAACCCTGGGAAACAACCCGGAGGTTCATCTTGCGAAACTCCTTAGGAGGGGGAGCGAGTGCACCCGGAGGAACAATATGGAGGTTCAGCTTTCTGAATTCTTCAACAAGCGAGGGCTAAACTTTGTGAACCTGGAGGTGGTTGCAGTAAGACTTGTGGCTCAAGGCATCAGCCATTACATTAGCCTTGCCTGGCGTATAGGAAATACCCAAGTCAAAGTCTGCAACAATCTCCATCCATCTCTGCTGACGGAGGTTCAGGTCTGGCTGAGTAAACAGATACTTCAAACTTTGGTGGTCAGTGAAGATCTCACAACGATTACCGAGAAGGTAATGTCGCCACTGCTTCAGCGCATGAATGACAGCAGCAAGTTCGAGGTCGTGAACTGGGTAGTTCTCTTCGTGAGGGCGCAATTGCCGAGAGGCATAAGCAATCACTTTGCGGTCTTGCATTAGGACACAGCCTAATCCTTGACGGGAAGCGTCGCAGTAAATGACGAAGTCCTTAGTATCAGGTGGAGCAAGCACTGGAGCAGAAGTCAACTTGTCTTTGAGTGCCTGGAAACTTTCCTGACATTTGTCTGTCCATTGGAACTTGACGCCCTTATGCAACAGGTTAGTTAGAGGCCTGGCGATCTTGGAGAAGTTCTCGACGAATCGACGGCAATAGCTGGCGAGACCGAGAAAACTTCTGACTTGCTTAACGTTCTTGGGAGGAGTCCAATCAAGGATAGCCTGGACTTGTTCAGGGTTGACGGCAATACCATCCTTAGAGATGACATGCCCAAGATAGGTTACTTCGGGTAGCCAGAATTCACATTTGGAGAACTTGGCATATAGTTGATGCTCTCTAAGCTTTTCCAGAACAAGACGAAGATGTTCAGCATGTTCTTCTTCATTCTTGGAAAATACCAGGATATCATCCAGATAAACCACGACGAACTTGTCGAGGTAATCCATGAATATATAGTTCATCAGACGAGAGAAGGTGGCTGGAGCATTGGTTAAGCCGAAAGACATGACGTTGTACTCGTATGAACCATA
This sequence comes from Triticum aestivum, assembly GCF_018294505.1. Lineage (NCBI taxonomy): Eukaryota > Viridiplantae > Streptophyta > Magnoliopsida > Poales > Poaceae > Triticum > Triticum aestivum. The sequence goes on along the minus strand of NC_057796.1, from coordinate 217,735,136 downwards.
TCAAGTCACGAAGGCGGTCTTTGGGATATCCTCTTCACGAACACGGATCTGGTGGTAACCCAACCTCAAGTCGAGTTTAGAGAACACTGATGAACCAGCCAGTTGATCATACAGATCATTGATCCGAGGAAGAGGATACTTATTCTGAATGGTAGCTTGGTTTATAGGATGGTAGTCTTGGACCAATCGGTTTGTCCCATCCTTCTTCTTGACAAAGAGAGAAGGTGCTCCCCAAGGAGAGCAACTTGGGAGAATGAATCCTTTGCGAAGAGATTTGTCGATTTCCTCCTTAAGCTCAAGGAGTTCATGCGGCGGCATCTTGTAGGGTCGCTTGGCTATAGGAGTGGTGCCTGGTTTCAAGTCGATGATGAATTCGACAACTCTAGTAGGGGGAATCCCTGGAAGTTCTTCAGGAAAGACGTCGAGGAATTCACGCACGACGGGAATGTTTTCAATGCCCTCGAGTGGTGGAACGTTCAATGCATTCAATGCATAGAGCCTTGCCTCGGCATTTTGCACCATATGAGCTTGGTAAGTAACTATTTCATCTGAAGGGTGTAGTAGATGGACGGTCTTAGTGGCGCAAACTATAGAAGCAGTATGCGCTTTCAACCAATCCATCCCCAAAATGGGGTCGATGTTAGATGACTTCAGTATAATGGGAGAGGCATAGAATTCCGGCCCTTCGATTTCCACGGGGACGTCGATGCCAACCATGGAGGTTTGACACTGTCCCACGGGGGTTTTGACCACTACCGAGGTGTTCATCTCCTCACATTTAACGTCGTGCTTGTATGCAAAATCTTCTGACATGAATGAATGCGATGCACCTGTATCAAATAAAACGGATGCTGGTACTGAATTTACGAGGAGTGTACCCATCACAGTAGTAGGCTGGTCTTGAGCTTCGTTCAGATCAACGTGGTTGGCATGAACACGACCATAAGACTTGGCATTGTTGCTACGGGGCTGGTTGTTTCCACGGCCAGCTGCTGGAAGGGCCAGTTGATTTTGGTTCTGATTCTGATAGCAGTTCCTGGCAAGGTGACCTGGTTGACCACACTTGTAGCACAGACCATTATTGGGAGTGGGAACAGGAGCTCCGGGTGGTGGAGCTGGAAGTCTTGGCTGCCTAGATGGTGGAGGAGGCAGACAAGGTGTAGCATAGGTCTACCTTGGGGCAGGCACATTTGGGCGGTACATGCTATTCGGGATCCATATCTTACGCTTCTGCGAGGGCGGGCCCGAAGATGAGCCCGTGTCACGGTTGCGCCTGTGAGAGCTCTGGTATTCCTGCAGACCAGTTTCGACATTGATGGCCTTGTTCACCAAGGTGGCGAAATCAGTAAAGTCATGCACTAGAAGTGCGAGCTTGATGTCAGCTTGAAGGCCATCATGGGACTTCTCCTGTCTATGTGCATCAGTTGCAATGTCCTCTTCAGCATAGCGAGACAAGTCCAGAAACTCCCGTTGATAAGCTTCAACAGTTTTGTTACCTTGGGTGAGGTTGCGGAACTCACGCTTCTTCCAGTCCATGACTCCCTGAGGAATGAAGCGGGCACGGAAAGCAGCTTGGAAGTCTGGCCAGGTGATGATTGTTCCAGCTGGCAGAGTACGCCTATGGCTGTCCCACCATTGAGCTGCGGGTCCCTTCAGGAAGAAGGAAGCAAAGGTGACATAGCTGGCAGGGGCTACATCGGCAGACTCCATCTCATAGGTGATGTGACGGAGCCAGTCATCAGCATCCAGAGGCTGAGTTGAGCTGCGGTACACAGTTGGGTTGAGGCGCAAGAAATCCTGCAGAGTTACTGGGGTTGGTTGCTGGTTCATATTGGGGCGAGGAAACTGAGCCATCATATTTTCCATGAATTGGCGGTTCAGTTCGAACTGTTGGATCATACCAGCCATGTACTCAGGCGGTGGTGGGGCGTTGCCACCACTACCACGACCACCTGGTCTAACCATCCTACTAATATATAACAGGGGTTGTTTAGGATTGAGAAATTTGCAAAGACAAGAATCATTCATGATGAACACATGCATAATGAAAGGAGCACGATAGCTACTACATAGTAGTCGGCATAACTTACAAAAGGGTTCATGCATAGAGTTCAGTAGACAGAGTTCAGTACATAGACTAAAAACACCATAGGCGGCACGCAGGCTCACGGCGAATGCATCTAACACTAACAAGCAAGCCTACATCAGTCCCAGGAGGAATTGTGGAGGTAGGTGTAGCCTGAAGCTGGTAGTGTCGCATCGGGAACTCCACGTCAGCAACCTGGGGTCCGCGGATACTCTGGTGCAAAACCTAACGCTCAGGTGGCAGAAGAGGACCAAGTGCGGGAGAGTAGCCTCCCACATCTGGCCAGCCGACACCCTGGGGTATCACAGTCCTGGCTGGGTAGATCGCAGAACGGGGCAGCTCTCTAGATTGGACAAAGGGGTGCAACAGCGTCAGAGCACGGTAAAGGTGCTTACGGGTGGTGTACAACTCGTGGCGAAGAGCTCGGTTAGCTCGATCCAGCCCATCAGCATGCAGAACCAGGTTCTGATGGTAGAAGGGCTCTCGGGTGACAGTGGAGTAGGCAGCCGTGTAGTATCCCTCCGCACCAACATCAGATGCGATAGCAATGTGCCTGAAAGAGGAGGTGTCCAACTCCCGATACTCTCCACGAAGACGTGTCAGAGCAGCATAAGCAACATCGTGGACAGCCATATCGATGGTCACTCCAACACCATGAGCGGTGTGCAACATAGTAGTGGAGTCATACTCCCGAGAGTAGAGGTGGACGATGGCACGGTACTGCTCCTGGTTAAAGTCCTGGTACTCCTCGTAGACGGTGTACTCATGGTGCCAGCGATAACCCAGATAGGTCATCATCTCAGCTAGCACAACAGGTAATCCCGAGGCACCAATGGCCGTCGTGTGGCGCACGACCTGCCTCGTGGGTTCCAACTGAAAGCAAAGATGTTTCAAAGGAGTCAAATGACAGTGTGGGAATTGTTCAAAATACTATTCTAAGAAATAACTATGGCTTATCCAACTTTGGGGTGAATGTGGTCACGGGATCCTAGTGTTAGAGTTAGTAAATTCGTTTAACCCGAGTAGAAGATAGTTCAAATTCCAGAGTAAAGGTCGAGGAGTAAAAGATCCTAGTACCACCCAATGGCGACGTGGGCCCGTAAGACACACAACCATGTTAGTAAAAAGTTTTGCAATGTCTAGACTTGACTTCGGCCAAGGAGTGTGGAAGGGGGATTCCTACAGGCAGTCGGCTCTGATACCAACTTGTGACGCCCTCGATTCAATCGTACACTAATCATGCACGCAAATGTGTACGATCAAGATAAGGGACTCACGGGAAGATATCACAACACAACTCTAAAACATAAATAAGTCATACAAGCATCATAATACAAGCCAGGGGCCTCGAGGGTACAAGTGCTCTGGCCACCTCCATCTTGCAGCATGTAGGAGAGAGTAGATGGTAAGTTCACCAAGTAGCATCGTATAGCATAATCCTACCCGGCGATCCTCTCCTCATCGCCCTGTTAGAGAGCGATCACCGGGTTATATCTGGCACTTGGAAGGGTGTGTTTTATTAAGTATCCAGTTCTAGTTGTCATAAGGTCAAGGTACAACTCCGGGTCGTCCTTTTACCGAGGGACACGGCTATTCGAATAGATAAACTTCCCTGCAGGGGTGCACCACATAACCCAACACGCTCGATCCCATTTGGCTGGACACACTTTTCTGGGTCATACCCGGCCGCGGAAGATCAACACGTCGCAGCCCTACCTAGGCACAACAGAGAGGTCAGCACGCCGGTCTAAATCCTATGCGCGCAGGGGTCTGGGCCCATCGCCCATTGCACACCTGCACGTTGCGTACGCGGCCGGAGAGCAGACCTAGCAACCTCCATTTCAAAGGAAGTTGCGTTACGTGGTCCAACCCGGCGCGCGCCGCTCAGTCGCTGACGCCACGAAGGCTTCGGCTGATACCACGACGTCGAGTGCCCATAACTGTTCCCGCGTAGTTGGTTAGTGCGTATAGACCAAATGGCCAGACTCAGATCAAATACCAAGATCCCGTTAAGCGTGTTTAATTGATGTATCCACGGACACCGACCAGGGCCAGGCCCACCTCTCACCTAGGCGGTCTCAACCTGCCCTGTCGCTCCGCCACATAGATCCACCCAGAGGGCCGTCGGGACAAAGGTCCTTTCAGCCCCCAATCCGTGAATCACTCGCGGGTGCTCCACGAGCCGACCCGACTTTAGTCACCACATGTATCATGCATAAAGTATATAAGTATATACCCGTGATCACCTCCCAAGTGATCGCGGCCCGATAGTATAGCACAGCAGACGGACAAGAATTTAGGGCCACAGATGGAAAACTAGCATCCTATACTAAGCATGTAGGATTGCAGGTAAAAGTAACAACAGTAGTGGCAAAGACAGGCTATGCAGCAGAATAGGATTAACGAAAAGCAGTAACATGCTACACTACTCTAATGCAAGCAGTAGAGAGTAGAATAGGCGATATCTGTTGATCAAGGGGGGGGGGCTTGCCTGGTTGCTCTGGCAAGAAGGAGGGGTCGTCAACAGCGTAGTCGGTCGGGGCACCAGCAGCGGCGTCGGTCTCGTAGTCTACCGGAGAGAAGAGGGGGAAGAAACAATGAATACAATGCAAGCAGATGCATAACGATGCATGACAAAGCAAACAGCGGTGTCAGGTGTGCCCTAACGCGGTAAGAGGTGATACCGGCGAAGGGGGGAAACATCCGGGAAAGTATCCCCGGTGTTTCGCGTTTTCGGACAGATGAACCGGAGGGGGAAAGTTGCGAGTTCGATATGTTAGGGATGTGTGGCAGACGAACGGGCTGCGTATCCGGATTCGTCTCGTCGTTCTGAGCAACTTTCATGTAGAAAGTATTTTCATCCGAGTTACAGATTATTTTATATGATTTTCTAAAGATCTAATCATTTTCTGATTTTAATTATTTATTTAAATCCAACATTATCCAGAACAGTGAATGATGATGCAGGCATGACATCAGAGTGATGTCAGCAGGTCAACTGGTCGGTTGACCGGTCAAACCAGACATGTGGGTCCAGTGGGACCTACATGTCATTGTCTGGGACACTAACAGGGGTTTAGACTAACTAAATGGGTTAATTAGTGGGTGGGGCCCAGTAGTCAGTGACTATTTAGTTAATTAAATTTAATTAATGAAATAATTAGCATTTTATTTATTTACAAAAATGTTTTAAATGACGCGGGCCCGCATGTCAGTGGCAGTAGCTGCCACATCAGCGCAGTTGACTTCGGTCAACGTGGCCAGTTGGGGCCCCTAGGCCCACAGGCAGTGACCCAGGGGTGGGCCCCGGTGTGCCAGCTCAGCGGAGCCGCCGGAGTAGCTCCGGCGAGCTCGCGCGCAGCGACCGAACGCCGGCGAGCGTCGGGATTCGCCTACGGGGCACCAAATCGAGCGCGGCCGGGCGCGTTAGAACGGCAAGACGACGACGCGTCGGTTGGTGGTGGTCTTGCGAGCTGCGGTGGCCGGAGAAGGGCGCATCGAGCTCATCGGCGGCGAGGTGTTTCGGGCGAGCAACGGCAACGGCGATGCGGCGTGCTACTGGGCAAACAGAAGGGCGGGGCGAGGCCTACGTGCGCGCACGAGCACAACGGCACAAGCCTGGGACCAAAGGGGTCACCGAACGGCTGCCGGCGACGAGCGCATGCGGCGACGCGTTCGGGAGCTCGAGAAGATTGGAGTTAGGGCGAGCTAGCGAACAAACGGAGAGGTTGGGGAGGATCTACGGGGCACGGTGAGTGCAACCGGCACGGGTCCGTGACCATTTGGTCACCGGAGACTCGTCGGCGACGAGATCCGCGGCGGAGCGTTCAGGAGCTACGGCGACAGCTAGCTAGGGCGCGCGAGAGAGGGGAGGAAGCGGGGGCTCACCGAGCGGCACACACGGTGGCCCTTGGGGGTTTAGTAGCTGCAGGGGCGTCGCCGGAGTTGGTGAAGAGCGACGACGTTGCTTGTCGGTGCATAGGAGGAAGACGGCGGCGTCGTGGGCGTTGCGGTGGCTCCGGACTCCAACGGGGTGCACCGGTTGAAGCAGCGGACGACGGCGGAGCTGCAGGACTTGCCGGGGCGACGAACGGACGACGGTGGTCGCATCTTCTACGGCGGCGAGGCCATGGCGGCGCTCGGATGCGGTGGGGAACGAGGGGGTAGCTGGCTGGCCGCTGTTGGCTAGCTAGGCCTTTCGGCCCAGGGGGAGGGGGTTTCTTCCTTTTTTTTTTCTTTTTTTCTTTTCCTTTTCTGTTTTATTTAATTTAGGGTATTGAAGTATTTTATAAAATTGTGTCTTCTACACCATAATTACCTATGCCATATTTGGCACTGTCCGAACATTTTTGTTTCAACTTTTGAAAACTTTGGGTGTTTTGTCACTAATTCATTTTTGAATTTGAAATGTTTTGAACTAACACTTGATTAGCAACAGTAACAGAGGTGACATGGCATTATTAGGAGAGTTTTACTGTAGCCTAATTATCCGGGCGTTACAAGGGAGCGCCCCCGGGGGGGGGGGGGGGTAGGCTGCGCCCCCAGGCTTGTGGCTACCTGGTGGGTCCCTTCTGGCAATTCTTTCTCGAATATATTTTATATATTCCAAAATAGTACTCCGTAAATTTTCAGGTCATTTGGAGTTGTACAGAATAGCTATCTCTGTTGCACCCCTTTTTGGTCCAGAATTCCAACTGTCGGCAATCTCCCTCTTCATGTGAAACTTGAAAATTAAGAGAGAAAAGGCATAAGAATATTATCATAAAGTGAAATAATAGTCCAAAATACAATAAATAGTAGTAGGAATTCATGATGCAAAATGGACATATCAACTCCCCCAAGCTTTGACGTCGCTTGTCCTCAAGCAAAAGCCGAAATCAATAATCATGACCACATGTTTAGAGAGAGAGAGAGAGGTGTTGACAAAAATAAAATACGGACATGGAAGCATCATGGTCATTATCATAACAACAATATATCATCATAAAACTTCTCATGCTAAAGTAATAATTCGTTCACAAACTAAAGTATGAAACATAAATTTGATTGGAAACTAACAAACTATAATTTCAGTCACTGAAACAATCACAATCCATCATATTTTCAGAAAGAGTCTATTTAAGAGCTTTGTTTAGCAAGTTCACATACTCAACTATCATTTAATCACTACTGGAATCAGGATCTTTGCCGTCAACCAGCTCTTTGACGTTGGCTAGCTGATGGCAAAGAAGTTCTTTGCCATCAGCTTAAATAAAGCTGATGGCAAAGAAAGAGCTGACGACAAAGAAGGTGTTTGCCGTGAGCCTTCCCTTTGCCGTCTGCTAGCTGACGGCATAGAATCTTTGCCGTTTGCTAGCAGACGACAAAAATGGTGTGTGGCGGACTGTAAGAACGGCCTAACGGCCAGTTTCTTTGCCGTCAGCTAGCGGACGGCAAAGCTTCTGTGGTGTCAGCCAGCGGACGACAAAGAAACTGGCCGTTTTAACGGCCGTTTCCCCCCCCAGCCCCACCCCACTAAGTGCCCCACCTCACCTCACCCTCCCCTCTCTCTCTCCCAGCCCTCACCTCACCCGCGCCGTTGCCCCCACCCGACCCCCCGCCCCGACCCCCTGACCCCCCGCCCCGAGGTCTGG
>NC_057796.1:217613256-217726832 GCF_018294505.1 Triticum aestivum | reverse complement strand
CCTCCCCCGACCCCAGCCGTCCCCAACACCGAGGTGCGCCACCCCTCCCTCTTCTCTCTCTCTCTCTCTGTTTAGGTTTAGGTTTAGGTTCAGGAGCGGTGCGAGGTCTTCGGCAAATGGCGCGCGCGGTTCCGCATGGCCGGGTTCTGGCCGGTGGCGCTCGCCGCGGGCATTGCCGACCAGGTCATGGCGCGCGCCGGCACTCCCCCGCCAGGCCTCGTCGTCAAGGCGGAGAACGGCGTGCTCCGGCTTGGATGGAAGCAGCGCGTGGTGGCCGTGGCCTCCGCATGGCGTTAATCTGGTGAGGTCGCGCCATCATTGTTGGCACCAGACAATTGCTTAATTAATTCGCACCCGTCCTCTATTTTTACCGTTTCTTATTTGTTCGATTGGCAAGGTGTGATGAGTTTGTTCTTGATCTAGTAGTAAAGCTTAGCTGTAGCGACTCATAATCCTCGTAGCTAATATATGGAAAGAATACATTATTACGCTACTGATTGTCGTTGTTGTTTTTGTCACCTGTTGCTTGGCGAAGTTGTAGATAGCATCGGCTGATCCACTCCACCGTGTGATTGTGGCTACATACACTTGTACACCGGTCGTAGTACTGCCCAAGTAGTGGTCATGCTTGTACGTAATACTAGTAAATTTTGGAAGTTTATATGCTAAGAGTGATTTTGTAACATGTACAAGCAAGTTGTAACTAGGTCATGCTTGTACGTAGTCGATTACCTATGCAACTCAAGTGATTTTGTAACTCCAGTGCCTCATATTATGACAATATGTTTTCATAAATCACATGCACAATCAATGTTTGTAAGTGGATGTAGCTGAAGGCAACAGTAATGTCAACTTAACATTAATACATCTTGTTCAAAAAAATGAAAAGCAGACTGTAGCTAGATGAACAGGCTCCTCGATTCATGCTCTTCTAGATTATAGACCTCAAAATGTGTGCAAGTGCGGAGAGAAATAACTTGGAAATAAAAGACCCTGAAGAACGCACATCCAATCAAAACAACCCAAGTGCTAATCAAGAAATGCAAGACCAAACTACTCTAGTGCAACAGGGCTACTTATACTAGCATATGAAACATGAATCGCAAAACATGCTCTAAACTGCAATCGTTGTTGAACAGCCTCCTCAATCCATCCTCTTCCACATTATAGACCTCAAAATGTGATCAGCACCACCATAGGATGATCAAAGATTCAATAGTCGAGACCCGATTAGATCCATGCTCATAAATTATACACTACTAGATGTATAATTTCATTAAGCAGAACAAAGAGGTTCTAGTCTAATCATCGGCCTCAGTTTTTGTCGGGGATATACCCCGCAGTATGACCCGGCTGGAGATATAACCCGACTGGGATTGGATGTTTCATTGATGACCCGGTAGACTATAAGCCGGCAGGAATAATTAAGTAGGTTAAGCTCGCGGGAACAGTTGAGCATTGTAACCCGGCATACACAGTCATGTAACCCAGAAGACACAGTCATGTAACCCAGAAGACATAGCCATGTAACCCGGCAGACACAGTCATGTAATCCGGCAGACACAGTCATGTAAGCCGGACAGTTAAGCCAGACGGTAAGCCAGATGGTAAGTCAGATCGTAAGACAGATTGTAAGAAGCCAAGACGTTAAGAAGCCCATGGAGGGAGGCCCGTGATGAGAAGTCAGAATAGTTTAAGTCTTAGTCCGAGATGGACTCAACATGTAACCCGCCCCTTCAACTTATATAAGGAGGGGCAGGGCACCCCAAGAAGGGGGAGCGAGAAACAATCTCTAGGGCTAGACACAAAGAGTCGGCCAAGCCGGCGACTCCCTCGTTATCATAATGAGACCTAGCCTCAAACAGCATGTAGGGTTGTTACCGGATGATGTTTCCCGGGGCCCGAAGCTGTCTAAATCCTCGTCTTGTGTTGCGTCTCTCGATTCCGCTTAACCCCTCTCAAGCTACTACATAGATGCGTTGGCCTCGCGACTAAGTCCTTACACTAAGGACATCTGCCGTGACAATTCCACGACAGTTGGCGCCCACCGTGGGGCCTGCGCACGGTGGTGTTGAGTTCTTGGAGGGATCTCTCCTAGGAATCGGGAGTTCACAATTTTCCAGATGAAGAAGAGCCAGTTTTAAGGGATTTGCTTCAGCTTCAAGTTTCATCGGACCAGATTATGATTGGTGAGGTTTAAAGGTAATACAAAAGTTTAGGGCTGCGCTGTGAGCTGCCGCCTTTGCAAGTCGAATCCAGGAGATCAATTTGCACTACTACTACCGCACATTGCCGAAACGGACAGGAGTTCAGAGGAGTTTTTCTTTGATTACGCGCTGTGCCTTACGCCGTGGAATCGGTCCAATGGCAAAGTTTCCACTGAGAAAGCAGATCTCTGCTGCGACCGGGTAAACCAATTTGATTTTTCTGCAGGATGCTTCATGTACTCAAGTTCCACATATTTAAAATACTGAGGGAAGTGACCGTCATTACTGCTGTTGTTTTTTCTGGCGTGAGACCGAGTCAAGTCTAAGGAATCCTCAAGCGCTTCCATTGTTCCCCACTAGTACGTACATGGCAAAGGAAAGAAGACCACAATTTGGAGAAGGACATGGACGAGAACCAATTGATCCGGACACGACCCGGAAGCGGACGTCTCCGCGGACCCGGGCTCAACCGTTTGACTCGCCTCCGCCTCTGTCGTGAGCCGCTCGCCGCAACAGCCGCGCCAAGCTGGCCTTGGCCTGCGCCTCGCCCACAAGTCTGCTCACGAGCCACCACCGCCGGCGTGTCACCTCACCCGCGGCTGCGCCACACTTGAAGTCGCCCCGGACCTGCTGCAGAGCCGCTTCGGCCCTGAGTCATCTCCGCCACATGCGTTGACCGGCTCTCCGCCTCCGCCGTCGTCTCACTGCTGCTTTGAGTCGCTATGTCGGCCAGCCTCGAGCGGCCACTTCCAGGGTTGACCCGCCGTGTCTCGTTCTGAGCCGGAGGTTCGCCTCCGTCGCTGTGTTTGCTCCGCCTTGACACCTCTGAGCCGCCGAGATTGCGGGTCAAGTCACGGGAGTATTACAAGCCCGTTCAATTCATCAGATAGCGAGAAAACTGCAGAAGGACAAAGGCTACAAATGCTGCACATCGCGAGACCAACGAGGATACGGATGTAATCGGCCGAAACTTGATCGAGGACTGGTCAAACTTACCATGACCTGGAGAGCTGCCGAGAATCCGCAACTGTTTTGGTTCCACCGTCGACTCCAACTTGTGGGCGGCGACACCATCCGTTCGTCTCTGCTGCGGCCTTGTTTCGGGTGCGAGCCCTGTTCTGCAGCCACCTCAAGTCGCCTCTGTGATGACCCGCCGCTCTGATTCGAGTCGCCGTCTCCGAAGTCGCCTCACTCCTATGGAAGATATTGAGCCGGCCACGGTTCTGAGCCACCATGACCCGCCGCTCTGCTCGCCGATGTGATTTTCCCTTCGCCGGCGCACCTCGCTGCTGTGACTCACTCCGCCTCCGGCTTCCAATCCGTCGACCGTCTCCACTCCGGTCCGGCTTACTCCCGGCTGAGAGCCGCCCGCACCTGGACTCCGTCTCGCATCGCCGAGCCCCTCCGCCGTGGAGATCACGGCCCACCCGTTCCAGTTGCTCCAGGCCACCTCCGCTCGCCTCCACCTCCACCGGCCCGGGACGGATTCCAGTTCTGCCACCGCGCGGGATCGCAGGCTGCGCGCCGTTTGGCCCGTCTCCGTCGAGCCTCCCCTTGAGCCGCCCCTGCCAGTGACGCGCACCGAATCGCCACCGCCGGAGCCCGTCCCTGTATTGTCAAATCACCATCATCGCCTCTGTATTTTTTCGCCTGCGGGTGATCTGTTGCCGTAACCTGCCGTGGGAGCCGTAGACGCCTCCACCGCTGGGTTCCTGTGCTACCGTTGGTGGCCCTGTTTCGCCCCTGCCGCTGCTTCCTCCTTCGCGAGCCTTGCTGACCCGCCTCCTCCTTCTCTGCTGTGTCACCGTCGGTGACTCGCCAACCACGACCCGGAAGGTGGGGAGGGATGCGGGCTCGCCTCGCGGGTACCTCTCTGCTACTGCCTGGCTTGAGCCGCCCCGTCTCCGACTTGCGCTGTGAGCCGCCCTCGCTGCGTCTGCACTGCCCCACTTTGAATCGCCGCACCGGGTTAAGTCCGCCGGATTACAATGACTATGAGTCACTGCTTCATAACCATCTCGGTTGAGCCGCCTGCAGTCGTGACTCGACTCTGCCGGTTCACCTCTGCCTCGCTTCAGCCTCCGAGTCACCTTTCTGGGGCATCACCGCGATAGCTGCAGTGGCTTTACTCCTTTGTTCTGGCTGTTCCGAGCTGTTTCCGCCTTGTGCTGAGCCGGCCACCAACGCCACTTTGCCAAGTCGTCGTTTAAACCGCCGTCTCCACTTAGTCTCGGTTGAGCCGCCACTGTGTTGAGTCACCGTTTAGGCCGCTGTATCATCTCTCAAGATGATGAAGATCCCTGACGATGTGTTATAATCTCATAGTGTGACTCCAACGAACATCGAAGATCTTCTACTTGATTACTTAAAAATTCATGTGCTGGCATCCGAACAAGGGCAACAGAAGCTGATATAGACATGCGGTACTGCAAGATGCGCTTGGTTCTGATAATGCTAGACTTCAGAGGAAAGCTCTGCACCTCACAGAAATGCCAACTGAACACCAGGACAGATAGGAACGTCACTGCAGAAATTAGTCTTCCGGATCATCTTATATATGTCGCATCTAGCGATGATGCTGGAACCCGGGAGGCCGTTTAACCCGCCTCCGTCGTCGACCCGCCGGAGCCCTGTTGGCCTGCTTAGAGCCTCGTCAGTCTGCCACTGTTGGTAGGGCTGTCAGCCGCTGAGCTGCCCCTAGTTTTGAGCCGCTTTGGGCTCGTCCCGCCGCTGCCAGGCTCTGTCTCTGAAGCCCGTCCGCACGAGCCAGTTTTTGAGCGCTCCTACTACAACGGTTTGTTAAGGCAGAAACGAGGGAAGCAGAGAAGGCAGGATGACCAAGTCAAATAAAAAAAATGCTGCAGAGTACCGCTGGTTACTCGCTTCAAATATCAAAGAGCTATTACAAAACTATGCTGCTACTTTAGTACTTGGCATCAATCCAGTAATTGGTATGTGAAGACAAAAGAACACGGTACTGCACGCCGGTTACACAGCCAACCAAAATATCAGGTGCTATTTGCCCTATCTATTTTCAGTACATATTAAATTGTTTGAGAACAATTACTCTGGTCTGTAGTATTTTTCTCGCAGGACCATTATTCTTTACAAAGGTGTCGCAAAGGGGCATGCGCCTACATTATTTTTGCACTAGCTCTTATCCATGCCGTGCTGCCCGATGGATATGTGCACAAGTTGCCGCCCTTGCTACATCAACATGACGTGGTTGACTCGCCTGTCCACGCGGCTTACCACGCCTGCGATTGACTCGCCCATCCGGACCGGCTTACAACGCCGTGGCCGGCTCATCTACCTGCTCCCGTGGCCGACTCGGCCGTGATTGATTTCCGCTTCACCAAGGTGATCATCAACTCCGCGGTGGATAATTACTGGCTTGACGTATCAGGTGAAATTCATCTAGTATATTTTTATATTACATATTGCTTTTTTTAAGAGCGATACTCTGGCTTGCAAGTTCTCCCATGCAGGACTCAAACCCGTCTATATCACGGTCAACTGTGGAGAATCTCAAGTCAACTCATTGAGTCGTCTTAAGACTCGGGGGCTACGATGACATGGCTCAGTAAATGTTGCCAGTTTAAAAGCCGTCCGGAGAAGTTCCGGTTCAAGAAGAATGTATCTTTCGCAAAGCTTGAGGTCTCAGGAAAAATTAAAGGGACCAAAGAGAGTCTGTTGCAAAGAACAACTCAAACATAGGTACCCTGTTTCAAGGTCATTTGGGGGCTTCCTGTTCAAACATAGGTCGTATTCGAACCAAAGAGAACATAGCTGTCGGTACCCTCTTGATCGGCACATTCCCGAGCTCACTAGGGGGCTTCTTGATCGTATTCGAATCATAGCTCAACCCCTCTTGGGAACCGACGTGGATCGTATTCGAATCAGCGTCGTTAAACAACTCTCAAGGTCATTTGGGGGCTTCCTGTTCAAACATAGGTCGTATTCGAACCAAAGAGGACATAGCTGTCGGTACCCTCTTGATCGGCAACGCCAAAGCCACTGGGGGCTATATGATCGTATTCAAATCTTAGCTTAACCCCTTTGGGACGGTTTTCGGATCGTATTCGAATTAGAAGCCTCAAAATTTTTGAAGTCTCTTTTTGCAAACAATTTTTGGGATTTTATTTGAAGCTCTTTTGAACACATCTAAAGTGTATATGAGTGGTTTCTATTTAAACCCGGCTTGATTTTCGATGATAAGTCGCCGGCTTATGACAATCATCATCTATGTGGAAGCATTGGCTTCTAAGGATTGGGTTATCACACTTACTGCACAGGTATCTTAAACCGACAGTATGATTCAATATCACAGGAACCGGTTTTCCAAACTGGATTATACTATTATTCAAATCTTTAATAGCCAACATGGCTGGATTTCTATTATGGTTATCAATAGCCAATATTTTGATGGAGGTCTTCAAAGTCGCTTTAGCGCAATGATTATTATTTTATTAATGGACATGATTTATTTTCACATTGGAGGGAATAGTCCCGAGTCGCTGCAGGCTTACGACCCGGCACTTGGGAGCTACATTATTCAAATTGAGATCACATCAAATATGCAAGTCCCATGTCACTGCCAACATGCACCGTGGCACTTGGGGGCTAATGTAAAGTCAATTTTTTTACCAACTTATTGAAGACCCGACTCATCCCATTGTAATGAGACGGCCCTTGGGGGCTACCAATTGCTCATGTCAAAAATTCAAGGTACACAAGCCTCAGTTCATTATATTGAAAGGTCCACTACTCAGTAGGTAGAGTACAAAGCTCTTAACCTTATGGACGTGGGTTCAAGCCCCATGGTGGAGATTACATCATATGATGTTATCATTAATGAATTATATACAAAGTCCCAGCTCAGTATTATCTTACTAAGCCGGCCCTTGGGGGCTACACGTTGCTGCTCAAGTTTACAAAGTCCCTGCTCATTATATCATAATGACCCGGCACTTGGGGGCTACAAGTGATACGAATATAATGGAGTTCTACATCTTTAAGCCGGTTGAAGGTCACATGAGTATTTCAAGACCTATATTTTTAAACATTGGGAGCTGAGTCAAATGTATTATTCTTCAGTCTTTCTCTGTGAGAAACCAACGTCAGCAAATTGATTATGAAGTTGGCTTATTGACCCGGATTTTCTAGAAGAAGGGAATACCAAGGAATTAAGGATGATCGGGTGCTGGCTTACAAGAGCTTTTTAACCTGGAGCATAATCTGTCAAAATTGTTCTTGTGTTGTTTTACAGGATCAGTTTAACATGGATGAATCCAAATTAAACTGGGGGCTAATGTCGGGGATATACCCCGCAGTATGACCCGGCTGGAGATATAACCCGGCTGGGATTGGATGTTTCATTGATGACCCGACAGACTATAAGCCGGCAGGAATAATTAAGTAGGTTAAGCTCGCGGGAACAGCTGAGCATTGTAACCCGGCATACACAGTCATGTAACCCAGAAGACACAGTCATGTAACCCAGAAGACACAGTCATGTAACCCGGCAGACACAGTCATGTAACCCGGCAGACACAGTCATGTAAGCCGGACAGTTAAGCCAGACGGTAAGCCAGATGGTAAGTCAGATCGTAAGACAGATTGTAAGAAGCCCAAGACGTTAAGAAGCCCATGGAGGGAGGCCCGTGATGAGAAGTCAGAATAGTTTAAGTCTTAGTCCGAGATGGACTCAACATGTAACCCGCCCCTTCAACTTATATAAGGAGGGGCAGGGCACCCCAAGAAGGGGGAGCGAGAAACAATCTCTAGGGCTAGACACAAAGAGCCGCCCAAGCCGATGACTCCCTCGTGATCATAATGAGACCTAGCCTCAAACAGCATGTAGGGTTGTTACCGGATGATGTTTCCCGGGGCCCGAAGCTGTCTAAATCCTCGTCTTGTGTTGCGTCTCTCGATTCCGCTTAACCCCTCTCAAGCTACTACATAGATGCGTTGGCCTCGCGACTAAGTCCTCACACTAAGGACATCTGCCGTGACAATTCCATGACAGTTTTCGACTTTTTTAGGGTTTTAGATGGTAGGGTTATTTCTTATAAGTTGTTCTTTTATGTTAAGTTGTGTTCTGGTGGTCCAAAAACCCACTGATTTGGAAACATTTGTTGAGGCCTTTCTTTGATTGGATATAAATGGTGCTGCTTCGTGTTATCTGAAGTGGTTGCTAATGAGTGCAAAATTTCAGAACACTTAATTGATTTTGGTTGTGCTTTTATTGATTTCAGAACACTTAATTAATTTTGGTTGTGTTTTTTAGATTACTATGCTCCGTTTTTCAACATTTTCAGTTTTCTTTCATGTCTAAAAAATCCCTAGTTTTGAAGGGTGCCAATTGCCGTTGCCAACTAACCTACAAAATTAATTAAGTGTTGTTGATGTTGTTGATTATCAGAGATGGTGGGAGGCTACCACCGCAGGCTACGCTCTGCCACACTGGAGTATGACTTGGAAGGTTTCGAGTTCTTCACGATCATACTTGAGAATTTCTCCAAGAGGTAGGTATATAAAAGGAGAGATCTCACCTTCACCCATCTCTTTATCATAACTCTGCTGTTTGCTACATAACTCCTTGACCAACGTTGCAGAGGCTGCCTGACACTTTTATGGAGATGCTGGACGGCCATCGGCCAAAGAATGTGAAGCTACGACAGGCCGGCAGCGGGCTTCGCAGGCATTGGGATGTGGAGGTGGTGATCAGGAACGACCACATGTACCTATGTTGTGGCTGGGAGCAGTTCGTCCGTGCCTACGACCTGAGGCATGGGTACTTCCTTGTCTTCAGGTACGACGGTGACGCAATGCTCACCGTGAAGGTGTTCAACACGACTATGTGCCGCATGCGCTACCAGGATGACGACGATGCCAGTACGCTCTGCCTCTTCTTCCGCTCCATTTGGCTTTGTCTCACACTGATTGTTAAAAAAACTTTGTTGCATTTGGTCATGCAATCGGAGCAGCGGCAGCGACTCTGGCTATAGCACTAGCAGCAGCGAGTTTGGCTACAGCGAAAGCAGCAGCGAGGATGATCTGGAATGGAGTGGGGAAGAAGAGGAGGAGAGTGGGGATGAGGAGGTGCTGGCTGATGATGGGCAAAAGATGGTGGTGGCTGAGGATGACCTAGCGATGGTGGTGGCTGACGATGGGCTAGAGATGGTGGTGGCTGAGGATGACCTAGCGATGGTGTTGCCTGAAGATGGCCTCGCGATGGTGGTGGTGCCTGTCAATGACCTCACGATGGTGGTGGCGCCGGCGATCCCACAGCCGGGCGACATGACCATGCCAATTGTGGTAGAAGACTACATCCCACTGCCTCACCGCTCCAAGCGCATCAGGATGATGAAGGAGAAGGAGAAGAAGGAGGAGTGAACTATGTCAGGTATGTCAGATCTCCAAAATGATCTATACTTAGCTTTGTTTCCTCCGAAATGACCTAAGTTAGCTCTAATATGCTAAGTTATCTCTAATATGCTTAGTTACCTAGGTTTGCTCAATAATGACATACACTTGGCTTACTTATGTAAAAATGGCATAATTAGTTAAGTTAGCTCCAAAATGACCCATTTTACCTAGGTTAGCTCCAATATGATCCATTTTACCTAGGTTAGCTCCAAAATGACCAAGTTTACCTAGGTTAGCTCCAAAATGATCCATTTTACCTACGTTAGCTCAAAAATGGCATAATTACTTATGTTAGCACAAAAATGACCTATACTTACCTTATTTTCCTCCAAATTGACATAATAAGCTTAGTTAGCTAAAAAATGGCATAATTACCTATGTAAGCTCTAAAATGATACAAATAAGGAATAAGAAGAAGAAAAACAAGGAAGAGGAGAAAAAGAAAGAATAGAAGAGGAAAGAGAAGAAAAAGAAAGAATAAAAGAAGAAGAATGAGAAGGAAAAGGGTAAAAACCTTCTTCTTCTTCTAGTCTTCTTCTTCTTCTTCTTCTAGTCTTCTTTGTCGGTATACAAAAGTAGGGGCCTTCTATACCCCTTTACTTGTGCACGGGCAGTTGTAGCCACACCTGCGGCCACGCTTGGCAGGGCAGAGGAAGCAAAGAATAAGACTACCAGAGCAGCACTAAAACCAGAGGCGCGAAGAGCAAAGGGACAAGGTGGGTTTCCCCCAGTAAGAGCCTTGCCGGGGCAATTTACCCAACACCAGCAAGACCGCCACCCTTGAGTCTGAGGGTTCCGACACCATCGACAACATTGGAACCAAGGCTCGGGAGGCGCCTGCATGGTGGCATGCACATCTTTGTGAAGACCAGAGGCCTGCAAGACTAGATGAGAACCGGAAGACGAAGGCCCCCGGCAAGACCCTTGCCGGGGACTCCCACAAGACCCCGGCAAGACCCTTGTCGGGGACATCTGCGGGGCCACAACCAGGCCCGCACTTACCAAGGTTTCGCTGCCCCATGGCCGTTCCGACGCAGCAGCCAGCCAGCCAACTAGGCACGCACCTACGTGGCAGCATGCAGCTTCTAGGCCAACCAGGCAAGCACCTGCGTGGTGGCATGCAGATCTTTGTGAAGACCCTGCCACCGCACCATCTCAGCAGCCAGCCAGCCAGCGTGGCGCTGCATGCCTTGTCACCTTGGACGCGCGTCGAAGCAAGGTGAGGCGGCGATGGACGGGACAAGCTTCTTTGCCGTCCCCGATAAAGCAAGAGGGCACGTCGGCAGAACATTAAGTGTGTTTGTCCTACGGTGCCAGGCGATAGACTCGTACACTGTACATACTTTCCACCTCCTGTGTGCCACTATGGCGACCCCTTTGACATATAAAAGGAGGCCCAAGGCGTACCGAGGGAGGATTCAGACTTTTTGGGCTAGGCATGCACCGCAACTAGTTCAGGAGCTCAAGAACACTAAATATACACCAAAGTAGGACTAGGGTATTAGGCATCGTTTGCGGCCCGAACTTGGATAAAATTCCCCCGCGTTGATCTTCTAAACCCGCTCTTTGCACAGCCCGCGCCCCGCCAACCGTAGTAGGGATTCCCTGTGATCCCATAGGTGTCGTTTTCCCCGACATTCTTCTTCTTCTTTTCCAAAATGACCTAAGTTAGCTGTAAGTTTGCTCTATTATGCTTAGTTACCTAGGTTAGCTCAATAAAGACCTAGCTATACTTAGCTGCTTTATATAAAAAATGGCATAATATGCTTAGTTCACTCAAAAATGGCATAATTAGCTAGGTTAGCTCCATTTTACCTAAGTATGCTTACTTCTTCTTCTAGTCTTCTTCTTCTAACTTTCTTGTTTCCCATTTTGCAGATTTCATTTACTTCACGGAAGCTTGAATGGATGGAGTGCTTCTTTTGCCTTTCTGCTTTTCTTTGGTATTGATGAACAATGTGGAACTTGTTATATGAATGGATGGATAGGTGTTGGATGAACAATGTGAAACTATTGTAATATGTATGGATGGAACTATGTGTTGGTTATGTATGTATATATGATGAAACTTGTGTGTTGGATATGTCATATGTCTGCTGTGAAATTTGTGTGTTGAAATTGAATGAATTTAAGAAAAAACAGGGGCTATACAGGCTTTTTGCCGTCAGCTGGCAGACGGTAAAGAGCTTTGCCATCAGCCAGCAGATGGCAAAGCCGCCACGTGGCAGCTACCTGTGCAACCTGGGGGCTGGCCTATTTGGTTGCTTTGCCATCTACTGGCAGACGACAAAGGTGCAATGGTCTTTGCCGTTTGCCAGCAGACGACAAAGCGCACCGTTAACCCCCTAACGGCCATAAGCTGCCACGTGTGCCGTCCAGGTCCTTTGCCGTCTGCTGGCGGACGGCAAAGCTCTTTGCCGTCCGCCAGGCATTTCTTTGCCGTCCGCCATGGCAAACGGCAAAGTGCCTGATTCCTGTAGTGAATCTTCTATGATTGCTGACACTCAGAGCATATTTATAGAGCAAAAGTTTCAGTCAGACACATAGAAAGATAGGGGCTTATAGTTTCGCCTTCCAACTTATTTACCTCAGGGGTAATGTCAACAATAATAACTCATGATCACCTATATTCAACTGGATATATGTATCTGGACTATCCCCACCACATGATGCTTGCCACTAAAGAGTACATAGAGTGGAATAGGGATGAATATAATCGATTCTTGCATAAGAATAAATACAAGAAAGTAAAAGATAGGCCATTCGCAGAGGGAAGCAGAGGTTGTCATGCGCTTTTTGTTTTTGGATGTGCAAGCTCTTAATCTAAAGGAATATCACTTTGTATTGCCCCTTGTGATAGCAACCTTTATTATGTAGTCTGTCGCTTTTATTTCTTTACCATCACAAGATCGTACAAAACTTATATTTCCTTACAATAAAAGATCATACATATTTAGGAGCAATTTTTATTGCTTTATGCACCAATGACAACTTACTTGAAGGATCTTATTCAATCCATAGGTAGATATGGTGGACACTCATGGAAAAAAATTGGGTTTAAGGGTTTTGGATGCATAAGTAGTATCTCTACTTAGTGTGAATTTTGGCTAGCAAAAGATCCTAGACAAGCACCACATATTAGAGGATCCATGACAATATAACTTCTATGTGAATATAAGCAACCGTAACTCATTACGTTGTCTTCCTTGTCCAACGTCAACTAATTGATATAGAATATTTGATGGGGACTGAATCATAAAAGATGTCCAAGATAGTATATTTATATGTGAGACCTCTCTTACTTCATTACTTTTTTCATGGATTGCACTAATGACCAATGCTATGTTTGTCAACTTCTAACAATTTTTATCAACGGGGAGTATTCTCAACCCCATAATTATGAACCAAATTATGAAAATTGTTCCGATGTAACCTGTGTAGGGGCCTCCTAGGGGCAGGTCCCTCTGGCATCTCGGGGCTTGCTGGGTTAGATGCCGTTCGCATGGCTTGATGGGGGTTTGGAGTTGTGGATATGCCGGCTAGGGTGCCACTCTCAAAAGCCAGAGGGTGCACTTCTAGCGAATCCCCATCATCTTCATCCATGGTGACCTCCTCCTCTTCTCTTCTAAGCTCCATCAGCATCAACCAAGCATCGTCTTCCACGTTGTTGGAGGATGAGGAAGACATGATGTCTGGCTTTGGCGATCTGACAAAAAATAGCACAAAACAAGGGCAGAGGAGAAACTTGCGATACGGTGGTCAAAACATCTGAGAGTATATATAATATTTTTTCTCATTCAGGACAAGTAATATGGAAGAAAAATGGAGTCCGGAAACTCCACGAGGGAGCCACAAGCTCGGGAGGCGCGCCCAGGGGGGTAGGGCGCGCTCCCCATGCTTGTTGCTTCCTAGTGCACTTTCTCGTTTGTTTATTATTTTCCTAATTTTTTTATATATTATGAAACAAACAAAAAGTATTTTTATGGAACTTTTGGAGTCAGTTTAATTACCGTACCACATGCCTAGTCCTTTACAGGGTTCTGGAGTGTTCCGGAAGGTCTCTCTTATGTGCTCCTCTGGTGTCATTAATTGAATATTATTAGTTTCAACATTAATGGGCGTACCTAAGATATAATGTTTAATTCTTTGCCCATTCACCATTCTTGGATTAGTGCCTTCTGCATTGTTAATCTTGATAGCTCTGGAGCGATATACTTCTTCGGCGATGTATGGTCCTTCCCATTTGGAGAGAAGTTTTTCCTGCAAAGAGTTTGAATGAGAGTTGTACAAAAGAACTTGATCACCTACTTTAAATTCCCGTTTATGGTTTCTTTTGTGATGCCATATTTTAACTTTTTCTTTAAACAACTTGGCATTTTCGTAGGCTTGTGTCCTCCATTCATCTACAGAGCTAATATCAAATAACCTATTTTCATCGGCAAGTTTGAAATCATAATTAAGTTCTTTAATTGCCCAATAAGCTTTATGTTCTAACTCAAGAGGTAAATGACATGCTTTTCCATAGACCATTTTATACGGAGACATACCCATGGGATTTTTATAAGCAGTTCTATATGCCCATATGATGCGGCTTGAAACTGCGTTGATATTTTCCCAAAGAGGAAGGATGATGCAGTACAGCTATGGTAGGTATTTCTCAGTTATGAAACCAAGGTATCAATCCAGTAGGAGAACCAAGCAACACTATGTAAACGGTACCTGCACACAAAGAACAAATCCTCGCAACCCAACACGTAAGAGGGGTTGTCAATCCCTCCTCGGTAAAAGGATAGATTGAATAGCATGTGTTTGGATAAATACATCAGAATAAAGCATGAAATAAAATAAATAAAGAAAAAGTGCAACAAGGTATTTTTGGGTTTTGGAATAATAGATGTGAAAACAAATTCGGTAAATGATAAATCTGAAAGTAATATGATAAAAGATAGACCCGGGGGCCATAGATTTCACTAGTGGCTTCTCTCGAGAAAATAGCACACAGTGGTAAACAAATTACTGTTGGGCAGTTGATAGAAGAACAAATAATTATGACCATATCCAAGGCAATGATCAATATATATATGCATCACGTCCAAGATTAGTAGACCGACTACTGCCTGCATGTACTACTATTACTCCACACATCGACCGCTATCCAGCATGCATCTAGTGTATTAAGTTCATGGAGAAACGGAGTAATGCAATAAGAACGATGATACGATGTAGAAAAGATCTATTCATGTAGGAATATACCCCATCTTGTTATCCTTAATAGCAACGATACATACCTGCCTCGCTAACCCTTCTGTCACTGGGTGAGGACACCGTAAGATCGAACCCATCACAAAGCACAACTTCCCATTGCAAGAAAAATCGATCTAGTTGGCCTAATTAAACCAAAGATTCGAAGAACTATAAATAATCATGCATATAAAAGATCAAAGAAGAATCAAATAATATTCATGGATATAGATCAGATCATAAACTCGGACTTCATCGGATCCCAACAAACACACCGCAAAAAGTCATTACATCAAATAGATCTCCAAGAGACCATTGTATTGAGAATCAAAAAGAGAGAAGAAGCCATCTAGCTACTGCCTACGGACCCGTAGGTCTATGGTGGACTACTCACGCATCATCGCAGAGGCACAAATGATGATGATGAACCCCTCCGTGATGGTGTTAGATTGGATCTCGTGGTTCTGGAACTTGCGGCAGCTGGAATTGTGTTTTGTCGACTCCCCTAGGGTTTCTAGAATATTTGGGTATTTATAGAGCTGAGAGGCGGTGGAGGAGAACCCCGTGGGCCCCACAACCCATCAGGGCGCGTCAGGGGCCTCTGGCGCGCCCTGGTGTCTTGTGGGCCCCATGGGCCTCCCCGAGGTGCTTCCTTGGCTCCCAAGTTGTTTTCTGGTCCAAAAAAAAATCTCCAAAAAGTTTCGCTTCATCTGGACTCCCTTTGGTAGGGATATTCTGCGAAGTAAAAAACAAGCAAAAACAACAACTGGCACTGGGCACTATGTCAATAGGTTAGTCCTAAAAAATGATATAAAGTTGCTATAAAATGATTGTAAAACATCCAAGAATGATAATATAACAACATGGAACAATCAAAAATTATAGATACGTTGGATACGTATCAACATCCCCAAGCTTAATTCCTGCTTGTCCTTGAGTAGGTAAATGATAAAAACTAATGTGGAATGCTGCCTAACATGTTCATCACATATTCTTTTCTTTTGTAGCATGGACATTTGGACCTTTAAATGGTTCAAATCAATAGTTTAGTTTTGACATGAAACTTCAATTCTCAAGCATATCAACAAGCAACCTTGTGTTTCAAAATATCAACACTAAAGAAAGTTATCACTAGCCCATCATGCTCAATCATTGATCCATTCACAAAACACACTCGAATATTAGCTACATCCAATGCTCAAGTACGATCATAGTGCTCCCTAGTTGGTGCTTTATAAGAGAAGATGGAGACTCAATTTTTTTTGCAAAAAAGTAAATAGATAGGCCCTTCGCAGAGGGAAGCAGAGATTTGTAGAGGTGCCAGAGGTCAAAGCTTAAATTGAGAGAGAAAAATATTTTGAGAGGCATGCTTTTCCCGTCAACGAAAACGACCGAGTAGGTCCCAACACTTCCATGCTAGATATATCATAGGCGGTTGTCAAACATAAAATAAAGTCCATTCCTTTTTCCACCATACTTTCACACTCCACGGCTAGCCGTATCCACGGGTACCGTCCATACCAACACTTTCCAAGGAATTTATTATTTGACAACATAAAGTAAATATCTTTTTCATTTCGGGACTGGGCATCCCTATTACCGCCGTACTCTCTCGTGCAATGACAAGTGAATAAACACTCATCTTCAGAATAACACATCTACCATGGAAAATATTGGCCACCCCCTGCCGCTTCGTGAGCGGTACGGGCACACAAAAAGGAAATTCATTTTGAAAATTAGTGTTGGCACATACAAATTTACTTAGAACGGCACAGAAATACCACATATAGGTAGGTATGGTGGACTCATATGGCAAAACTGGTTTTAAGGATTTTGGATGCACAAGTAGTATTTCTACTTAGTACAAGTGGGGGCTAGCAAAAAGATTGAGAAGCAACCAACCAAGAAACGAAAATTCTCATAAACGAGCATTAAGCATAACTAACACCGAATATTGCACCATAAGTAGGATGTAGTTTCATTGCATAACTATTGAATTTCGTGCTTGCATATGGAATCACAAACCTTAACACCAATATTCTTACTAAAGCATAATTACTCACCAACATGACTCATATATTACTATCATCATATCTCAAAACTATTACAAAGAATCAAGTTTATTTTGTCCAATGATCTTCATAATTTTTTTATTATATCCCTCTTGAATATCTATCACTTTGGGACTAGTTTCATATGTTGCAATTGCTTTTGACAAGCTCAAACAAATTTAAGTGAAGAATATGAGCATAATTTTTTTATCTCTCAAAATAATATAAGTGAAGCATGAGATAATTTCTTCAAAATTTTAGTATCTCTCAAATAAATCTAAGTGAAGCATGAGAGTATTTATTCAAAAATATTAAATACACCATGCTCAAAAAGATATAATTGAAGCACTAGAGCAATTCCATGGCTCAAAAAATTTAAGTGAAGCACATACAACAATTCTAACAAATCATAGCATAATTTTGGCTCTCTCAAATAGGTGTGTCCAGAAAGGATATTTGTGACAAACTAAAAAGAAAAACAAGCAAAGACTCATATAATACGATATGCTCCAAGCAAAACTCATGCTTTGTGACGAATAAAAATATAGCTCCAAGTAAAATTACCAATGGTCGTTAGAAGAAAGAGGGGATGCCTTCCGGGGCATCCCCAAGCTTAGTTGCTTGGTTCTCCTTGAATATTAACTTGGGGTGCCATGGGCATCCCCAAGCTTAGGCTCTTTTCACTCCTTATTCCTTCATCCATCGTGATCTCACCCAAAACTTGAAAACTTCAATCACACAAAACTTAACAAAACCTTCATGAGATCCATTAGTATAATAAAGCAAATCACCACTCTAAGTACTGTTGCAAACCCATTCATATTTTATTACTGCATTATACCTACTGCATTCCAAATTTACAATGGCTTATACCCTTCAGTACAATCCATATATTCATCAAAATAAGCACACAATGCAACGAAAACAGAATCTGTCAAAAACAGAACAGTCTGTTGTAATCTAGACTTTGTCCATACTTCTGTAACTCCAAAAAATCTAAAAAATTAGGAGAACGTAGGCAATCTGTATATAAATCATTTTTACAAAAATAAAAATTTTATCGTGCTTCTGTGAGTTTTTAAAATTCGGCTACTGGGCGCAAAAGTTTCTGTTTTTCAACAAGATCAAATCAACGATCACCAAACATGATCCCAAAGGCTTTGCTTGGCACAAACACTAATTAAAACACAAAAAACACAATCATAATAGTAGAATAATTGTGCAAACACTCAAGAACAGAAATAAAAAAAGGCAAAAATAAATTTTATTCATTGGGTTGCCTCCCAACAAGCGCTATCGTTTTATGCCCCTAGCTAGGCATAAGATTTCAACGATGCTCACACGAAAGATAATAATTGAAACACAAAGAGAGCATCATAAAACATATGACAAACACATTTAAGTCTAACATACTTCCTATGCATAGGAATTTTATAAGCAAACAAATTATCAAGACAAGAAACATCTAACATATTCAAAGAAGAGGAACAAAACACTGACGATCTCAATATAACGAGAGGTAATTTAGTAACATGAAAATTTCTACAACCATACTTTCCTCTCTCATAATAATTACATGTAGGATCATAATCAAATTCAACAATGTAGCTATCATATAAAATTTTCTCTTCATGATCCTGATACGTCTCCAACGTATCTATAATTTTTTACTGTTCCATGCTGTTATACCATCAATCCTGGATGTTTTATAATCATTGTTTGGTACTAACCTATTGACATAGTGCCAAGTGCCAGTTGCTCTTTTCTGCGTGTTTTTTACATCGCAGGAAATCAATACCAAATGGAGTCCAAATGCAATGAAACTTTACGGAGATTTTTTATGGACCAGAAGACACCTAATGGGCTAAGGCTGCGCCTAGGGGGTGCTCCGAGGGGAGCACAACCAACCAGGGCGCGCCAGGAGGTCCAGGCGTGCCCTGGTGGGTTGTGCCCACCTCGGGTGCCCCCGGGACCGCCTCTTTGCTCTATAATAACCCCAATATTCCAGAAACCCTAGGGGAGTCGAAGAAAATCAATTCCAACCGCCGCAGAGTCCAGAACCACCAGATCCAATCTAGACACCATCACAGAGGGGTTCACAACCTCCATTGGTGCCTCTCCGATGATGCGTGAGTAGTTCTTTGTAGACCTTCGGGTCCGTAGTTAGTAGCTAGATGGCTTCCTCTCTCTCGCTGAGTTCTCAATACAATGGTCTCATGGAGATCCATATGATGTAACTCTTTTTGCGGTGTGTTTGTTGGGATCAGATGAAATTTGAGTTTATGATCAGATCTATCTTTTTATATCCATGAAAAGATTTTGAGATTCTTTGATCTCTTTTATGCATGATTGCTTATAGCCTCGTATTTCTTCTCCGATATTTGGGTTTTGTTTGGCCAACTTGATCTATTTATCTTGCAATGAGAAGAGGTGCTTTGTAGTGGATTTGATCTTGCGGTGCTTGATCCCAGTGACAGAAGGGGAACCGACATGTATGTATCGTTGTTACTAAGGATAAAACGATGGGTCTATCTCTACATAGATAGATCTTGTCTACATCATGTCATCGTTCTTATTGCATTACTCCGTTTCTCCATGAACTTAATACACTAGATGCATGCTGGATAGTGGTCGACGTGTGGAGTAATAGTAGTAGATGCAGGCAGGAGTCGGTCTACTAATCTTGGACGTGATGCCTTCGTAATGATCATTGCCTGGATATCGTCATCAGTATTTGAAGTTCTATCAATTGCCCAACAGTAATTTGTTCACCCACAGTTTGCTATTTTTCTCGAGAGAAGCCACTAGTGAAACCTACGGCCCCCGGGTCTTTTGCTCATATTATTTGCCTTTGCGATATACTTTTCCTTTGCTTTTATTTTCAGATCTATTAAACAAGAAATACAAAAATACCTTGCTGCGTTTTATTCTTATTTATTTTATTTGGCGTTCGATCTATCAATCTACTACAATTTTGTCACACATCCCATTGCCTATCTTGAGGCGCCGCTACCCGAAAGGGATTGACAACCCCTTTTACACGTCGGGTTGCGAGTAGTTGTTATTTGTGTGCAGGTGCTGTTTACGTGTGTTGCTTGGTTCTCCCACTGGTTCGATAACCTTGGTCTCATAACTGAGGGAAATACCTACCGCCGCCGTGCTGCATCATCCCTTCCTCTTTGGGGATATACGGATGTAGCTTCAAGCCGCATCAAAAGGAATTTCTGGTGCCGTTGGCGGGGAGGATCTTCAACATATACCAGGTTCCTAATCACAAATCTCATCTCCTCGCAATTTACATTATTTGCCATTTGCCTCTTGTTTTCCTCGCCTCCACTTCACAAAAATTGGCCGTTTTATTCGCCTTCTTTTTTGTTCGCCATTTTCTTGTCGGATCTCTTGTTTGCTTGTGTGACCATGTGTCTTCTATTTGCTTGCATCTTCGCTTGCTAAAAATCTATTGATATGGATCCTCATCCACTAGTTAATCTTTTTAAGAGATCTAATTATGTTGAACCAGTTGCTAGTGATTTGAGTGCACTTGATTATCTCTATGAAGTTTTGCTTGAAATTCGTGAATCTGAAAATTGCGATGAAGAAATTTATGAAGTGATTCATGATAGCACCTTGAATGAAAATCATGATTGCAATAATTTTACTATAAATCCTATTAATGTCAATTGTGCTAATAATATGCAAAACCCCAAGCTTGGTGATGCCAATTTTGGTATGTCCGATACTTATTGCAATGACCATGATTGGGGTGATGATGCTTCTTATGATCTTGAAAATTTATTTATGCCTCATGATGAATATGATATTGATAATATTTTTGCAACAGTACTGAAAGTGGGTTTGGAAGACTGTCAACTTTAGGTAAAAATAATCCCACATATTTGTAGAGTGTTCAATCTTATGAATTTTTTGATGAAAGTGGGTTTGGAGAGGTCATGACTTTAGTTGATGTTAATCCCACTATCTTGGAAGATTATAAAACTTTTATGCATGTGGATCATGAAGAGAAAATTTTATATGGTAGCTATATTGTTGAATCTGATTATGATCCTACATATAATTATTATGAGAGAGGAAAATATGGTTGTAGAAATTTTCATTTTGCTAAATTACCTCTCTTCATGTTGAGATTGTCTATGTTTTATTCTTCTTCCTTGCATATGCTAGAAATTGCTCGTCTTGATAAATTGTTTGCTTATAAAATGCCTATGCATAGGAAGAGAGTTAGACTTAAATGTGTTTGTCACATGTTTCATGATGCTCTATTTGTGTTTCGATTATTATTTTTCATGCGAGCATCATTAAAATTATCAATGCCTAGCTAGGGGCTCGAAACAACATCGCTTGTTGGGAGGCAACCCAATGAATAAAATTTATTTTTGCTTTTTTCTTTCTGTTCTTAAGTGTTTGAACAATTATGCTACTGTTATGATTGTGTTTTTTGTGTTTTAGCTAGTGTTTTCGCCAAGTAATGCCTTTAGGATCTTCTTGGGTGATAGTTGTTTGATCTTGCTGAAAAACAGAAACTTTTGCGCTTACGAAAACAATTCTCATTTTTTACCAGAGTGTGATAAAATGCGAATTCTTTTTGCAGAAGATTAACATACAAATTTCTCAGGTCGTCCTAATTTTTTCAGAATTTTTGAATTTTCATAAGTATTCGAAATATCCAGATTGCTACAGACTGTTCTGTTTTTGACAGATTCTGTTTTTTTTGCGTTGTGTGCTTGTTTTGATGGCTCTATGGTTTTCTTTGATGAGTTTTTTCCATAGAAAAGTTGGAATACAGTAGATATAATGTAAGAACAAAATATGAATTGGTTTGCTACAGTACTTATAGTAGTGATTTGCTTTCTTATACTAACGGATCTCACGAAGGTTTTGTTGAGTTTTGTGTGATTGAAATTTTCAAGTTTTGGGTCATCTTACGATGGATGAAGAAATAAGGAGTAAGAAGAGCCTAAGCTTGGGGATGCCCCGGCATCCCAAGCTATTATCCAAAGAGAGCAAGAAACTAAGCTTGGGGATGCCCCGAGTGGCATCCCCTCCTTCTTCTAACGACCATCGGTATTTTACTCAAAGCTATATTTTTATTCGTCACATACTATGTGTTTTGCTTGGAGCGTCTTGTATGGTATGAGTCTTTGCTTGTTTTATTTTGTGTTTTAAGTATTGATTCCTTGCTGGACACACCTATTTGAGAGAGCCAAAATTATGTCATGACTTGTTAAAATTGCTCTCTATGCTTCACTTAAATTTTTATGAGGTATGGACTTGCTCTAGTGCTTCACTTATATCTTTTTGAGCACGGTGTGCTTTAGTATTTTTGAAGAAATGATGTCTTGATTCACTTAGATTTATTTGAGAGTTAGTAAAATTTTCAAGAAATTCTCTCTTGCTTCACTTAAATTAATTTGAGAGAAAGAAAAATTATCCTCATGATCTTCACTTATATTTGTTTGAGCTTATCAAAAGCAACATATGAAAATTAGTTCCAAAGTGATAGATATCCAAGAAGGATATAATAAAAACTTTCATGAAGATCATTGGACAACATAAACTTGATTCTTAGTAATAGTTTTGAGATATTATGATGTGATATGTGATTCATGTTGATGAGTAATTATGCTTTAGTAAGAATATTGGTGTTAAGGTTTGTGATTCCCTATGCAAGCACGAAAGTAAATAATTATGCAATGAAATTATATCCTACTTGTGGTGCATTATTCGGTGTTAATTATGCTTAATGCTCGCTTATGAGATTATTCATTTCTTGGTTGGTCCCTTCTCAATCTTTTGCTAGCCTTCATTTTGCAATAAGTATGATCACTACTTGTGCATCCAAAAACCTTTAAACCAGTTTTTCCACATGAGTCCACTATATCTACCTATATGCGGTATTCTTTTGCCGTTCTAAGCAAATTTGTATGTGCCATCTCTAATTTTCAAAATAAACTTCTCTTTTGTGTGTTTGTACCACTCGCGGAGCGATGAGGGGTGGCTAATATTTTCCATGCTAGATGTGTCATTCTCACGATGAGTGTTTATTCACTTGTCATTGCATGAGAATAAGGAAAAGGTATTAGGGATGCCCAGTCTCGAAATAAAAAGGAATTTACTTTATGTTGTCAAATAATAAATTCCTTGGAAAGTGTTGGTATGGAAGGCAACCGTGGATTCGGCTAGCCATGGAAAGTGAAAGTATGGTGGAAAAAGGAATAAACTTTATTTTCTGTTTGGGAACCGCCTATGGTATATCTAGCATGGAAAGTGTTGGGAACTCTAAGTCATTTTCGTTGGTGGGAAAGACACACCTCCCAAAATGTTTTTATCTCTAAGTTTTTCGCTTTGAGCTCTGGCACCTCTACAAATCCCTACTCCCCTCCGCGAATGGCCTTTCTTTTACTTTATGCAATTTTTATTTTGAATTTAAGTCTCCATCTTCTCTTATAAAAGCACCAACTAGGAGGCAGTATGATCGTACTTGAGCATCGGGTGTAGTTAATATGCGAGTGTGTTTCATGAATGGTTCAATGATTGAGCATGATGGGCTAGGGATAGCTTATTTTAGCGCTGATATTTTGAAAGACATGGTTGCTTGTTGACATGCTTGAGTATTTAAGTTGTCATGTCAAAACTAGACTATTGCTTTGAACAATATAAAAGTCCAAATGTCCATGCTATAAAGAAAAGAATATGATATGACATGTTAGGCAGCATTCCACATCAAAAAATCTGTTTTTATCAGTTACCTACTCGAGGACGAGCAGGAGTTAAGCTTGGGGATGCTTGATACGTCTCCAATGTATCTATAATTTTTGATTGTTCCATGCTATTATATTATCAATCTTGGATGTTTTATAATAATTTTATAGTCATTTTACATCATTTTTGGTACTAACCTATTGGCATAGTGCCAAGTGCCAGTTGCTGTTTTCTGCATGTTTTTTACATCGCAGGAAATCAATACCAAACAGAGTC
Organism: Triticum aestivum; assembly: GCF_018294505.1. NCBI lineage: Eukaryota > Viridiplantae > Streptophyta > Magnoliopsida > Poales > Poaceae > Triticum > Triticum aestivum. Next base: position 217,702,906 of record NC_057796.1, on the reverse strand, counting down.
CAAATGCAACGAAACTTTACAGAGATTGTTTATGGACCAAAAGACCCCTAATGGGCCAAGGCTGCTCCTGGGGGTGCTCCGAGGGGAGCACAACCCACCAGGGCGCACCAGGAGGCCCAGGCGCGCCCTGGTGGGTTGTGCCCACCTCGGGTGCCCCCCGGACCGCCTCTTTGCTCTATAAATACCCCAATATTCCAGAAACCCTAGGGGAGTCGACGAAAATCAATTCCAGCCTCCGCAGAGTCTAGAACCTCCAGATCCAATCTAGACACCATCACGGAGGGGTTCACCACCTCCATTGGTGCCTCTCCGATGATGCGTGAGTAGTTCTTTGTAGACCTTCGGGTCCGTAGTTAGTAGCTAGATGGCTTCCTCTCTCTCGCTGAATTCTCAATACAATGGTCTCTTGGAGATCCATATGATGTAAATCTTTTTGTGGTGTGTTTGTTGGGATCGGATGAACTTTGAGTTTATGATCAGATCTATCTTTTTACATCCATGAAAGTTATTTGAGTTTCTTTGATCTCTTTTATGCATGATTGCTTATAGCCTCGTATTTCTTCTCCGATATTTGTGTTTTGTTTGGCCAACTTGATCTATTTATCTTGCAATGAGAAGAGGTGCTCTGTAGTGGATTCGATCTTACGGTGCTTGATCCCAGTGACAGAAGGGGAACCGACACGTATGTATCGTTGCTACTAAGGATAAAACGATGGGTCTATCTCTACATAGATAGATCTTGTCTACATCATGTCATTGTTCTTATTGCATTACTGCGTTTCTCCATGAACTTAATACACTAGATGCATCCTGGATAGCGGTCGATGTGTGGAGTAATAGTAGTAGATGCAGGCAGGAGTCGGTCTACTAATCTTGGACGTGATGCCTATGTAATGATCATTGCCTGGATATCGTCATGAGTATTTGAAGTTATATCAATTTCCCAACTGTAATTTGTTCACCCACCGTTTGCTATTTTTCTCGAGAGAAGCCACTAGTGAAACCCACGGCCCCCGGGTCTTTTTCTCATATTATTTGCCTTTGCGGTCTACTTTTCCTTTGCTTTTATTTTCAGATATATTAAACTAAAAATACAAAAATACCTTGCTGCGTTTTATTCTTATTTATTTTATTTGGCGTTCGATCTATCAATCTACTATAAATTTATCTCACGTCCGTTTGCCTATCTTGAGGGTCGCTACCCGAAAGGGATTTACAACCCCTTTTACACATCGGGTTGTGAGTAGTTGTTATTTGTGTGCAGGTGTTGTTTACATTGTGTTGCTTGGTTATCCTACTGGTTCGATAACCTTGGTCTCATAACTGAGGGAAATACCTACCGCCGCTGTGCTGCATCATCCCTTCCTCTTTGGGGAAATACCGACGTAGCTTCAAGCCGCATCAGATCCACATGCATAAAAGTTTTATAATCTTCCAAGATAGTGGGATTAAGATCAACTAAAGTCATGACCTCTCCAAGCTCACTTTAAAAAAAAATCATAAGATTGAACACTCTCCAAATATGTGGAATTATTTTTAGCTAAAGTTGACACTCTTCCAAACCCACCTTTAATATTATCGCAAGCATATTCATCACGAGGTTTAAATAAATTTTCAAGATCATAAGAATCATTATCACCCCAATCATGATCATTGCAATAAGTAGTGGACATAACAAAACAAGCATCCCCAAGCTTGGGGTTTTGCATATCAATAACACAATTGACATTAATAGAATTTATAATAACATCATTGCAATCATGCTTTTCATTTAAGGAGCTATCATGAATCACTTTATAAATTTCTTCGTTTAACACTTCATCACAATTTTCAGATTCATGAATCTCAACCAAAACTTCATAAAGATAATCTAGTGAACTCAATTAATTATCAATTGGTTCATCATAATTGGATCTTTTGAAAATATTAGCAAGTGGATGAGGATCCATATCAATAGATTTTTAGCAAGCAAATATGCAAGAAAATAGAAGGCACATGGTCACACAAGTAAAGATTGCAAACAAGAGTTCTAACGAGAAAAACGGAAAATGAAAAAGAAGGCAAATAAAAAGGCAAATATTTTTGTGTTTTTCGCAAAAAAGTTTTAGAAGTGGGGGAGATGAAAATGAGAGGCAAATTACAAATAATGTAAATTGCAAGGAGATGAGATTTGTGATTAGGAAACTGATAGATGTTGACGATGTCTCCCCCGCAACGATGCTAAAAATTCCTTTTGATGCGGCTTGAAATTGCATCGGTATTTCCTCAAAGAGGAAGGGATGATGCAGTACAACTACGGTAGGTATTTCCCTAAGTTACGAAACAAAGGTATCAATCTAATAGGAGAACCAAGCAACACTATGTAAATGGTACCTGCACACAAAGAACAAACCCTCGCAACCCAACGCGTAAGAGGGGTTCTCAATACCTCCTCGGTAAAAAGATAGATTGAATTGTATGTGTTTGGATAAATAGATCTAAATAAAATGCAAAATAAAATAAAGAAAGGAAAAATGCAGCAAGGTATTTTTGGGTTTTTTGAATAATAGATCTGAAAACAAATACGGTAAAAGATAGATCTGAAAGCAATATGATAAAAGATAGACCCGAGGGTCGTAGATTTCACTAGTGGCTTCTCTCGAGAAAATAGCACACGGTGGGTAAACAAATTACTGTTAGGCAATTGATAGAAGAACAAATAATTATGACAATATCAAAGGCAACGATCAATATATAGGCATCACGTCCAAGATTAGTAGACCGACTCCTGCCTGCATCTACTACTATTACTCCACACATCGACCGCTATCCATCATGCATCTAGTGTATTAAGTTCATGGAGAAACAGAGTAATGCAATAAGAACGATGACATGATGAAGACAAGATCTATTCATGTAGGAATAGGCCCCATCTTGTTATCCTTAATAGAAATGATACATACGTGCCTCGCTACCCCTTTTGTCACTGGGTGAGGACACTGTAAGATTGAACCCATCACAAAGCACCTCTTCCCATTGCAAGAAAAATCGATCTAGTTGGCCTAACTAAACCAATCATTCAAAGAAGAAATACGAGGCTATAAATAATCATTCATATAAGAGATCAATGAAGACTCAAATAATATTCATGGATATAGATCTGATCATAAACTCGAATTTCATCGGATCCCAACAAACACACCACAAAAAGTCATTACCAAATAGATCTCCAAGAGATCATTGTATTGAGAATCAAAAAGGAAGAAGAAGCCATCTAGCTACTGCCTACAGACCTGTAGGTTTATGGTGGACTACTCACGCATCATCGGAGAGGCACCAATGATGATATGAACCCCTCCGTGATGGTGTTAGATTGGATCTCGTGTTTCTAGAACTTGTGGCGGCTGGAATTGTGTTTTGTCGACTCCCCTAGAATTTTTGGAATATTTGGGTATTTATAGAGCTGAGAGGCGGTGGAGGAGACCCCCGTGGGCCCCACAACCCATCAGGGCACGCCAGGGGCCTTTAGCGCGCCCTGGTGTCTTGTGGGCCCTGCGGGCCTCCCCCAGGTGCTTCCTTGGCTCCCAAGTTGTGTTCTGGTGCAAAAAAATCTCCAAAAAGTTTTGGTGCGTTTGGACTCCGTTTGGTAGGGATATTACGCGAAGTAAAAAACAAGCAAAAAACAGCAACTGGCACTGGTCACTATGTCAATAGGTTAGTCCCAAAAAATGATATAAAGTTGCTATAAAATGATTGTAAAACATCCAAGAATGATAATATAACAACATGGAACAATAAAAAATTATAGATACGTTGGAGATCTATTAATGGTTTTTTTGCAAAATTAATTTGATTTCTCTATTGCTCAATTCAACTTGACCACTAGATTGAGGATGATAAGGAGATGCAATTCTATGGCTAACATCATATTTAGCAAGAAGTTTATGGAATGCAGTATGAATAAAGTGTGAGCCACCATCAGTCATTAAATATCTCGGGACTCCAAACCTCAAAAAAATAACTTCTTTAAGCATTTTAATAGATGTGTTATGATTAGCACTACTAGTTGGAATAGCCTCTACCCTCTTAGTAACGTTATCAACAACAACTAAATATGAGTATCCGTTAGAGGAAGGAAAATGTCCCATATAATCAAATCCCCAAGCGTCAAATGGTTCAATAACAAGTGAATAATTCATAGGCATTTCCAGACGTTTACCAATATTACCAATTCTTTGACATTCATCACAAGATAAGACAAACTTACTTGCATCCTTGAAGAGAGTAGGCCAATAAAAATTAGATTGTAATACCCCTTATGTGCGGTTCTGTTTCCAGCATGGTGTCCTCCGTATGCCTCGGAGTGACACTTCCGTAAGATTTTTTCCTGTTCATACTCAAGTACACAATGTCTATTAACACCATCTACTCATTCTTTATAAAGATGTGGGTCATTACAAAAGTAATGTCTTAAATCAAAGAAGAACTTTTTCTTTGTTGGTATATGAAACTAGGTGCTATATATTTGGCAACAATGTAATTACCATAGTCTGCATGCCAAGGAGTGTTACGAGAAGCATTTATAATAGCTAATTGCTCATCAAGAAAACTATCATCAATAGGCAGTGGGTCATCAAGAACATTTTCGATTCCAGACAAGTTATCAACTACGAGATTCTCAGCTCCCTTTCTATCAATAATATGCAAGTCAAATTCTTGTAGCAAAAGAACCACCTAATCAACATAGGTTTAGCATCTTTCTTTTCCATAAGATATTTACTAGCAGCATGATCAGTGTGAACAATTACTTTGGAATCAATAATATAAAATCTGAATTTATCACATGCAAACACAACTGCTTAAAATTCGTTCTCAGTAGTAGCATAATTTATTTGAGCATTGTCTAGAGTTTTACTAGCATAACTGATAACATTCATTTTCTTATCAACTCTTTGTCCAAAAACAACACCAACACCATAGTCACTAGCATCACAGGTAATTTCAAATGGTAGGTTCCAGTTGTTATGAAAGTAACTTGTATTACAAGGAGGCAAAAGCCAAAATATATACATGTAGAAGAGAATGCCAACAGATAAGAATACAAAAGTCCAAAAGACATCATCAATATAACTCTCACACTGCTACTTCTTGAGCTTGCATTGGTTTTTCCATTGAAGGGGAAAGGGTGATGCATCAAACTAGAGATAAGTATTTCCCTCAGTTAGAGAACCAAGGTATCAATCCAGTAGGAGACAACGCACAAATCACCAATACCTGCACAAGCAATCAAACAACTTGCACCCAACGCGATAAAGGGGTTGTCAATCCCTTCACGGTTACTTGCAAAAGTGAGATCTGATGGAGATAGATGAAACTAAACAAAAGATAAAGTAAATATTTTTGGTATTTTTGGTTTATAGATTGGAAAGTAAAAAATTGCAAAATAGTAGATCAGAAACTTATATGATGGAAAATAGACCCGGGGGCCATAGATTTCACTAGAGGCTTCTCTCAAGATAGCAAATAATACGGTGGGTGAACAAATTACTGTCGAGCAATTGATAGAAAAGCGCAAAGTTATGACGATATCGAAGGCAATTATTATGAAATATAGGCATCACGTCCGTGTCAAGTAGGCCGAAACGATTCTGCATCTACTACTATTACTCCACACATCGACCGACTCCTGCCTGCATCTAGAGTATTAAGTTAATGAAGAACAGAGTAACGCATTAAGTAAGATGACATGATGTAGAGGAATAAACTCAAGCAATATGATGTACCCCATCTTTTTATCCTCGTAGGCAACAATACAATACGTGCCTTGCTGCCCCTACTATCATTGAGAAAGGACACCAAAAGATTGATCCCAAAGCTAAGCACTTCTCCCATTGCAAGAAAAACCAATCTAGTTGGCCGAACCAATCCGATAGTTCGAAAAGAATTACAAAGATATCAAATCATGCATAAGAGAATTCAGAGAAGATTCAAATAATATTCATAGATAAGCTGATCATAAATCCACAATTCATTGGATCTCAACAAACACACCGTAAAAGAAGATTACATTGGATAGATCTCCAAGGACATTGAGGAGAACATGGTATTGAGAATCAAGGAGAGAGAAGAAGCCATCTAGCTACTAGCTATGGACCCATAGGTCTGAGGTAAACTACTCACGCTTCATCGGAAGGGCAATAGAGTTGATGTAGAAGCCCTCCATGATCGAATCCCCCTCCGGCAGGATGCCGGAAAAGGCCCCAAGATGGGATCTCACAGGAACAGAAGGTTGCGGCAGTGGAAAAGTGTTTTCGTGGATACTTCTGGTGGTTTGAGAATATATGTGAATATATAGGACAAAGAATTAGGCCAGGGGGTGTTGGAGTAGGCCACAAGGCAGGGGCTCCCCCCTAGGGCGCGCCCCTGTGGCTTGTCGTCTACTCCAAGGTCTCCTGACTTGGAGTCCAAGTCCAATAGGTGTCTTCTGGTCCAAGAAAAATCATCGCGAAGGTTTCATTCCGTTTGGACTCCGCTTGGTATTCCTTTTCTGTGAAACTCAAAAACAAGGAAACAGTAGAAACTGGTACCGGGCTCTAGGTTAATAGGTTAGTCCCAAAAATAATATAAAATAGCATATTAATGCATATAAAACATCCAAAACAGATAATGTAATAGCATGGAACAACAAAAAATTATAGATACGTTGGAGACATATCAAGCACCCCCAAGCTTAATTCCTGCTCATCCTCGAGTAGGTAAATGATAAAAATAGAATTTTTGATGTGGAATGCTACCTAACATATTTATACATGTAATTGTCTTTATTTTGGCATGAATGTTCAGATCCATAAGATTCGAAACAAAAGTTTAATATTGACAAAAAAACAATAATAATTCAAGCATACTAACAAGGTAATTATGTCTTCTCAAAATAACATGGCCAAAGAAAGCTATCCCTACAAAATCATATAGTCTGGCTATGCTCCATCTTCATCACACAAAATATTTAAATCCAAAACCCCAATCACAAGCCAAGCAATTGTTTCATACTTTTGATGTTCTCAAACTTTTTCAACTTTCACGCAATACATGAGCATGAGCCATGGACATAGCACTATAGGTGGAATAGAATATGGTGGTTGTGGAGAAGAAAAAAAGAAGGAGATAGTATCACATCAACTAGGCGTATCAACGGGCTATGGAGATGCCCATCAATAGATATCAATGTGAGTGAGTAGGGATTGCCATGCAATGGATGCACTAGAGCTATAAGTTATGAAAGCTCAAAAGAAAACTAAGTGGGTGTGCATCCAACTTGCTTGCTCATGAAGACCTAGGGCAATTTGAGGAAGCCCATCATTGGAATATACAAGCCAAGTTCTATAATGAAAATTCCCACTAGCATATGAAAGTGACAACATAGGAGACTCTCTATCATGAAGATCATGGTGCTACTTTGAAGCACAAGTGTGGAAAAAGGATAGTAACATTGCCCCTTCTCTCTTTTTCTTTCATTTTTTTATTTTCTCTTTTTTTGGATTCATTGGCCTCCCCCTTTTTTGTCTCACATGGGACAATGCTCTAATAATGAAGATCATCACACTTTTATTTATGTACAACTGAAGAATTACAACTCGATACTTAGAACAAAATATGACTCTATATGAATGCCTCCGGCGGTGTAATGGGATGTGCAATGACTCAAGAGTGACATGTATGAAAGTATTATGAAAGGCAGCTTTGCCACAAATACGATGTCAACTACATGATCATGCAAAGCAATATGACAATCATGGAACGTGTCATAATAAAACGGAACGGTGGAAAGTTGCATGGCAATATATCTCAGAATGGCTATGGAAATGCCATAATAGGTAGGTATGGCGGCTGTTTTGAGGAAGGTATATGGTGGGCGTATGGTACCGGCGAAAGTTGCACGGTACTAGAGAGGCTAGCAATGGTGGAAGGGTGAGAGTGCGTATAATCCATGGACTCAACATTAGTCATAGAGAAATCACATACTTATTGCAAAAATCTATTAGTCATCGAAACAAAGTACTACGCGCATGCTCCTAGGAGGATAGTTTGGTAGGAAAAGTCCATCACTCGTCCCCGACCGCCACTCATAAGGAAGACAATCAAAATATACCTCATGCTCCAACTTCGTTACATAACGGTTCACCATACGTGCATGCTACGGGAATCACAAACCTTAACACAAGTATTTCTCCAATTCGCAATTACTCACTAGCATGACTCTAATATCACGATCTCTATATATCAAAACAAGCATAAGGAATCAAACTTCTCATAGTATTCAATGCACTTTATATGAAAGTTTTTATTATATCCCTCTTGGATGCCTATCATATTAGGACTAAATTTATAACCAAAGCAAATTACCATGCTGTTTAGAGACTCTCAAAATAATATAAGTGAAGCATGAGAGTTCAACAATTTCTATAAAATAAACCACCGCCGTGCTCTAAAAAGATATGAGTGAAGCACTAGAGCAAAATTGCCTAGCTCAAAAGATTTAAGTGAAGCACATAGATTATTCTAATAAGTCACGATTCATGCGTGTCCCTCTCAAATGGTGTGCACAACAAGGATGATTGTGGAAAACTAAAAAGTAAAGACTCATATCATACAAGACGCTCCAAGCAAAACACGTATCATGTGGTGAATAAAAATATAGCCTCAAGTAAAGTTACCGATAGACGAAGACGAAAGAGGGGATGCCTTCCGGGGCATCCCCAAGCTTAGGCTCTTGGTTGTCCTTGAATACCTTGGGGTGCCTTGGGCATCCCCAAGCTTAGGCTCTTTCCACTCCTTATTCCGTAGGCCATCAAATCATTACCCAAAACTTGAAAACTTCACAACACAAAACTCAACAGGAAATCTCATAAGCTCCATTAGTATAAGAAAATAAATCACCACTTTTGGTACTGTTGTTAACTCATTCTTTATTTATATTGGTGTAATATCTACTGTATTCCAACTTTTCCATGGTTCATACCCCCCGATACTACCCATAGATTCATCAAAATAAGCAAACAACACATAGAAAACAGAATCTGTCAAAAACAGAACAATCTGTAGTAGTCTGGATAGTTCGAATACTTCTATAACTTAAAAAATTCTAAAAAATTAGGAAAACAGAGGCAATTTGTATATAAAGCTTGTGTAAAAAATTCAGAATTTTATCACGCTTATATGATTTTTAAAAACTCTGGGACTGGGAGAAAAAGTATCTGTTTTTCAGCAAGATCAAATCAACTATCACTGTAAGCCATCCCAAAGGTCTTACTTGGCACAAACACTAATTAAAACACAAAAACACATGAAACCAGAGGCTAGATGAATTATTTATTGAAAAACAGAACCAAAAATCAAAGAACAAAAATAAAATTGGGTTGTCTCCCAACAAGCGCTATGTTTAACGCCCTTAGCTAGGCATAAAAACACAAATAGATGTAGGTATAATCATAGTAATGATAAGGCAAATCTCGAAAGCTCACCTCATACTCCCTTTGTTCAGCAGCAACTTTTCTTTGTGGTAAGCAAAAGTGGGCTAAATTTAACGGGTAAGGATCCCTAAGATCAAGCTCGGGAGGAATTGGTTCGTCCTTCGGCCCCTCATATTGTATGACCAACTCATCATTGTAAGCATTCTTTTGGCAAAAAGTCATGAGCTTGTGTCCAAAGATAAACCCAATCCGTTGTTTTGTATAGTAAAATTATCATTAAGTTCAGAAATCTTATCAACTAAAACATTGGTAGGGACCCTCTTTCTTAATTTTTCATTATAAGCAACATGATCTAGAGATTGTAAACGCATTATTTCCTCTTGACTAAAGAGAACCCCCTCTATGGGAGGTCGACCACCATCTACTTTATAATGCGCGGAAATTTCACTAGTTCTTTCATAATAAATCTAAATTCATGGGTTAGAAATATAGTGGCGGCGCGCTTAACAAAAGAATGCTCAATATTAGAAAACTCTAGAAAAATCCGTTGTATGCATGGATGCATATGAACAAATTGTCTTTCAAGTTCAACCACAAGCAAAGATATAGCATGCGCAAGACTACTAGTTTTATGCAGAATCGGTCCACCTAACGTGGGAAGTGCACCGGCACAAGTAAAGAAATCTTGAATAACCCCCTTTCCAATAATATTGCCACTACCTATGCGAAGTTTTTTAGTGCGCAAGATAGTAGATTATTCATGAGTATTTGTATTAGCAAAAGCATCAAAGTTTCCCCCATCGTTACTGCTATCCTTCTCAACGATAACCTCCCTAGATTCAGCCATGGTAGCAACAAACCAATCTAACAAACGGCCAAACAAAAGTAAACAAAGAAGACGAACAGAAGAAGGGCTAAGAAAAGGGCGAATCTTTAGAAAATCGTTTTAGAAGTGGGGAAGAGGAAAACGAGAGGAAAATGGCGAATAATGTAATGCAGGAGATGATAGTTTACGATGGGTACTTGGCATGCATTAACTTGGTGTAGATCTCCTCGGCAACGGCCCCAGAAATTCTTCCTGCTACTTCTTGAGCTTGCGTTGGTTTTTCCATTGAAGAGGAAAGGGTGATGCAACAAATTAGAGATAAGTATTTCCCACAGTTAGAGAACCAAGGTATCAATCCAGTAGGAGACAACACACAAATCACCAATACCTACACAAACAATCAAACAACTTGCACCCAATGCGATAAAGGGGTTGTCAATCCCTTCACGGTTACTTTCAAAAGTGAGATCTGATGGAAATAGATGAAACTAAACAAAACATAAAGTAAATATTTTTGGTATTTTTGCTTTATAGATTGGAAAGTAAAAGATTGGAAAATAGTAGATCGAAAACTTATATGATGGAAAATAGACCCGGGGCCATAGGTTTCACTAGAGGCTTCTCTCAAGATAGCAGATAATATGGTGGGTGAACAAACTACTGTCGAGCAATTGATAGAAAAGAGCAAAGTTATGACGATATCTAAGGCAATGATTATGAAATATAGGCATCACGTCTGTGTCAAGTAGACCAAAATGATTCTGCATCTACTACTATTACTCCACACATCGACCGACTCCTGCCTGCATCTAGAGTATTAAGTTCATGGAGAACAGAGTAACACATTAAGTAAATGACATGATATAGAGGAATAAACTCAAGCAATATGATGTAAACCCCATCTTTTTATCCTCGATGGCAACAATACAATACGTGCCTTGCTGCCCCTACTGTCAATGGGAAAGGACACCGCAAGATTGAACCCAAAGCTAAGCACTTCTCCCATTGCAAGAAAAACCAATCTAGTTGGCCAAACCAAACTGATAGTTCGAAGAGAATTACAAAGATATCAAATCATGCATAAAAGAATTCAGAGAAGATTCAAATAATATTCATAGATAAGCTGATCATAAATCCACAATTCATAGGATCTTGACAAACACACCGCAAAAGAAGATTACATCAGATAGATCTCCAAGGACATCGAGGAGAACATGGTATTGAGAATCAAAGAGAGAGAAGAAGCCATCTAGCTACTAGCTATGGACCCGTAGGTCTGAGGTAACCTACTCATGCTTCATCGGAAGGGCAATAGAGTTAATGTAGAAGCCCTCCGTGATCGAATCCCCCTCCGGCAGGATGCCGAAAAAGGCCCCAAGATGGGATCTCACGGGAACAGAAGGTTGCGGCGGTGGAAAAGTGTTTTCGTGGATACTTCTGGTGGTTTGGGAATATATGTGAATATATAGGACGAAGAATTAGGCCAGGGGGTGTTTGAGTAGGTCACATGGCAGGGGGCGCCCCCCTAGGGCGCGCCCTTGTAGCTTGTCGTCTACTCCAAGGTCTTCTGACTTGGAGTCCAGTCCAACAGGTGTCTTCTGGTCCAAGAAAAATCATCGCGAAGGTTTCATTCTATTTGGACTCCGTTTGGTATTCCTTTTCTGCGAAACTCAAAAACAAGGAAAAAAACAGAAATTGCCACTGGGCTCTAGGTTAATAGGTTAGTCCCAAAAGTAATAAAAAATAGCATATTAATGCATATTAAACATCTAAAACAGATAATATAATAGCATGGAACAATAAAAAGTTATAGATACGTTGGAGACGTATCAAACACCCCCCCTCAAACTCCTGGTGGATACACAACGCTGAGTTTGGAGAGGTGAAATCCATGTTGCGCTCTAGTCTGGGCCTTCATGAAGAAGTCTGCTAGCTGTAACCCGGAGGGCACATAATGAAGAGCAATAATATGATCCTGCACAGCAGCACGCACAAAGAAAGCATCAACATTAATATGCTTGGTAAGCTCATGCTTCACAGGGTCCTGCGCAATACTGATAGCACCTGTACTGTCTGACAAGAGGGTGGTAGGTGTAGTAACAGAAACACCAAAATCCTCCAGTGACCATCGTAACCAAATCACCTCTGCCATCAGAAGAGCCATAGCTCGCAACTCGGCCTCTACACTCGATCAGGTATTTCTTCGTCTTCCAGGCAATGAGAGAACCACCAAGAAAAACACAATAAGTAGACAGTGAACGCGATCCGAAGGATCACTAGCCCACGTAGCATCCGAATAGGCCTGGAGCTATAACGAGCCGAAACGGGGGAAAAAGGGACGATGAGAGATTGTGCCACGAAGATATTGTAGAACACGAAGGTGACTATAGTGAACTGAAGTGGTAGCAGAAACAAACTGACTCAGAATATGAACATGATAGGAGATATCCGGACGAGTGACATCAAGATAGACAAGACTCACACAATAACGCGTCGGATCAGACAAGGGCTCACCATCAGAAGCGCGAAGGTGAACACTAAGCTCCATAGGAGTATCAACAATGCGCTCATCACTAAGAGCCGCACGAGTAAGAAAATCCTGGATATACTTTTCTTGGGAAATAAAAAAGCCATCAGAGGTGGAGGAAACCTCAATCCCAAGAAAGTAAAGAAGAGGATCACCTCTGCCGTTAGAAGAGGCATAGCTCGCAACTCGGCCTCTGCACTCGATCGGAAAACTGCAGTCTATTTCTTTGTCTTCCAGGCAATGAGAGAACCACGAAGAAAAACACAATAAGCAGACAGTAAAGGGCGATCCAAAGGATCACTAACCCACGTAGCATCCAAATAGGCCTGGAGCTGTAACGAGCCAGAACAGGGGAAAAGAGACGATGAGAGATCGTGCCACGAAGATATTGTAGAACAGGAAGAAGGTGACTATAGTGAACTGAAGTGGGAACAGAAACAAACTGACTCAGAATATGAACAAGATAGGAGATATCCGGATGAGTGACAACAAGATAGACAAGGCTCACAACAAGATGACGATAACGCGTCAGATCAGACAAGGGCTCACCATCAGAAGCGCGAAGGTGAACATTGAGCTCTGTATCAACAATGCATTCATCACTAAGAGCCACACGAGTAAGAAGATCCTGGATATACTTTTCTTGAGAGATAAAAAAGGCATCAGAGGTGGAGGAAACCTCAATCCCAAGAAAGTAACAAAGAGGACCAAGATCAGACATAAGGAACTACTCTCTAAGACGGGCCTTTACAAAGGCAATGTACCCAGAATCGTCGCCAGTGATGATCATGTCATCAACATATAGAATAAGAAGAGTCCTACCACGAGCAGAAAGGTGGACAAACAACGCTGGATCATTAGCACTGGTGAAAAACCAGCGGCAGTCACCACAGAGGCGAAACGCTCAAACCAAGCACGAGGGGCTTGCTTAAGGCCATAGAGAGAGCAACGAAGATGACAAACCATGCCATTAGGAACAGAATACCTAGGTGGTGGTTGCATATAAACCTCCTCACGCAACTCACCATTTAGAAAGGCATTCTTCACATCAAACTAAGAAACAGACCAATGGCAAACAGAGCCCACGACAAAGAGTGTGCAGACAGTGGTCATATGGGCCACAGGAGCAAAAGTCTCATCGTAATCATGACCGTGCTCCTGCTAAAAGCCACGAGCCACAAGACGAGCTTTATAACACTCAAGAGAACCATCAGAGCGAGTCTTTATCTTATAGACCCACTTACAAGTGATGGGACGAACACCGGGAGGAATAGAAACCAGATCCCACGTGTCAGTTCGCTCAAGCGCAGCAATTTCCTCTGCCTTCGCAAACTGCCATTCAGGATGAACAACATCTCAATAAGAAGTCAACTCAAGAACGGTCGAAAGACCATAGTGAGAAGGAGAATATCAGTCAAGGGGTGACAAGGCCGAGAACGAAGACCATAAGTCGGCTGAGAGGAGGAAGACGACACACTAGAAGTAGAGGGCACATGAGTAGACTCATCCGCAATACGTGTACGATGAGTATAATGGAAAGGAAAGGAGGGAAGAGGTGGAATCACTAGAGGTGGAGACGGGGAATGTGTCAGTGACGAAGGTGGAGAGTCATGCAATGAGAAAGGAGAAGAAAACGTAGGAAAGGACGACATCAGATCTGCAACAGCAGGATGAGGAGCGGGGCGAGGAATAGGAATATCAGGCATAAAGGGAGGTGTATCCAGAAACGTGAGAAAAGAAATGTCCTCCGTGGAAAAGGCCGAGGAGGATGGACGCGGGTAGAAGGGACGAGACTCATCAAAGGTCACATCCTAGGAAATACACATCCGACGACCGATAGGATCCCAACACTAAGAGCCCTTAGAGCATCTCCAGCCGTTGGCCCCCCAGGCGGCGACTTTAAGCGTCCCCTGGGGGCGAGCCGGCGCTAAAATTGGCGGGGGAGAGCGGGTTCCCAGCCGCTCGCCCCAGGGTCGCCCCCCAGACGTGGGTTTCTATTTTGAAAAAAACCAAATTCGGCAAAGTTCGACTAAAATTCGGCAAACATGACATAAATATTGGACATGTTCGGTGTTACATAAGTTATTTAAAAAAAACAACTACGGGGCGAAGAAGTCGCTGAGCGCGGCGAAGTCGCCTACGTCGCCGCCGTCCTCGTCGTCGGCCTTCTCCTTCTTGATGGCGTGGCCGCCCCTGCTGGACCCCTGCCCGGTGTCTCCATGGCGGACTGGTGGCGGCGGCACGTCGTCGAGGACGACCACGCCTCACTTGTCCCGTCCCTGGCGCCGAGCTTCAAAGGCCTCGAAGGCGAGGCGCAGGCGCTGCAGCTCCGTCTGCGCCCAGTCGTCGCGCGCCCGCTTCAGGGCCGCCGAGTCGTCGAGCTCCTGCTCCTAGGCGCCGCCGGTGAGTCCGGGCTCCGTCTTCACGACGGGGAGCCCCAGATCCGTCTTGACGGCGGTGAGCCCCGGCTCCGTCTTTGGCTTGACATAGCGCGGAGGAGCCGAGGAGGGGGCACACCTGCCACCCTCGTTGATGACGATACCGGCGCTGCGGGTGTGTCGGCCGAGCGGCGTCTCCGCGGCGGGCTCGGCCTTGATGCGGAACAGGGCCGGCGGGCCGGAAGAGTGGGAGGAGGAGCGGGAGGACGAGGAGGAGGCGCCGAACCTCCTAGGCGCCCATGGCCCGGCGCTCCGCCGGGGGGGGGGGCGCCCTCGGCCGCCGTGGCAGGGTATGCGAGCGGCGGGTTATTGCCGCCCTCGAGGTACACCAGCACCTCGTGGAGTGTGCAGCCGGGGATGCCACACCAGACGCGGCGGCCGTCACTGTTCTTGAGGCCGCCCAACACCGGTGCCCCGTTGGTGGACGCCAGCCTCTGCGCCTGCCGGCGCTGGAAGTAGTCCGCCCACGCCGCGCGGTTGTCGGCGGCATACTGGGGGAGGGCGCTGCTCGTCCGTCAGGGACGAACGCACGCGGTCGACCTCGGCAGCGAAGATGCCAGGGCGCGCGTCGGTGTCGGGCAACGGGGGGATGGGGACGCCCCTGTTGCCGAGCTTCCACCCCGTCGGCCCGGCACGCATGTCCGACATCGCCGGGATGTTGGCCTCGAACAACAGCCACGCTTCCCACTCCTGGAGCGAGCAGCGGCCGAGGCCGTTGGCCACCGCGGCGTTGCCGGGGAAGCGTTCGGCCATGGAGAGGGGAAAGGGGAAGGGGAGACGGCAGAGCTCGACGGCGGACGGGAGGGACGGCGGCTAGTTTGGGCTCGGCGGCTTGGGCTGGTGTGGCCAGCGGCGAGGGGAAGCCTCAGGTTTTATAGCCCCAGGCCATGTGAACGTGTGGCGGAAGGGGAGGCGTCACCGCGCCCGCCCGCCCGTGAAGCGCCGCCCCGTGAGGAATCAATGGCAAGGCTGACCGGCGGCAGCCTTGCCATTGATTCCCCGCAGGAAACCAAGGCGTTGTGGGGAAGATGAGGCGCGTGCCGCTGACTCGGCGGGCCCATCCGCTTTGGCGCCAAAACGGCTCGCCCCGGCGCCCCCGGGCGCCCCCCAGCGCGCCGGGTTTGGCCTAGGTCCGCCCGCCCTGTTTCGGCCCAAGCCGGCGAAAAACGGGCTCCTAGGGGCGCGACTGGGCCGATTTTTGGGCGCCGGCACGGAAAAAACGCTAGGGGAGGGCCTGTTGGGGGCGCGGCTAGAGATGCTCTTATGCTCATCACTATATCCAAGAAAGACACACTCAACAAACGGAGCGGTCAGTTTGGTGCATTCACGAGGGGTGTTGGGGATATGACTATTGGATATGACCCGCCTAGGAGGGGCCGGGTTATACCGATGGCGGTTCATCTAAGACAAAGCCCATGAGTATGTTGAAGATGGCGGTTCGTGAAGTAGGCCTGTCAAAGGGCCCAAACCGAGAGGCGGCTTAAGGCCCATGAGTATAAACCGTCATGTATATGTAAACTTGTATTGTAAGGCATGTAAGATAAGTCACCGAGCCGGACACGTTTGTATGAGCTGGCCGGGACTCTGTAGGCCGCAGGGCGTCAACCCGTGTATATAAGGGGACGACCCGGCAGCGGTTTAGGGCAAGAAACAACAGACCGAGAGCCAGGCAAAGCGTATTCTCTCCCTGGTAATCGAAACCCTAGCAATACCACCTCAAACTGGATTAGGCCTTTACCTTCACCACAAGGGGCCGAACTAGTATAAACTCCTCGTGTCCTTTGTCTCATTTAACCCCTTTAAGCTAACTCCGTCGCAATGGCTCCATAACTAAGTCCTTCCATGAGGACATCTGCCGTGACACTTCCACGACAGTTGACGCCCGCCTTGGGCGGGGGCACGGTGGTGTTGAGTTCTTGAAGGTAGGGGCGGAGCCAGCGTTGTGGCGTTGGGTTCAAGTGAACCCAACGATTTTCTGCTGCCATGTACGCGTATGTAGGTTATCGTGTGCGCAAACCCATTAGAAAATCAAGGCTGCACCCATCGGAATTTGGAATTCGCAAGCGAAAGCCTTTTAGTCCAGAAATCTTCATGGGAGTAGCCCAGCTAAGGCCCATACGTAAACTGCTACTGTCCCGTGCACGCGTTAGATGACTCGTAACGCATCAGGTCGGATGTGTTGTGAATCGACGACTCTCGCTCGCCAAGACTTACCGCGGTCTTCCCTCGACTCCGTCTCTCCCCATCTTGTTCGCCCATCGTGGCGATGGCGCATCGCCTAGTCTTCGCCAGCCAGCCCCAAGGAAGCAACAGCAGGTCAGCGTGCAGTACAAATTTAAGATACTAATAGATCACCACATATTCTTCTTCTGATGCATGTTCTATTTAGCCTAGCCTTTGCCCTAATTTTCTAATTAACTTTTCCTGAACATTGATTGATCTCGGCGGTGGAGCAATATTTCTCAAAGAGAAACCAATCACCAGATTCAGATTATGATGTAGGCACTTCACGGCCACCTGTTAAATGCAGGTAAAATGCATCAAACGTCGTTGATGTAAGTACTCTTACAGATTTCGAATTGAGAAAAATCCATCTATACACAGAACTGATATTAAAATGATCCGTCTATTATTTGTGTTGCCGCCTTTTTCACAGATCATAACGAGGGGCAAGTTGTGAGTGATGCATTGGTAATTAATTGGCTGGAATGGGCGAAAGGGAGCACACTGTAATGTGAGTGATTGTACATGCTTCTTTTGATTTATGGTATTATACACTTCCAATGTAACTTGACTATTTTGCCGATGTTTTGGGGAAGGAGAAGCTGCACCTGAAGCTATGAAGTTATTTTTGGAATTACTCTATTCACAATATGTAAACAAGAGATTTTTATAATATCATCCAACTGGTATGTCTTGCTGGTTTTCTTTGCAAATGTTATACTGTTTTATTTTCAATGTATAAAATATAAGTGCTATCATATTTGTATTTGGGTGATAGCCTCTCGTTATATGGTAGTGTGAAGTTGGACACTGTACTTAATTATGTCATACTAAATTTTCACAATAAATCAATCATGAACCCATTGGCTCGATTTTCTGGCTCCGCCCCTGCTTGAAGGGATCTCATCTAGGGATCGAAGAGTTCGCGATTTCGTCAGATGAGGAAGAATCGGCAAGTTCGTTGTTTTATGATCGGGAACATGATTAACTTTGGAACTGGCAGTACAAGGTTTGAGATCAAAAGAAGCTAGGGTTTAGTGCGTGTTGCCGCACGCGGCCGGTCGGTCCGCTCGTCTGAGTAGGGTCGATTTCCATCAAAACAGTTAGATCCGGCGAAACCGAGACCGATTTAGAGTACTCCGCTATTCAATTGCCGTTTTTACTGCCAGAGCCGGTGCGTGTGAAGAAAATTGCATCTACGGCAGTTGACGTATGCAGATTCGCTTCAAATCTCGAGGCTGCTACCTTGTTGCTGTTACTGCGCACTACGTCCAAGCATCAAATACGAATCAGTACTAAGTACTAGTGGCCGGTTTAGTACTCACGTGAAGGCACTGAAATTTTTTGACACACTAATCAATTGGGAATAAAACCTCCACGACTTGGAGGAGGACTCCAGGGGCCATCAATCGAAACTGCTGCTACTATTTACTCCAGGAGAAGATCAAACACAGGCCGACTACTCCCGTCAAGATCAATCTAGTAATACTACTATTCGTCATGAAGATACGCTGCTGTTCGGATCCACACGCACGCAGTCAAACGCAAGATTGGAAATCAGCCACGACTCGGACGGATTGGTCAAGCCAGTCACGACTTGGAGAAGGACCCAGGTGTGAACACGGACTCGGACGACTCTTGCTGCACTGTGGAGTCGCCACCACCTGCTCCAAACCACCGTGGTCCGAACCGCCCTCACCTCGTACGCCGAAGCCGCCGCTGGCCGGAGCTGCTGCTGTTCGCCTCCGCGGAGTTGCCATGACCCTCTGCGATCTCCTCCTCTGTCGCTGAGCCCTCCAAATCGCCCGCGTCGGGCCCTTATCACTGCTGCTTCGCCTTGTGTGAGACCCGCCGGCGCGGACTTACCTCCAGGCCGCCCCGCGGCCTGGCCTTGATGCTGCTGCAGCCTCGCGCTACCATGAATCGCCGGGACGCCACTGAGCCGCCTCCGTCGTCCACTTCTGAGCCGCCTGGCCTGCATCCGTTGAGCCGCCGCCAGAGAGGCCGCCCCGCGCCTCCGGCTTCTGTCCGTCGAGCCGCCGCCCGTGAGCTGCCGAGTTCGTCCGCCTTGGAACTGCTGGCCCCGAGCCGCTGCTTCTGCCGGCCTCTGCCAAACCGCCGCCCACTCGCCGGACTCTGCTCCGCCTCGAAATTCTGGGTCAGCCCTGCTGAGTCGCCTCCTTGCTGGGTTGAGCCGCCCGCTGGCTTCATCACTTTGCGGTGCCCCTGCCGGGTCTCGCTGCCGTGGGCCGCCTCAGCTGTCGCACGCTGAATCATTGGACACCGTCGACCACGTGTGCGCCATGCCAGCATTGCCTCGAGCGCCACCACTGGTACTCCCGCTCCAAAGCCACCCTAGTCGAGCTCTGCCTCCTACTCTCCGTTTGAGCCGCCCGCGACACACTTCGATCCGTCGTCGTTTCCGCGGCCTTACCGGCGCCAGCCGGACGCCGCTGCTGCCGCCTGCTTCCAAAGCCGCCCCGCAGCCTTCACCGCTCCGCAGCCTTCACCGCTCCGCCCCCGAGCACGGGCTCTGCCTCCTTGAGCATCCCGCATGCTGCCGGTTGAGTTGGGCCTCGCCTCCATCCATGCGCGCCCGTGCCTTCACCGGTTTGTGAGTCACCGGCAAGCTGCTCCGGCCTCAAGTTGCCTCCGCTGTCAGGCTTCAGTGCATATGAAACCAAGAAATTACATCACGTACTGTTGATTTGTCAGTTTGCTGCAGCCATCTTCTGAAGTTCATCTAGAGTTAATGACATGGCAATGTGTATAGTCTGGAACACTGACCATAAGATCTGTAGCTGCTGCTAGCAGAGAGCAACAGCGGCAAGCGTTTGCGATTACGCGACCGTGGCGACTGAAGAAACTGATTTGAAGGTATGATTCAGTAGGAAGGGATTGGATCAGCTGCTGCTTTGGAACGGACGGTCTAAGTGGTGTTGCTGGTTTTGCTGTCGAATTTGTGAGATCCGCTGAGGAGTTTACACATGAGCCGATGGCCTTGAGGTTGAATCAATATTCCCAACAAGAAAATCCCAAAGACCAGAAGCAAAGTACACTGGTAGATCAATTACGTCAAGGCTGATTTGATTAATTATTGGTGGACTACTACCACGTGTGGAGGCCTGGTACAATAATACAAGTGCTATGACATACTGCAGATCAACTAATGGCCGAAGAAGTTCACCGTGATGGACAAATACAACGCTCATTTTCTGAGGAAGATCACGCCGAGCCAATTTTAGAATATAATTCTACATGGTCGTGATTCACCTGATGTGAGCGTACAATACAAACTTCCACATTTATACTGCTGGGGTGCTATTTGTACATATGAAAATTCAGTCAAATTGGAACCTAGTCTGCCATCAAAAAAGAGGGACCAGCCACGGATGCGTCGCTTTGAGCGGCTCCTACTTGGGGCTGTATTGAGTCGCCAAGTCGTTTATCCATTATCAGCATCCGGGTTCATCCGATAAAAATACCAGCTGCTATTTTTTCTATCTATTTTTTATACATATTAATTTATCCAAAAACAATTGCTCTGGCTCGCGATGTTTTCTATGCAGGACAATTATTCACTGCAAGAATGATCGTTATGTCACGGTTATAAAGCTCGCGCCAATATTATCAAGCGCCAGCATCCAACTATACCGCATTGTTCAACAAATGTGTGTACAAGCCGCCGCCTCTATGGTTCAGCCTACAACAAACAACACCGCGGCCGGCTCACCCATCTGTGCCGGTTTACAACACCACAGACAACTCACCCATCCGCCCCCGCGGCCGACTCTCCCGTCTGCGCCGGCTTACAACGCCGCGACCGACTCATCTGTCTGTGCCGCCTCTGATGCTACAGTTGTTTTTACCGCCTGTTTCTCGCGGTCGAGTCTATATCAGCTCATACGGGATCGTTTATAACGCGCCGAGCTTCAACATATTCCAGCGTTCCGCTGTTCAACTATATGCCGGTTCACATCACAGTCTAATATGGAGAATCTCAAGACAACTCCTCGAGTCGCCTTGAGACTCGGGGGCTACGATGACATGACTCAGTAAATGATTGCCAGTTTAAAGCAGATTCAAGAACTCCGGGTCATTGGAGGAAAAAATAACCCGATCCCAGAGGCTGCTGTTATATTGGTGAAAATTTAAAAGGCCGTCAGAAAAATTTCCGGCTTAAAAAAGAATCCGGTTCAAGAGAAATCTGTCTCCCACAAAGCTCTGAAGCTCTCAATACCCGGTTTAATATTCCGGCTCAAGAAGAATTTAATCTCCCGCAAGTTTGAGTTCTCAGGAAAAATTAAATGTTGCCAAAGAGAACTTGCTGCCATGATGCGCGGTTCAAACATGGGTATCCTGCCTTATGGGCTTATCACATTATTGGTCACTTGGGGCTTCCTGATCGTATTCGAATCATAGCTGTGAATATCCCTCTTGACCGGCTCAATGCCACACTTATCAGTATGTCACTTGGGGGCTTCCTGTTCAAACATAGGCGTATTCGATCAAAGAGAACATAAACTTTCCGGGTCATCCTACCTGTATACCAGCTGCTTCAACTCCATCAGGTCATCCTGATTGACCCGTCGAACTCTTAACAATCAATCTTTACGGCATATTCGACCAAAGATCTGAGCTTGTTAAGGTTCAAACGGCGGCTTGTCATGCGAGAGCACGGCTTACAGATAGTCAGGATAGATCCCGGCTACTAAGCCGCCTTCATTGAAACTTGGTTAAACCTGCCTTTTGGCTTGCTGCTACTCCAACCTTGTGTACTCTCGATAAGTCGTATTCGAATTTATCCAGGTTCAAACATCATTGGGTTATGTGAGAGCCGGCTACAGAATGCGAGGATACTCCAGTGGCTATCATGCTAGTTTCATTGAAGTATTCTGTCATCATGCACATACATCATCATACATTGCATCATCGTTACATCATCATAGCATGCATCATATTTGTATAGATATACTGGTTTATATTGCAGGAACCGGTTTTTAAACCAGGCTATATTATTCAAATCTTTAATAGCCAACCTGGCTGGATTTTATTATGGTTATCAATAACGAGTATTATGATTAAGGTTTTCCAAGTCGCTTCAGCGCAATGATTATTATTTATCAATGGATATGATTTATTCTACAATGAAAGGAATAGTCCCGAGTCGCTGGAGGCTTACGACCTGACACTTGGGGGTACATTATTCAAATTGAGGTTACATCAAATATGCAAGTCCCATGTCACTGCCAACATTTACCATGGCACTTGGGGGCTAATGCAAAGTCATTTTTTGCTCACCTTATTGAAGACCCGACTCATCACATCATAATGAGCCGGCCCTTGGGGGCTACCAATTGCTCCTGTCAAAAATTCAAGGTACACAAGCCTTAATCCATTATATTGAAGGGTTTGTTGCTCAGTTGGTAGAGGACAAGACTCCTAACCTTGTGGACGTGGATTCAAGCCTCATGGTGGGGTTACATCATATGATGTTATTTTCAATGAAGTATATATAAAGTCCCAGCTCGGTATTATTTTGCTGAGCCGACCCTTGGGGGCTACACGTTACTGTTCAAATCTACATGATCATATCTACAAAGTCCCTGCTCATTATTGCTTAATGACCCGACACTTGGGGGCTACATATATGGAATATTCAGTTTTTACTAGTGACTAAGATGAACAACATGGATTTTTTCAAAGTGGTAATATTTATATTGAAGCAAGTCTTAAGTCATCACTTTGCTCTGCTCAAGACTTGGGGGCTACAAGTTATATGCATATAAGGGGGGTATATTTTCGAGCTTGATGATTAACAACAATTATGACCCGGTGCCATCAATATTTACAAGCCGGCAATTTTGGATAAACCGGTAAATTTTATATCTTCAAGCCGTCTGAATATCAGTTGAATATTTGAAGACCAATATTTTTGTCAAGTTAGAGCATTGAAGGCCGACTCAAATGGATTCTTTATTTACAATATTTCTTCTACAAGAAAATTTATTATGAAGCTGGTCTATTATTGACCCGGATTTTCTAGAAGAAGGAAATGACAAGGACTTAAGGATGATCAAGTGTCGGCTCAGGAAAACTTTAACCCGGAGTACAACCTGTCAAAATTGCTCTTGTGTTTATTTTGCAGCATTAGTTTACCATGCATAAATCCAAGCTAAACTGGGGGCTAATGTCGGGGATATACCCCGCGGTATGACCCGGCCGGGGTTATGACCCAGCTGGGACTTGGCGCTTCACCGGTAACCCGCCGGAGGACTGGCGACTCACGGGTCTGGCGGCTCACTGGTCTGCCGACTCACTAGCCTGGTGACTCATTGGTGACCCGGTGGGTGTTTTAGATGGATGAAAAGGCCCAAGGCCCAGAAGGCCGGTTCATGCTATGGTGTGCCAGCTTACGAGGAAAGGCATAAGGAATATTCCCTTACAAAGGAAGCAGGACTAGGACTCCTCTTGTAATAGAGTAATCCCAATCCACTAGGACTAGTCATGTAACCCGCCCCTCCAACATATATAAGGAGGGGAAGGGCACCCCAAGAGGGACAAGAAATAATCTCTAAGGCTAGACACAACTAAAGGGGAGCCGGCTTATGCGGCGACTCCCTCATGAGCATAATGAGACCTAGCCACAAACAGCATGTAGGGCTATTACCGGATGATGTTTCCCGGGGCCCGAAGCTGTCTAAATCCTTGTCTTGTGTGTTGATCTGCCTCGCGTCTCTCATCCCGATCAACCCCTCTCAAGCTACCACATAGATGCGTTGGCCTCTCGACTAAGTCCTCACACTAGGACATCTGCCGTGACAATTCCACGCGCCGGTTTACCAGACGACTTTAGTTGAGGCGGGTGTAACTTCTAGAGCTTTCGATGTGCCGTGTCTAACGGCGGCTCTACAAAACGAGCGTCTGCCCAAGGACTTCAAAGGCCCTCGCAAGATGCCCAATTACACAGCAGACCAGCCCCCTGAGGCTTGGGTGGAGAGTTATGAGATGGCCATGGAGATGCTGGATGTTAGCGAGGCTGCATACACTAAGTATTTCACCATGATGCTGGAAGGGACGGCTCGTACCTGGTTGAAGGGGTTGCCAGCCAATTCCATTGGATCATGGGCAGAGCTAAAGGCCCGGTTTATCCAGAATTTCAAAGATACGTGCAAGCAGCCTATGTCGATCGTAGATTTGGTTTCTTGTGTTCAAGCTGAGGGTGAGTCAACGACCAGCTGGGTACGCCGGGTCTCGAGTATCATACATTCTTCAGATAACATCAACGTCGGCTCAGCGGTTCTAATGTTGGAGAAAAATGCCGTTTTATTCCACTCAAGCAGAAGCTTGGGCGGCTTAAGCGTCATTGCAACGACATGGGGGAGCTTATGGCGGCTCTTGTTAAGTATGCCGACTCTGATGGTACCAAGGACCCCGACTCCGAGGATGAAAGATCGGGAAAGGGAAAGAAGAGTAGCGGCATGAAGGGACAACAGTACAACCCTACCAATCAGGGCGGCAACGGTAAGCGCAAGGCTGATGATTTTGTGAACATCGGTGCGCGAAATTATAACCAGCGCCATAAGGGAGGGCTGACTCAAGGGACAAGGTTTGACCTTGATGTAATATTAAATCAGCCATGTCCAAAACACGGAATGGATGAGAAGCCGACTACTCATCTGTGGAAGTATTGCAGCATAATGAGACACTTTAGGGAGTCCATCCAGCACCACCATGGCCCGAACGGCGGATCAGGATCCGGCTCTCATGGTCCGGGTCATGGAGGCGGCGGTTCAAATTCCGGGTTTCAAGGCCATGGTAGCCAGGGTGTCTACAACCAGCAGAATAATCAGGGAAATCAGCAGCAACAGCAGTCTGGTTATCAGAGCAACCCAAAGCAATTGAATAGTGGACAGTATCACGTCTTCACTACAAGCTTGTGTAAGCGGGATCGGAAGCTTCATAAGAGGGCAGTGAATGCTGTTGAGCCGATGGTGCCACGTTATTTACGATGGTCAGAGCAGCATATTGTGTGGAGTTGTGAGGGTCATTCGCCCCGGGTTGATAATCCGGGTCACCTGGCTCTGGTGGTGGCGCCTCAGGTTGGGGGCTATAAATTTAGTAAGGTACTCATGGATGAAGGTAGCAGCATTAACATACTTTATTATGAGACCTTCCGTCGCATGGGACTGACGGATAAGAATCTTAAACCGTCAAACACTGCTTTCCATGGCATGGTGCCGTGTAAGTCAGCCTATCAAGTGGGTAAGATACCTTTAGAAGTTGCCTTTGGAGATGAGCATGATTCCAGGTCTGATACTTTAATCTTCGAAGTGGTCAAGATCAAGAGCCCTTATCATGCTCTATTTGGGCGGCCGGCTTATGCTAAGTTCATGGCGAGGCCTTGTTATGTTTACTTGCAGCTTAAGATGCCGGGTTACAAGGGCACCATCACCGTGCATGGGAGTCGAAAGGTGGCTTTGGAGTGTGAAGAAGGTGATGCCGCGTGCTGAATCAGTTTGTGCAACAGAGGAGCTGAAATTTTACAAGGATAATGTTGACCCGACAAACATGACGTCCTTGAAACAGCCAACCACAGAGCATGATCCTTCGTTAAAGTTTAAGTCGGCAGATGACACTAAATTGGTTGACTTTGTCCCTGGTGACTCATCTAAGCAGTTCAACATCAGTGCTAATCTGGATCCGAAATAGGAAAGCGCGCTCATCGAGTTCATCCATGAGAACCGGGATATATTTGCATGGAAGCCTTCAGACATGCCAGGTGTACCGAGGGAACTCGCTGAGCACACTCTTAATATTGATCCGAAGTTTAAGCCGGTCAGGCAATTTCTTCACTGATTTAACGAGCAGATGCGGAAGGCCATTGATGAAGAGGTGGCCCGGCTCTTAGCGGCCGGGTTTATCGTTGATGTTTTCCACCCTGAGTGGTTGGCTAACCCGGTGTTGGTACTTAAGAAGAACGACACTTGGAGAATGTGTGTGGGTTACACGGACTTAAATAAGGCTTGTCCGGCTGATCCTTTTGCTCTCCCTCGTATTGATCAAATCATTGATGCTACGGCGGGTTGTGAGCGTTTGAGTTTTTCGGATGCTTAGTCTGGTTATCATCAGATCAAAATGGCAGTTAAGGACCAGGAGAAGACAACTTTCATTACTCCATTTGGAGCCTTCTGCTATGTGTCTACGCCTTTTGGGCTCAAGAGCGCCCAGGCGACTTACCAACGGTGTGTACAGAATTGCCTTCACAGTCAGATCGGGCGTAATGTTCATGCTTATGTAGATGACATTGTGGTGAAGTCAAGAAAGAAGGGGACCCTGATTGATGATTTGAAGGAGACGTTTGACAATCTCTGGGTCTACAAAATGATGCTTAACCCGGCCAAGTGTGTTTTTGGTGTACCAGCAGGCAAGCTCTTGGGCTTTCTGGTTTCTAACAAAGGCATTGAAGCTAACCCGGAGAAGATCAAAGCCATTACTTCGTTGGCTAAGCCAGCGTGTGTTAATGATGTTCAGCGTCTGGTGGGTCGTATTGCAGCTCTGAGCCGGTTCATAAGCCGGTTAGGTGAGAAGGCTATTCCTCTTTATCAGATGATGAAGAAGACATATCATTTTGTTTGGAGTGATGCTGCTAATCAAGCATTTGAGGATCTGAAGAAACAGTTGGCTGAGCCGCCCGTTCTTGCTGCCCCTATTGATAAGGAGCCTCTGTTGTTATATGTGGCTGCTAATAGCCGGGCCGTCAGTGTAGGTATTGTGGTGGAAAGGAAAGAGGTAGGCAAGGAATACCTGGTTCAACAGACGGTTTACTACATCAGTGAGGTGCTTATTGAGTCCAAACAGAGATATCCACACTGGCAGAAGCTTGTGTATGGGGTTTTCATGGCAAGCCGGAAGCTTAAGCAATATCTTCAGGGTCATCCCATTACTATGGTTAGCTCTGCTCCTTTGGGAGACATCATCCTAAACAGGGAAGCCACAGGCCGGGTTGCTAAATGGGCCATTGAGCTTGGACCTCATGGTTTAAAGTATGTGCCTCGTACGGCCATCAAGTCCCAAGCACTTGTGGATTTCATCAATGATTGGACAGAGTTGCAGGCACCTGAGGAAAAGCCGGATAACACATATTGGACTATTCACTTTGATGGATCCAGGCAGTTGGAGGGCTCGGGGGATGGAGTTGTCTTGACTTCCCCACGAGGTGATTAATTTTCTTATGTTCTCCGGCTAATGTTCCCTTGTACTACCAATGCAGCTGAGTATGAGGCCTTGCTCCATGGTCTTCGAATGGCTAAAGAGATGAATTTAAGCTGGGTGAGGTGTTTTGGCGATTCAGATCTGGTAGCTCAACAAGTCTCTGGCACCTGGGATTCAAAGGATCCACTCATGGCGGCTTATCACCGAGAGGTTGATGCTATTGCGGGTCATTTTAAGGGTTATCAAGTTGAGCATATTGACCGCAGGAAGAATGAGGCGGCTGATACTTTAAGCCGGCTAGGGTCTCAGCGTAAGCCGGTGCCAGCTAACACGTTCCTGGATATTTTGCTTAACCCTTCTGTCAAATTACCCATGAAGGAGGATCTTGCTGTCCCTGACCCGGAAGCACAATTGCTGGCAGCTCTTCATGCTATTCCTGATTGGACAGTTCCATATTTGGCTTACATGACCCGGGGTGAGTTGCCATAGGATGAGATCTTGGCCAGACAGATAACCCGGTGGTCTAAGTCAATGTCAATTGTCAATGGGGAGTTGCACCATCGCAGTGTCATAGGGGCGTTTCAGCGTTGCGTCTCTCCTGAAGAAGGCTGTGAGATTATACGAGAGATTCACGAAGGAGATTGTTGCCATCATGCCGGCTCTAAATCTCTTGTAGCCAAAGCTTTTCGTCATGGGTTCTATTGGTTGACGGCTCATGTTGATGCTGAGGATTTGGTAAGCAAATGTGATGGTTGTCAGAAATTTTCACGACGAGCTCATGTGCCAGCTCTAGAATTGAGGATGATTCCAGTTACTTGGCCACTTGCAACTTGGGGGCTTGATATGGTTGGGCCTTTTAAGAGGTCCAATGATAAGAAGACCCACCTTTTGGTGGCAGTTGATAAGTTTACTAAGTGGGTTGAAGCAGAGCCGGTTAGTAAGTGTGATGCAGCAATGGCGGTTCAATTCATGAAGAAGGTGATCTTCCGTTTTGGCTTTCCACACAGCATTATAACAGATAATGGTACTAATCTCTCTAAAGGCGCTATGAAAGAATTTTGTCAACGGGAGAATATCCGGCTTGATGTTTCCTCTGTGGCTCACCCTCAGTCCAATGGTCAGGCAGAACGAGCAAATCAAGAGATTCTGTGAGGTATCAAGCCCCGGCTTATGGTTCCTTTGCAAAGAACGCCGGGTTGTTGTGCATAGGAGTTACCCTCACTGTTATGGAGTATCAATACAACCCCCAACAGATCAACGGGTTATACACCTTTCTTCATGGTTTATGGAGCAGAGGCATTTCTCCCTAGTGACATCCGTCACGACTCACCCCGGGTGGCGGCTTACGTTGAAGCTGACAATGAAAAGGCACGTCAAGATGCACTTGACCTATTGGATGAGGAGCGTGATCTCGCGGTGGCTCGTTCGGCGATTTATCAGCAAGACCTACGTCATTAATTACCACAGCCGTCGGGTCAAAACCAGAACCTTTCAAGAAGGCGACTTAGTGCTCCGGCTCATCCAGGACCAAAAGGATATGCATAAGCTATCACCGCCTTGGGAAGGACCTTTTGTGGTCAGCAAGAATCTGCATAATGTGTCATACTATCTTATCGATGTTCGAGACCACAAGGACTCACGTAAGTCGGAGGAGGAGACCCATCGGCCGTGGAATATAGCTCATCTTCGACCCTACTATACTTGAGCCACCGACTCTCATGATGTACACAGTCAGATGATGTATATATTATAAACCGTATAATAAAGCCGGCATCCCTGATAATTCAAGGCCTCTGTCGTTTCACTTCCTCAAAGCTGAGTCTTTATCATCATCTTACATATTCATTTAAGAGGCTCGACGCCCAAACTTCAGGGACCAAAGAGAGTTGGATGCACAGCACAGCTCAAACATAGGTCCCTGACGAGCACGACTTGTCAGTATGTCACTTGGGGGCTTCCTGTTCAAACATAGGCATATTCGACCAAGGAGAACATGGCGTTACTACCCTCTTGACCAAGTTATCTGTCCAAACATAGGCGTACTCGACCAAAGAGGACATAACCTTTCGGGTCATCCTACCTGTATACCAGCTGCTTCAACTCCATCGGGTAATCCCGATTGACCCGTCGAACTCTTAACGATCAATCTTTAGGCGTATTCGACCAAAGATATGAGCTTGTTAAGGTTCAAACGGCGGCTTGTCATGTGAGAGCACGGCTTACAGATAGTCAGGATAGATCCAGGCTTCATAAGCCGCCTTCCTTGAAACTTGGATAAATCGGCCCGTGATGCATGTTGTTACTCTGACCCTGCGTACTCCTGATAAGTCTATCTTTGAGCAAGACCTGACTTTATCTGGGTTCAAATGTCGATTGGGTACTATGAGTCAGGCTCACGGAAAACACGGACCTTCCAGTGGCTCAGGCTAGTTTCATCGAAGAAGATACTTTGGCTTGGCAGCCTACAAAAGCCTTGAATTTCTTTTGATTTCTTATTTATATTCTATGATCTCTTATTTGCCTTCTGTTTTTTTACAAGTCGGGCCCAGCTGCCTTACTTATGGCTCATATTTGAAGCATCTTTTGGGTCTCTATAAACCGCCAGGATGGCAGACTCTAAGTCGCCAGACTATCATACTCTTATGTTTACAGTTACACCTCTAACACCTCTAACAATATGAAGCTGATAAACCGGCAGTCTAAGCATATACTACAGGTATGACATCTTATTTAACAATTGTCAGACCGGCCCTGATTATGGACTATTCGTCCTCAGTGGCTTCAATGGGGTATCATGACCCGCCCGGTGGTAAGCCGCCAGGGCATTTGGACTTTCTTTGTGTGCAGGACAGTAATCGATCAGATCGACATAAATCAAATGTTCTCATAAGCATAAGGTGATGTTTTCTCACAACGGAGATCAGCAATCTTGTGCAAAAAGCAGAAACATGCACGATGGCACGGCAGATTCAAGTTTTTACTACCCTATTACATGGCTCCATGAGCCGAATGAGATCAAGTATTTTTCTTTCAAGGATCAAATATATAAATCGCCCGGCAGTTCAATCTTCTTGGCCTTGCTGACTGGAGGCCTCTGGGTCATCCATTTCCAGTTCTTCGTCCTCCTCCGCCGTCTAAAAATTTGTGATGCCCAATCGATGCCAGATAAAGCTTGAAATTCAACCTCATCATCTATAAGATCAGACAGCTCAACTTCAGGGGCAAAAGTGTGCTTACAAATTGGGGGGATTAAGTCCATCACTCTATAAGCCGGGGTCGACATCTTTTGATTCTCCTTGTCATAAGCCAGATGATACTTTGAAAGATCCCAATCATTGGCAATCAGAGTCGCCATTGGACGTATTTCATTTAGGCAAGCCGAGAAGTCCTTCTGATCAAACGGATTGCCATCTTCCTTCAAGCTTGGGTATCTAGTGGATGCCTCAGACGGGTCAAGCTCTGGTACCCATGCCTTGGCCTGGCTCAAAGCCGTCACGGCACCGGCTCTTGCAGACGATCGCTTCATTTCATCAAACCTGGCAGGCAGCACAAAAAGCTTTTTCAACACATCTATCAACAGAGTAGGCGCTTGGCTCGTTGGAGAAATTGCGGCCAATGCACGTTGGGCTCTGGTGTACCGCTGTTCGACAAGTGTGTAGACAACCTTGAGCTTCACAAGCATGTCTTGGTTCAGGTTGCTACTCCTGGGACTTGGATACATCACAGGTTGGTTAAATGGCGGTTTATATTATCATGATAAGGATTCACTTTTGATGACTAGCAAGGCGACTCACCAAAGATAGCAGAAACCATCTGAGATACACGGTGTTTTAAGCCGGTGACCTCAGTGGTCACCTCTTGAAGAGCCACCTCAGCTTTTTTAGCCCGCTGCGTTAAAGCAGTCTTTTCTTCAGCCCAAGTGCTTTTCTGTGCCTCAAAACTGGTCTTCAGCTTTTCCGATTCAGCTACGCTAAACTGGAATTTTGACTAAGCTTTCCGGGTCTCTGATTCCTGAGTCGCCAGCCGGGTCTTTGCATCATTTAACTGTGACTCCAGTTCAACAGTAGCAGCCTGTATGAAACACAAAGTTGTCAACACATTTATATCAGGGTTACAAGAATATAAGTCCCAAGTCTTTTGCAAGCAACATCACTTGGCACTTGGGGGCTAATGTCTGTCAAAGAAATTCTTCAAGGAAACAATTCATATGAATAAAGTCCCAAGCATTTTACAAGCAAGACTACTTGGCACTTGGGGGCTAATGCACATTGCTTGTATCTTCCTACTACTTTCTGATGATCCGGTGGTGCTGTAAACAATCACAGCCGACTCATGGGGGCTATACAGATATGCTTTTCTTCTTAAAACAATGATAAATAGGACCGGCTCATTCATGATGATTAAACCGGCCCTTGGGGACTACAAGATGCAAGGCTAAATTGTTTAAACATCCGGTTTAATTTTAACTATGACAACCGGCCTTGGAGGGATTCTACTACAGAAGCTTATGGATTCTTCTAAATCTACAGCCTATTCAATCTTATCATAACCAGTAGACTTGGGGGCTGGCAGGATGTACATAACTTATTCAAAGCCGGAAGGCATACCTCATATTTCTGGTGCATCTGTTTCACCATATCAATCTCAAGGTCACGACTGGAATGAACTTGGTTGAGATAACCAGAGAATACTTCATCGACGTTCAGTTGAGAGTAATCGGCAATATCAAATTTCATTTTCCGCCTCTCAATGAACTCGTCTTTCGCGGAGTGTTTGGCCAAGACGGTTGGACGTCCCGGTTCTCTGAAGCTGGTGCCAGTAATTATAACGCCTTCACCATGTTCTTCTGGCGGTTTAAGTGGGTTGGATGACTCGGTGAGCACAGGATTTGTGTGATCACGGGAGAGGTCAGGAATTTCAGGTGGAGTGTCAGAGGCAGGTTCTTCTGGCTGTTTGTCAGAAGCTTCAGTTACAGAGACTTGCTGCTCCGGCTCAGCAACTTTAGGTGCCTCGGTTGGCTTGGTCACCTTCGCCTTCTTATTAGGCTTTGCTTGTCCACTGTATGGGTTATGATAAGTCAGTATAAGTATAAGAATATAAAGAGGTACAGAGTAAAAAGTAATTGCCATTACCCAGGGGCAGTTTTAAAAGCCGGCAACTCGGTTTGCGATGAGTCGCCAGAGAAAGAACGAGCAATCTCCTGGTCAATTGAATCAACAGAGTTAGGAGGTAGACAGATAAGACCCGCCAGCGGGTAAAAAGAGTTTAAGTTAAAAAGAACCTCCTTTCGATGTTTTCGAGGAGCAAGAGTGTTCGGTAAGCCGGAGGACAACTCTTCACCTCCACTGGTCCGGGTCTGACGTCAATTCTCGTGTTGCTGTTGCTTCAAAAGAAAGTGAGGATCTAAATAAGCCAAGGGGTGTGAAAACCTTACTTTCCGGGTTACTTGCCGAAGTTTTTGTCTTGGCAAAGGTTCTGAGCCAGAGGAAATAATAGTTACCTCTTCTTCAGCGTCTTGGCTAGCTCCCGTGTCATCCTGATAATAGTCAATGTCAATAAGATGATTGAAAAACGATCCAAGAGAGTCAAGGGCTACCTCGGACTCAGAGGTGTCATCCAGATTAAGCATGTCAGAGGTGCTTGGTTTCTTCTTTCTCTTGGTGGTCTTTTTGGCGGCTTTCTTGACAGCCCTAGCCTTCTTGGCATCTTCATGATCATACTTCGTTTTCCAAAAGTCAAACTTAGCCTGTAAAGGTCATTAAAGGTAGAGTTAATGAGGTAAAGGTAAGTAAGTTTAGAGACTCACATTTGGTGGCGGGTTAAACTTGCAGAAAGGGGCCAGACCCACTTTAACGCAATCTTCCGGATCTTCATTTAGAAGGGACTTAACCATTTCATGAATTGCCTCGTCAGTTAATGGCGCAGAACTATGGCGCAATGGATCCTTTACACCACCAGTGTAAGTACACATTAAGCTGGTGCGGCAACTCAAGGGTATGATCCGCCAAGTAACCCAGCACCTGACCGAATCAATGCCGGTTAACCCGTTTCCTAGCAGGGCTTTAACCTTTGCAATGGTAGGAGCAAGTTTTTCCCGTTCGGCAGTGGTAAGTTTCTCAGGAAGATTGTGCTTTGGGTCCAGGCGCTCGGCACGGTAACCCGGCAGTGGATTCTCGTCAGCCGGAGAGGTATCTTTGCAGTAAAACCATGTCTGGTTCCAATCCTTGGGGTGACTCGGCAGGCATGCATAAGGGAAGGTGGCATCTCTTTTGCGTTGAATCGAGATTCCGCCAAGCTCCAAGCTGGGGCCTTTCGTGAACTCAGTCTGGCGGTTCAAATAAAAATATTCCCTAAAGAGGTCGATGCTGGGCTCCTCTTGAAGGTATACTTCGCAGAAGACTTGGAAGTTACAAATATTTGACACGGAGTTGGGTCCGATGTCTTGAGGATGGAGTTGTAAGAAGTGTAGAACATCTTGGAAAAACTTAGATCCAGGTGGTGAGAAGCCCCGATTCATGTGATCAGTGAATACAATGGTTTCGCCATCCTTTGGATGAGGTCTTTCTTCGCCCGGTTTAGGAGCACGGTAATGCATCACACTCTTTGCGGGCAAATACCCGACTTTGACAAAGTCTTTGAATGAGCCCTCAGTGACGACGGAGGGGACCCAACTGCATGTATAGACTGTGTTTGGCGGCATTGTGAAGGGAGAAAGCCTAAAGGAAGGGAAAATTTTGCCGGTTCAAGTCAGTTGGTAAAATCACAAGTTAAACAGTTACAGTATATATTCAGCATGGCGACTTAAGTGAGGACTAATGATATATGAGTGATTATCAGCTGGTGAGGTAAGCCGCCATGACCAGCATGGATATTCAAGATCTAACAGGAGCAAATTATATTAAGTGTTGGGAAAAACAGGTTTCACAGGTTGAAGCTATAAGATTGGATCTGCAGCTGTTCAGAAAAAATGAAATAAAATCTAAGTTCAAAGTGGCGGTGGCCGAAATGGGGACATCCCGATGAGATCTATTTGCAATGGGGATATATTCTGATATCAAAGAAGAACTGCTAAAACTGCTACCGCGTAAGATATATGTGGTTTTTCGGATCTAAGCTATGAATCTAAGCAAAGAGAAGGAAGGGCGGCGACGAACACCGATGAACACTGAAACCCTAAAGACAGATCTATTACGAGGAAAGAGAAGACTTACTGATGCTGATGAGACAGCGGAGAGTGTTGGAAATATGCCCTAGAGGCAATAATAAAATGGTTATTATTATATTTCCTTGTTCATGATAATTGTCTATTGTTCATGCTATAATTGTGTTATCCGGAAATTGTAATACATGTGTGAATACATAGACCACAACGTGTCCCTAGTAAGCCTCTAGTTGACTAGCTCGTTGATCAACAGATAGTCATGGTTTCCTGACTATGGACATTGGATGTCATTGATAGCGGGATCACATCATTAGGAGAATGATGTGATGGACAAGACCCAATCCTAAGCATAGCACAAAGATCGTGTAGTTCGTTTGCTAGAGCTTTTCCAATTGTCAAGTATCATTTCCTTAGACCATGAGATTGTGCAACTCCCGGATACCGTAGGAGTGCTTTGGGTGTGCCAAACGTCACAACGCAACTGGGTGGCTATAAAGGTGCACTACGGGTATCTCCGAAAGTGTCTGTTGGGTTGGCACGAATCGAGACTGGGATTTGTCGCTCCGTTTGACGGAGAGGTATCTCTGGGCCCACTCGGTAATGCATCATCATAATGAGCTCAAAGTGACCAAGTGGTTGGTCACGGGATCATGCATTACGGTACGAGTAAAGTGACTTGCCGGTAACGAGATTGAACGAGGTATTGGGATACCGACGATCGAATCTCGGGCAAGTAACGTACCAAAGGGAATTGTATACGGGATTGATTGAATCCTCGACATCATGGTTCATCCAATGAGATCATCGTGGAACATGTGGGAGCCAACATGGGTATCCAGATCCCGCTGTTGGTTATTGACCGGAGAGTCGTCTCGGTCATGTCTGCATGTCTCCCGAACCCGTAGGGTCTACACACTTAAGGTTCGGTGACGCTAGGGTTGTAGAGATATTAGTATGTGGAAACCCGAAAGTTGTTCGGAGTCCCGGATGAGATCCTGGACGTCACGAGGAGTTTCGGAATGATCCGGAGGTGAAGAATTATATATAGGAAGTCCAGTTTCGGCCACCGGGAAAGTTTCAGGGGTTACCGGTATTGTACCGGGACCACCGGAAGGGTCCCGGGGGTCCACCGGGTGGGGCCACCTATCCCGGAGGTCCCCATGGGCTGAAGTGGGGAGGGGAACCAGCCACTGGTGGGCTGGTGCACCCCCCATGGGCCTCCCCCTGCGCCTAGGGTTGGAAACCCTGGGGGTGGGGGCGCCCCACCTGACTTGGGGGGCAAGTTCCCCCCTTGGCTGCCGCCCCCCATGTAGATGAGATCCCCAGGGCCGGCGCCCCCCCAGGGGGCCTATATAAAGGGGGGAGGGAGGGCAGCCGCACCCTAGCCCCTGGCGCCTCCCTCTCCCTCCCGTGACACCTCTCCCTCCCGCTTGCGCTTGGCAAAGCCCTGCCGGGATCCCCGCTACTTCCACCACCACGCCGTCGTGCTGCTGGATCTCCATCAACCTCTCCTTCCCCCTTGCTGGATTAAGAAGGAGGAGACGTCGCTGCTCTGTACGTGTGTTGAACGCGGAGGTGCTGTCCGTTCGGCGCTCGGTCATCGGTGATTTGGATCACGACGAGTACGACTCCATCAACCCGGTTCACTTGAACGCTTCCGCTCGCGATCTACAAGGGTATGTAGATGCACTCCTTCCCTCTCGTTGCTAGTAAACTCCATAGATGGATCTTGGTGATGCGTACAAAATTTTAAATTTCTGCAACGATCCCCAACAGTGGCATCATGAGCCAGGCCTATGCGTAGTTTCTATGCACGAGTAGAACACAAACTTGTTGTGGGTGTAGATGTTTTTAATTTTCTTGCCACTACTAGTCTTATCTTGTTTCGGTGGCATTGTGGGATGAAGCGGCCCGGACCGACCTTACACGTACGTTTACGTGAGACAGGTTCCACCGACTGACATGCACTAGTTGCATAAGGTGGCTAGCGGGTGTCTGTCTCTCCCACTTTAGTCGGAACGGATTCGATGAAAAGGGTCCTTATGAAGGGTAAATAGAAATTGCCATATCACGTTGTGGTTTTACGTAGGTAAGAAACGTTCTTGCTAGAAACCTATAGAAGCCACGTAAAAACTTGCAACAACAATTAGAGGACGTCTAACTTGTTTTTGCAGCATATGCCTTGTGATGTGATATGGCCAAAAGGATGTGATGAATGAGATATATGTGATGTATGAGATTGATCATGTTCTTGTAATAGGAATCACGACTTGCATGTTGATGAGTATGACAACCGGCAGGAGCCATAGGAGTTGTCTTTATTTTTTGTATGACCTGCGTGTCATTGAATAACGCCATGTAAATTACTTTACTTTATTGCTAAACACGTTAGCCATAGAAGTAGAAGTAATCGTTGGCGTGACAACTTCATGAAGACACGATGATGGAGATCATGGTGTCATGCCGGTGACGAAGATGATCATGGTGCCCCGAAGATGGAGATCAAAGAGCAAAATGATATTGGCCATATCATGTCACTATTTGATTGCATGTGATGTTTATCATGTTTTACATCTTATTTGCTTAGAACGATGGTAGTAAGTAAGATGATCCCTTATAATAATTTCAAGAAAGTGTTCCCCCTAACTGTGCACCGTTGCGAAGGTTCGTTGTTTCGAAGCACCACGTGATGATCGGGTGTGATAGATTCTAACGTTCGCATACAACGGGTGTTGACGAGCCTAGCATGTACAGACATGGCCTCGGAACACACGCAATACACTTAGGTTGACTTGACGAGCCTAGCATGTACAGACATGGCCTCGGAACACGGAAGACCGAAAGGTCGAGCATGAGTCGTATAGAATATACGATCAACATGAAGATGTTCACCGATGTTGACTAGTCCGTCTCACGTGATGATCGGACACGGCCTAGTTGACTCGGATCATGTTTCACTTAGATGACTGGAGGGATGTCTATCTGAGTGGGAGTTCATTGAATAATTTGATTAGATGAACTTAATTATCATGAACTTAGTCTAAAAATCTTTACAATATGTCTTGTAGATCAAATGGCCCACGTTGCCCTCAACTTCAACGCGTTCCTAGAGAAAACCAAGCTGAAAGATGATGGCAGCAACTATACAGACAAGGTCCGGAACCTGAGGATCATCCTCATAGCTGCCAAGAAAGATTATGTCCTAGAAGCACCGCTGGGTGAAGCACCCATCCCAGAGAACCAAGACGTTATGAACGCTTGGCAGTCACGTGCTGATGATTACTCCCTCGTTCAGTGCGGCATGCTTTACAGCTTAGAACCGGGGCTCCAAAAGCGTTTTGAGCAACACGGAGCATATGAGATGTTCGAAGAGCTGAAAATGGTTTTCCAAGCTCATGCCCGGGTCGAGAGATATGAAGTCTCCGACAACTTCTTCAGTTGTAAGATGGAGGAAAACAGTTCTGTCAGTGAGCACATACTCAAAATGTCTGGGTTGCACAACCGCTTGACTCAGCTGCGAGGTAATCTCCCGGATGACATGGTCATTGACAGAATCCTTCAGTCGCTTCCACTGAGCTACAAGAGCTTTCTGATGAACTTCAATATGCAGGGGATGGGAAAGACCATTCCTGAGGTATATTCAATGCTGAAATCAGCGGAGGTGGAGATCAAAAAGGAACATCAAGTGTTGATTTTGAATAAAACCACTAAGTTCAAGAAGGGCAAGGGTAAGAAGAACTTCAAGAAGGACGGCAAGGGAGTTGCCGCGCCCGGTAAGCCAGTTACCGGGAAGAAGCCAAAGAATGGACCCAAGCCTGAGACTGAGTGCTTTTATTGCAAGGGAAGTGGTCACTGGAAGCGGAACTGCCCCAAATACTTAGCGGACAAGAAGGCCGGCAACACCAAAGGTATATGTGATATACATGTAATTGATGTGTACCTTACCAGTACTCGTAGTAGCTCCTGGGTATTTGATACCGGTGCGGTTGCTCATATTTGTAACTCAAAACAGGAGCTGCGGAATAAGCGGAGACTGGCGAAGGACGAGGTGATGATGCGCGTCGGGAATGGTTCCAAGGTCGATGTGATCGCCGTCGGCACGCTACCTCTACATTTACCTATGGGATTAGTTTTAAACCTCAATAATTGTTATTTAGTGCCAGCTTTGAGCATGAACATTGTATCAGGATCTCGTTTAATTCGAGATGGCTACTCATTTAAATCCGAGAATAATGGTTGTTCTATTTATATGAGAGATATGTTTTATGGTCATGCCCCGCTGGTCAATGGTTTATTCTTAATGAATCTCGAACGTGATGTTACACATATTCATAGTGTGAATACCAAAAGATGTAAAGTTGATAACGATAGTCCCACATACTTGTGGCACTGCCACCTTGGTCACATTGGTGTCAAACGCATGAAGAAGCTCCATGCAGATGGACTTTTGGAGTCTCTTGATTACAAATCATTTGACACGTGTGAACCATGCCTCATGGGTAAGATGACCAAGACTCCGTTCTCCGGAACAATGAAACGAGCAACCAACTTATTGGAAATCATACATACTGATGTGTGCGGTC
Organism: Triticum aestivum; assembly: GCF_018294505.1. Taxonomy (NCBI): domain Eukaryota; kingdom Viridiplantae; phylum Streptophyta; class Magnoliopsida; order Poales; family Poaceae; genus Triticum; species Triticum aestivum. The sequence continues at coordinate 217,663,483 of NC_057796.1, read as the reverse complement.
CAATGAGTGTTGAGGCTCGCGGTGGCTATCGTTATGTTCTCACTCTCACTGATGACTTGAGTAGATATGGGTATGTCTACCTAATGAAACACAAGTCTGAAACCTTTGAAAAGTTCAAGGAATTTCAGAGTGAGGTTGAGAATCAACGTGACAGGAAAATAAAGTTCTTACGATCAGATCGTGGAGGAGAATATTTGAGTCACGCATTTGGCACACACTTAAGGACATGTGGAATAGTTTCACAACTCACGCCGCCTGGAACACCTCAGCGAAATGGTGTGTCCGAACGTCGTAATCGCACTCTATTGGATATGGTGCGATCTATGATGTCTCTTACCGATCTACCGCTCTCATTTGGGGGCTATGCTTTAGAGACTACCGCATTCACTTTAAATAGGGCTCCATCGAAATCCGTTGAGACGACACCGTATGAATTATGGTTTGGGAAAAAACCTAAGCTGTCGTTTCTAAAAGTTTGGGGATGCGATGCTTATGTCAAGAAAGTTCAACCTGAAAAGCTCGAACCCAAGTCGGAGAAATGCGTCTTCATAGGATACCCTAAGGAAACCATTGGGTATAACTTCTACCTCAGATCCGAAGGCAAGATCTTTGTTGCCAAGAACGGGTCCTTTCTGGAGAAAGAGTTTCTCTCGAAAGAAATAAGTGGGAGGAAAGTGGAACTTGATGAGGTGATAGTCACCCCTTCCGAACCGGAAAGTAGCGCAGCGCGGGAAGATGTTCCTGTGGTGCCTACACCGACTAGGGAGGAAGTTAATGATGATGATCATGAAGCTTCGGATCAAGTTACTGCTGAACTTCGTAGGTCCACAAGACACGTTCCGCACCAGAGTGGTACGGCAACCCTGTCCTGGAAATCATGTTGTTAGACAACGGTGAACCTTCGAACTATGAAGAAGCAATGGCGGGCCCAGATTCCGACAAATGGCTAGAAGCCATGAAATCCGAGATAGGATCCATGTATGAAAACGAAGTATGGACTTTGACTGACTTGCCCGATGATCGGCGAGCGATAGAAAACAAATGGATCTTTAAGAAGAAGACAGACGTGCATGGTAATGTGACCATCTATAAGGCTCGACTTGTCGCTAAGGGTTATCGACAAGTTCAAGGGGTTGACTACGATGAGACTTTCTCACCTGTAGCGAAGCTGAAGTCCGTCCGAATCATGTTAGCAGTTGCCGCATTCTATGATTAGGAGATATGGCAAATGGATGTCAAAACGGCATTCCTTAACGGCTTTCTTAAGGAAGAATTGTATATGATGCAGCCGAAAGGTTTTGTTGATCCTAAGAATGCTAACAAGGTATGCAAGCTCTAGCGCTCCATCTATGGGCTGGTGCAAGCATCTCAGAGTTGGAACATTCGATTTGATGAGATGATCAAAGCGTTTGGGTTTACACAGACTTATGGAGAAGCCTGTGTTTACAAGAAAGTGAGTGGGAGCTCTGTAGCATTTCTCATATTATATGTGGATGACATACTATTGATGGGAAATGATATAGAATTCTTGAAAAGTATAAAGGCCTACTTGAATAAGTGTTTTTCAATGAAGGACCTTGGAGAAGCTGCTTATATATTAGGCATCAAGATCTATAGAGACAGATCAAGACGCCTCATTGGTCTTTCACAGAGTACATACCTTGACAAGATATTGAAGAAGTTCAATATGGATCAGTCCAAGAAGGGGTTCTTGCCTATATTGCAAGGTGTGCAATTGAGCACAGCTCAATGCCCGATCACGGCAGAAGATAGAGAAAAGATGAGTGTCATCCCCTATGCCTCGGCCATAGGGTCTATTATGTATGCCATGCTGTGTACCAGACCTGATGTAAACCTTGCCGTAAGTTTGGTAGGAAGGTACCAAAGTAATCCCGGCATGGAACACTGGACAGCGGTCAAGAATATCCTGAAGTACCTGAAGAGGACTAAGGATATGTTTCTCGTATATGGAGGTGACGAAGAGCTCGTCGTAAAGGGTTACGTCGACACTAGCTTCGACACAGATTTGGATGACTCTAAGTCACAAACCGGATACGTGTATATTTTGAATGGAGGGGCAGTAAGCTGGTGCAGTTGCAAGCAAAGCGTCGTGGCGGGATCTACATGTGAAGCGGAGTACATGGCGGCCTCAGAGGCAGCACAGGAAGCAATCTGGATAAAGGAGTTCATTACCGACCTAGGGGTGATTCCCAATGCGTCGGGCCCGATGACTCTCTTCTGTGACAACACTGGAGCTATTGCCCTTGCCAAGGAGCCCAGGTTTCACAAGAAGACCAGGCATATCAAGCGTCGCTTCAACTCCATTCGTGAAAGTGTTCAACATGGAGACATAGATATTTGTAAAGTACATACGGACCTGAATGTAGCAGATCCGTTGACTAAACCTCTCCCTAGAGCAAAACATGAGCAACACCAGAACTCTATGGGTGTTCTGTTCATCACAATGTAACTAGATTATTGACTCTAGTGCAAGTGGGAGACTGTTGGAAATATGCCCTAGAGGCAATAATAAAATGGTTATTATTATATTTCCTTGTTCATGATAATTGTCTATTGTTCATGCTATAATTGTGTTATCCGGAAATCGTAATACATGTGTGAATACATAGACGACAACGTGTCCCTAGTAAGCCTCTAGTTGACTAGCTCGTTGATCAACAGATAGTCATGGTTTCCTGACTATGGACATTGGATGTCATTGATAACGGGATCACATCATTAGGAGAATGATGTGATGGACAAGACCCAATCCTAAGCATAGCACAAAGATCGTGTAGTTCGTTTGCTATAGCTTTTCCAATTGTCAAGTATCATTTCCTTAGACCATGAGATTGTGCAACTCCCGGATATCGTAGGAGTGCTTTGGGTGTGCCAAACGTCACAACGTAACTGGGTGGCTATAAAGGTGCACTACGGGTATCTCCGAAAGTGTCTGTTGGGTTGGCACGAATCGAGACTGGGATTTGTCGCTCCGTTTGACGGAGAGGTATCTCTGGGCCCACTCGGTAATGCACCATCATAATGAGCTCAAAGTGACCAAGTGGTTGGTCACGGGATCATGCATTACGGTACGAGTAAAGTGACTTGCCGGTAACGAGATTGAACGAGGTATTGGGATACCGACGATCGAATCTCGGGCAAGTAACGTACCGATTGACAAAGGGAATTGTATACGGGATTGATTGAATCCTCGACATCGTGGTTCATCCGATGAGATCATCGTGGAACATGTGGGAGACAACATGGGTATCCAGATCCCGCTGTTGGTTATTGACTGGAGAGTCGTCTCGGTCATGTCTGCATGTCTCCCGAAGCCGTAGGGTCTACACACTTAAGGTTCGGTGACGCTAGGGTTGTAGAGATATTAGTATGCGGAAACCTGAAAGTTGTTCGGAGTCCCGGATGAGATCCCGGACGTCACGAGGAGTTCCGGAATGGTCCGGAGGTGAAGAATTATATATAGGAAGTCCAGTTTCGGCCACCGGGAAAGTTTCAGGGGTTATCGGTATTGTACCGGGACCATCGGAAGGGTCCCGGGGGTCCACCGGGTGGGGCCACCTATCTTGGAGGGCCCCATGGGCTGAAGTGGGGAGGGGAACCAGCCACTGGTGGGCTGGTGCGCCCCCCATGGGCCTCCCCCTGCGCCTAGGGTTGGAAACCCTGGGGGTGGGGGGCGCCCCACCTGACTTGGGGGGCAAGTTCCCCCCCTTGGCTGCCGCCCCCCATGTAGATGGGATCCCCAGGGCCGGCGCCCCCAGGGGGCCTATGTAAAGGGGGGAGGGAGGGCAGCCGCACCCTAGCCCCTGGCGCCTCCCTCTCCCTCCCGCTTGCGCTTGGCGAAGCCCTGCCGGGATCCCCGCTACTTCCACCACCACGCCGTCGTGCTGCTGGATCTCCATCAACCTCTCCTTCCCCCTTGCTGGATCAAGAAGGAGGAGACGTCTCTGCTCCGTACGTGTGTTGAACGCGGAGGTGCCGTCCGTTCGGCGCTCGGTCATCGGTGATTTGGATCACGACGAGTACGACTCCATCAACCCCGTTCACTTGAACGCTTCCGCTCGCGATCTACAAGGGTATGTAGATGCACTCCTTCCCTCTCGTTGCTAGTAAACTCCATAGATGGATCTTGGTGATGCGTAGAAAATTTTAAATTTCTGCAATGATCCCCAACAGAGAGGCGCTGCGGTGTTCTGGTCCGTTCAGGGTGATGCAGCGGCCGGAGTCGAGGCAGGAGACGAAGGTCGACGGCGGCGGAGCTCCGGCACACTGGAGCGTCGCGAGCAGGAAGAAGAAGGTGAGAAGTAAAAGGGGAAGAATGAAAAGTGAACCCATGGCCCTATTTATAAGGGTGGAAGGATAAGTGGCATGTGCGGGAATCAAGGAGACAGGAAAATGGATATGTGACGGCGCGGGCGCCTCGATTTTCGGAGGGTCAGTAAAGGAAAAGATTTATTAAGATTTGGGTTCTGTGTAGTATTAATCACAGGTGACATCACGGCGGGTTACCGCAATTTCTGGAGATGACGTCATGGCGGGTTACAGTATTTCACAGGAAGATGAAGGAGGATTTTTCTAAGTGTTGAAGATTGACATGAACAAGTTCAAATCAACCTGGGGCCTAATGTTGGGTATATGACCCACCCAGGAGGGGCCGGGTTATTCCGATGGCGGTTCATCTAAGACAAAGCCCATGAGTATGCTGAAGATGGTGGTTCATGAAGTAGGCCTGTCAAAGTGCCCAAACTGAGAGGCGGCTTAAGGCCCATGAGTATAAACCGCCATGTATATGTAAACTTGTATTGTAAGGCATGTAAGACAAGTCACCGAGCCGGACACGTTTGTATGAGCCGGCCGGGACTCTGTAGGCCACATGGCGTCAACCCATGTATATAAGGGGACGACGCGGCAACGGCTTAGGGCAAGAAACAACAGATCGAGTGCCAGGCAAAGCGTATTCGCTCCCTGGGAATCGAAACCCTAGCAATACCACCTCAAACTGGATTAGGCCTTTACCTTCACCACAAGGTGCCGAACCAATATAAACTCCTCGTGTCCTTTGTCCCGTTTAACCCCTTTAAGCTAACTCCATCGTAATGGCTCCACAACTAAGTCCTTCCATGAGCACATCTGCCGTGACACTTCCACAACAAGGGGCAAGCAAAACATAGCAAACGCAACCAAACAAACGAAGCGCTGAATAATCAGGAGAACGACCAGAAAGACGCTCGAGAGGAATACCACCCTGTAGAGCAGCAGATGGCTGAATGTTGATGAGATAGGTGGAAGTGGTAACAGCCTCAGCCCATAAGTGAGGCGGAAGAGAGGTGGCGATCATCATCGCACGCGCTATCTCAAGAAGGTGACGATGCTTGCGCTCAGCCACACTTTCTGAGTATGAGCACAAGGGCAAGAGAACTGAGTAAGAGTACCCTGCTCAGCAAGAAATCCTCGTAGTGCATCGGAGATATACTCACCAGCAGAATCTTTGTGAAAAACATGAATAGGAGTGGAAAACAGGGTATGAACCATGGCAGCAAATTTTTTGTATATCGATAAGACCTCACTATGAGAAGACATGAAATAGATTCAAGTGTACCGAGAAAAGTCATCTATAAATATAATATAATAGCGATGACCCCCTTTCAAGGCAAAGGGAGTCGGACCCCAAACATCAGAGTGAACGAGATCAAAAGGGCGCTTGGACACCAACTCTCACTATGAGGATAGGGTAGCTGAATCTGCTTACCAAGCCTACAGCCCAGACAATCCAACGAAGCGTTACCGGAGACAGACCCCAGAACACCACGCTGAACCAAAGACGAGAGATGGGAACCACATGAATGGCCAAGATGATGATGCCACTGCTGAAAAGAGCTGGTAGATGCAGCAATAGGGGCTACGAGACTGGCAGCGGTGGCAGCGGAAGGAAGACGAAGCCAGTCAAGCTCCTAGAGACCATCAGGGCACCGAGGGCCAGCATCAAGCAAAGCCCTAGTGCAACGATCCTGAACAGAACATGAATCAAAGTCGAGAATGACCCTACAACTAGAGTGAACAATCTGACCACCGGATATGAGCTGCATGGTAAGTCGAGGAACAAGAGCGATAGAGGGAACATGAAATGAAGAAGTGCTAAGAGTGCCTCGACCAGGTACAGGGAGGGGAGTGCCATCAGCCTTACGAACAAGAACAAGAGACTCAACGGGTCAAACGGAGGTCAAAGTGGAAGGATCATAAGTCATATGAAAAGACGCTCCAGTATCAAGAATCCATGGAGATGTACCTAAATGAGTAGAAGGTGGTTTCTCAATGCCAGAAAAGTCAGTCATAGAACCTGCAGAACCTGTCGGTGAAGAATCCCAAGCAGCAAGCAGGCATCGCAGCTGCGCAATCTCACGCGCACACAGGGACACGACAAAAGAGATCGAGGTTGAAACATCTACCGATGATGAGCAGTCGCCACCACCCGTGGAAGCCGCGTGTCGAGTCGACCAAGAGTAGCAAGTCGACATAGAGCCACATATGGAAGCCACTGGAGAAGTCGACATAGAGCGGTCGCCGCCCCGCGTGGAAGGGTCGGTGCAACAGACCTCGGGTATATTGCCCAATTGTGCACACGCACAAGATCAAGATTGAAGCACCCGCTCAAGATAGGGATTGAAGGCCCAAGAGATTTGAAGAGCCTGTATACAACCGAGGAAGACCAAGGACGGGTCAGAGAACAAGATATCTACGAGGAAAGAGCCTCCCTCGCCGGGCAGGCGAGCCCGGCAAGGGGCCAGGCCACCACTAGAAGCAAGCAACCAAGACTCCCCGGCAGCGCCTGCTGGGGCTTGCGGGGCCTGAACCATCCCGCCAACTGTGCAAGTACGACCCACGTTGTCAATTAGTGGGGTGTCAAGCCGCAAGGAGATTAAGTGGCAGCATTTGCCACATGGCAGCCATCTCCTATAGAAGAAACCCACAGGTGACACCCGTCCAGTGACGTGTCAACAGAACAGATGCAGAGCTGGCAAGATAAGCCCGGCAAGCCTTGCCGGGCAGCTAGTGATGTGACACTGAGCGGTGCATTTAATGCACCCTGTCAGCCCGCAGAGTTAGGTATGATAGCACTGTCTATAAAAGCAGGCCCATGGCAATCGTAGGAGGGGGTTAGAGGGTTGGAAACTTGACAAACCCAAGCCACCATACGCTTGTGGTCATCGTAGCCCTAAGGCAGGCCTTGCCGGGCAAGTGTACCACGCACCACCACGCTCATTTCCACCATCAATCCACCAAAGCAGGAGTAGGGTCTTACACCTCGCGGCGGCCCGAACCTGGGTCAATTGCTTGTGTGCTCTCTGTCGTGCTGCCGCGCGCTGGTCTGCTCTTTGTGCAACGCGACGTCCCCTGCCAAACCAACAAGGGGCCGCCCGGTCCCATAGGTGGCCACAGATATCCCGCGACATCTTTGGCGCGCCAGGTAGGGGGCTCGCTTGTGCGAACTTGAAAGCGTGCGCAGCGCGTCATCTTCATCGCCATCTTCGCCTTTGATGACGCCATCGACCATGGCGCCCAAGAGGAAGAAGTCCGGCCCTTCGGCCCAGCCATCTACCTCGAAGGCTCCACGCGTGCGGCGTCAGATGCCGCGGAATATGCGGGGACAAGCAAGGACGTGAACGCTGCTGGGGGCGTGGCAGGAGCCGGTGGCGCCATTGCCACTCCCCCTGCGGCCGACACGGGGGCTGAAGGCGTCGGAGGAGAACAACTTCAGCAGCGTTTCGATGGCCAAGCTCTGCAAGGTATGGACGGGAGGGTGACTCCGCTTACATCCCCTCCTCCCACCGACAGGCGCAGCCACAACAACGGTGCTCAGTCTGGGATGAACCACCGTCCTCCGGCTGTCCCTGCCACAGGGGCGGTCACGGCACGTGTGTCTCCTCCCGGCCGAGCCGACCCAACCACTGCACCCGACGGAGGCGCGGACCCTCGAGCGCCATCACCGTGCGACCCCGCTGCCCAGGTGGCCGCCCCACCGCAGCACGGGCGTGCCACCGCCGTCGCTGCCACGGGCACCGTCAGGAGCCAGGCGACGGTGCGGTCGAGGTCATCAACTTCCATGCCAAGCACAACCACGGAGGCTATGGCGCGGGCACAACTGCTAGTCAGGTTCCGGCCAGCAGCCGAGCAAATGGATGAATGGTGTGCCACCATCAAGAGTCTGCTCGGTTTCGCTGAGGCTGGGGGCTCATGGCGCGCTGGCCCGCCACAACCTCCCCAAGTGACGACGACTGCTCGTACTGCTGGCCGAACAGAGGGGGTTGTCCCCACCGTGCATTCCCCACCACGCCAGTAGGCGCGGGCGCAGCAAGATCAAGATCTTGACGACGTCTCGATGGCCTCTTCCGACCCTCGAGCACGTCCGGGCAAACGGCGAACCCCGGAGGATAGGTGGCGGGGAGACGTGCGCGTCGTCCTGGGATGGCCTCTCGATGACCCCCGCCAGACCGACGGGTGCGGTGGCGTCAACGTCGACGAGCCTGGGTTCGGTGTCGGCGGGTGCCTACCTTTCGAGGTCGGCTGTCCTGCCTTTACACGTGAGCTGCGACAAGTCCGTTGGCCATCCGTCCGCACGTTCAAGCCGGAGATACCCGAGAAGTACGACGGGCGACTGAACCCGGCAGAGTTCCTGAGAATCTACACCATCGTTGTTCAGGTTGCCGGGGGAAGAGACGAGAAGGTGTTCGCCAACTACTTCCCGTTGGCTCTCAAGTCCAACATGAGATCTTGGCTCATGCACTTGCCGGAGAACTCCATTTCATCATGGGCAGACATGTGCCATGAGTTCATCGGTCACTGGTAGAGCGACGTCCTAAACAAACGGTTTAAAACCCCTTTCCGCGACGGCATTTGGAACCGTCGCCAAGTGAGTGTGGGCGATACGGGGGTCCTTCCCACACGACCCAGAAATCGTCGGGGATAGGCCCTCGTGGGACCCAGGCTGGGGCATTGCGTGATCAGGCGAGGCATGGAAACCCAATCATTTCCGTAGGTATGTACATCCCACACGGTGAATCCCAGAAATCATTTCCGTAGGTATGTACATCCCACACGGTGAATCCCAGAAATCATTTCCATAGGTATGTACATCCCACACGGTGAATCCCAGAAATCATTTCCGTAGGTATGTACATACACACGGTGAATCCCAGAAATCATTTACGTAGGTATGTACATCCCACACGGTGAATCCCAGAAAATCATTTCCGTAGGTATGTACATCCCACATAGTTCTTTGTGTGGAAACGTTTGTGCAAGGTGGCCTAACACAAACAGTTCGCCGCCGGAAGCCGTGTGTGATTGTTAGTTGATTGAACACGCCTACTTTCTAGAAACCGTGCGGGTTGTTTGAGTTCATCGCCCACGGTGTTGTCTGAGTAACCGTTTGCAATAGAAAACTCCAATAAGCAGGGTAATTAGCCTATTATTGATAATCCATGTACTAATCAAACTGATATTCCTTATAAAACACGCCAGATATTTCATATATGTATAAAAGCAACCAGGATTTCATAATCGAATTACATCAGATAGCTTCGGCACTCAGTTATGCCATTACACAACAGCACCAAGTTTCACATGCAGCATCAAAAACCTTTGGAAAGTAGCATCATACACAGTAAATAGACAAATGCATCTCATCTGGGAAACTGCAGAAGCGGAAGGCAAATATTGAGCCTTCAGTGATGTTGAATGTCCTTGCAACTTTAGGCCAGTGGCTATAGATAATTGCCCGCCCAACCTTCGTCCTCTTCAGCAAGACTTCAATATTGTACCGTGGGTGTTGAATGAATACCTTCCTCGCCTCTTGACCATGCAGGTGGTTTGAGAGGTAATCATCGTTGAACTGCTTTGAAAAGTACTGAAAACAAAGCTATGCATAAATCGCTGTTGTAAATTTTGAAATGGCGCAAGGGGTAAAAACAAGGTAAAAGAGTTGGTACCATCCTATAGTTGACTGATGTCTTCTTCATTGTGCAAACAAAGATCTTGCTGTTATTCATCGCAAGTTTCTTCATCCTAACAATCTTTCTGAGTTTCTTGAGTTGACTGATATTCATGGACATCTCATTTCCCCATATGCAAAATGGGCCAGATTAGACCAGATAGAACCACCGTGTTAAATTTTGGAATTATTCTGGGTTCATTTGGCCTTTTTATACATTAATTGAGTTTCTGGGCATTTAATATGCATAATTAAAGTTTGAACTACAAGCACATGCTCCTGTGCACCAAAGTTGTTTGAAAAATTAAATGTGTGTCCTTGGGTGAATTTCTAGGTCCCATGCAAGAGATGGGAGTGAAATTCAAACATCTGGGCGTCGTGGCTCGGCCGGAAAGATTGAGGAACTTGGTTTTTTAATTCCTGTAATTCCAAAACACGCCTGGAAATCATGAAACTTGCATGGTCTCATGACATGGCACCAACATGTTGTGGTAATTTTTCTGTCCGATTTGCGAAGGCCCACACATTAACAATCAACAAAGTCATTTTGGAACAAGTGTTGTTACGTTACAAACCGGAAATACAAGTATTATTGAAACCATGGGCGTTCGACTTACCAATTACGTGCGGCCACGCGTCCCCTTTTTTTATTGGCTAGGAGGTGTCGTGCGGGGTAGCTATTTGAGTACGCGAGGCATGCGATCAGACCCCTGCGCGTGCTCATCAGGAGGAGAGCCCTTTGACCGCTACCCATCGCACACCTCCCTCCCAACGTCTCAATTAATGGCGCCCGAGCACCTGTTCTACGGCGTGGCTATATGTCTCACTGGACTGAGATTTAAGAGAGAAAAATGAAATTCTGGAAAGAAAGTTTTGCACGGATCTTGATGTAAGATCCGACAGACCTATATAGCATCGATTGCGACTTATAGCAAGCATGATGATTATAAGGACGATGACAGTGGATAATAATTGTCTTACATATTTAGAAACATAATTAAAAAAAGCCACATGCCGCAACGCCTGAAATACACAAGGGCAAAAGAAGAAGGAAGACAACGATCTGGCTCGTTGATCTCTACTTTCTTGATGCATTGCTGCAGGCCACGGGAACTAGTCTCCGCGGCGAGCGGCGACGAGCTCTTTCTTGTCCTCAAGATGCTGCTTGAGAGTATCCACGTATTCCTCCACCAGCCTTCTGCGCTTGATGCGCAGCATGGCATTCTCGTCCATAAGTTTCTCGACGATGACGCCGGTCCTCTTCAACAAGGCAGTGGTCTGCTCCTGCTACTCCGCACTTCCGATGATCTTCGCCCTCAGCGGGTCACGCCTGGCTCGTAGCTTCGCATTGCTCTCATTTAGTTGCCGGATGACGTCGGTAGACTATTCAAACGAGGCTTTTAGGTCATCCTGCAACCTCTCCCACCTGGAGATCTGATCCATCTGCCTAAGGACGAGGGCACGCATGCGCCTGTAAGAGTCCTCGCCTGCCCGCGAGGCATTTTCCCAGGCCACCGTGGTGCAGGAGGACATCTCTTTTGCTTCCGCGGCACGGCCGGACCAGTCTGCTGCATCGACGGCGCGGCGGGTCCTCCGTGCTGTTTCGGCGGCGCGACGGGACCTCTCTGCTGCTACGGCCGTGCGCTGGGACATGTTGGCTGCTTTCACGACAAGGCGGGACATCTCTCGTGCTCCCAGTTCCAGGCTCGCCTCTCCCTAGTGGCGATCTCTCGACCCAGAACTCACGCTGGCCATGGTGGACGCAAGGGAATGATGATGAATGACTTGTTTGTTTTTTTACTTTTTGTGGATGAGGAGTTGAGGAGGAATGTGTAGTCATCTTGGAGTAGTAGTATTTATAACCACGCAGTAATACGCTCCTAAGTGGGAAACCGTTTAGGTTTTGATCGGTGTGAACAGGTTTGCAAAATTGGAATGTGACGGGACGCGGCCTCCCTGTTCTTCTAAAAAAATTGTGACGGGACGCATGCTCAAACTTTACTGACGGTTATAAGTGCGGCACTATTCCCGGAAGACGTAACGTGGGCACGTACGCCTTCTCGACCGCATACGCGGCGTTTGCACCATAGGGTGCACCGCAATAGGCAATGTCAGCACACGTCTTGTTCCAACAACCGTGCGCGCTCGTTATTACCATCGCGCACACTTCTTTTAATTAGAATGGGTGTGCCCGTCTAGCGCACACACGTTGATCTATCTAACTGTTTCAGTTTGTTGTGGCTAATCGCAAACAGATCATCCATGTGAAGTGTATGCCATCAATCGCAGACACTTTGGTCTGGCTTACCCATTTCTGTTTTGTTGCCTAATCGCAAATAGTTAATCCATCTGAAGCGTATGCCCTCAATCACACACACCTTGATCTGGCTGACCATTTCTTTTGTGTTGCCTAATCACAAACAGTTCATCCGAGTGAACCGCATGCTGTATATCACACACACCTTCATCTGGCTGCCCGTTTCTTTTGTGTTGCCTAATCACAAACAGTTCATCCGAGTGAACCGTATGCTCTATATCGCACACGCCTTCATCAAGCTGCTCGTTTCTTTTGTTCCGCCTCATCGCAAACAATTCATTGGACTGAACCGTATGCCCTGGATCGCACATGCAACTAAAATCTGAACCGTGTTTGATGCATCCTCCATTGCAAACGTTTTGCACCTTTTTTGACGGGTTTTTACATCCCCGTTTGTGATTGATGCATCGCACACAGTTTCGTGAAAGGGTCTCTAATCGTAGTGTCGCGTTAGCAGCATCCTGCAGTAGTGGGTGCCTTCACTAGTGGCCACCAGGAACCCGGCAGGCCCATCGACCTACAGCTTCTTCAGCAGAAGGAAGGAGAAACTCTTCGTAAGTATTTACAAAGATTCAGTAAAGTCCATAGGAATATTCCGAATATCCATCCAGCAGCTTTTATAGCCGCCTTCCAGTCCAATGTGTGCAACCGTCACATTCGTTCTAAGATGAATGTGCGGTTGCCCAAGACTGTGAAGGAGTTGTACACATTAGTGGATAAGTGTGCTCGGATAGAGGAAGGAAGGAAGTTGCCCGGGGAGGAGGATTGCATCAATGTTGATTCAGAGGAAGAAGATGAATCAACCAGTCAAAGAAAGGGCAAGAAGCGCAACAAGAAGCCAAGAGATAAGACAGTGATGACTGTGGAAGGTTCTAGCATGCCTAGTACTGGTAAGAAGGCCAAGGCTGAGGCCCCCGGCAAGGAATTTGCCATGTGCACTGCATGCCGGGAAGCCGCTGCCGCGGAGAAAGCCGGGAAAGGTGATGGGCCGTACTGCAAAATCCACCGGACCAAGGGCCACGACCTTCATGAATGTTATCAAGTTGAGCAGCTTGTCAAGAGACAGAGAGCAGAGTATGATAAGCATGATAAGGAGAAAAGTCAGAATGCTGCTGGCGGAAAGGGCCGAGGCAGTGAAGCAAACCGCCCCGGAAAACTCTTTCGGAACCAAGGAAAACCCGCCAGGGGCCAAGAGAGGAAACCTGTGAGGATTTGAGTGATGGAGGGAATGAAGACGAAACTAGCAAGCAGGAATTTCAGAGGGCCACTGACGCCCTATGCTTTGATGGGGGTGCATCTTTGCACTCCTCCCATCGCCAGCTCAAGCGATGGGCATGAGAGGTCAATGCTGTGGAGCCAGCGCTAGAGGCCCAGAAGCCGCTCAAATGGTCCCGCACGCCCATCACCTTTGATGAGGAGGACCACCCTCGCCGCACCACCGCGCTAGGGTGTTTGCCATTGTTGGTGTCCCCAACGATTCGCAACCTTAAGGTCACAAAGATGTTAGTGGATGGCGGGGCCGGGTTGAATCTGATTTCCCCAGCTGTTATTAACAAGCTTCAGATAGGAGAGGAAGAGCTGGAGGTTACTGACACGTTTCAAGGAGTCAATCCCGGCAGGAGCCGTCCCAAGGGAAAGATTACGTTGCCGGTGACGTTTGGGGGAGAGCTGAACTATAGGACTGAGAAAATTTTGTTTGATGTGGTTGAGCTCCCCCTACCGTATAATGGGATTCTGGGACGACCGGCCTTGGCCAAGTTCATGGAAGCATCCCACTATGCTTAAAACACTTTGAAGATGCCTGGGCCATTGGGAGTCATTACCATCCTATCAAATGAGAAGGATGCGATTATCTGTGTGGACAGGATGTATCGGGATGCCGTCGCAGCAGAGGCTGCGGGAGCAACGGTCCCCGCCAAGGAAAGCAAAGGAAAGTAGAGGGATTGTAGGACCTCCGGCAAGGAGTCCGGGAAGTGTGCCCCCTCTGAGTGCACGACACCCGTTCACGATATGCCGGAGTGTTCCAATAGCAAGAGATCCAAGGTTGCAGCACCCCAAGTGAAGAAGGTCCTGGCAGGGCTGGCTGGTGTTGATGGTACTTTCACCGTCAGCGCCACCCTTGACGACAAAGAGGAAAGCGCGCTCGTTGCCTTCCTGCAGGCGAATATCGATGTGTTTGCCTGGTAACCATCTGATATCCCTGGTGTTCCCAGGGAGGTAATCGAGCACCATCTTGTTGTCTGCCCACATGCCCGACCCGTCAAGCAGAAAGTTAGGAAGCAAGCCTTGGAGCGGCAGCAGTTCATTGCCGAGGAAATCAAGAAGTTAGAGGCAACTGGATTGGTCAGAGGAGCACTGCACCCTACATGGTTGGCAAACCCAGTTGTAGTTCGGAAGGAGAATGGGAAATGGAGACTTTGCATTGATTTCACTGATCTCAATAAGGCTTGCCCAAAGGACCCATTCCCCTTACCGTGCATTGATCAGATTGTGGATTCTACTTCAGGGTGCGATCTGCTCTCCTTTTTGGATGCTTACTCTGGATATCACCAGATCTTCATGTCCAAAGAAGATGAGGAGAAGACATCATTCATCACTCCATGTGGTACATACTGTTTTGTCCACATGCCTCTCGGATTAAAGAGTCTCGGATCTACTTTTTCAAGAGTAGTCCAGATTGGTTTTGAGCCACAACTACACAGAAACATAGAAACATATATGGATGACATTGTGGTCAAGACCAAGGATAAGGCCACCCTTATCCAGGATTTGGAGGAGACATTTGCTAATTTGCGCAAGATCAACCTGAAGCTTAACCCGGAGAAGTGCGTATTCGGTGTTCCCTCCGGCAAGCTACTTGGATTCTTCATGTCCCACCGGGGGATCGAAGCCAACCCCGATAAGATCAAGGCCATTGAGTAGATCCAAGCGCCAAGGATAGTCAAAGATGTAAGGCATTTGACGGAATGCGTTGCCGCGCTGAGCAGATTCATCTCCAAATCTGCCGAGCGCGCCCTGCCATTCTTCAAAATTTTAAAGAGGGCAGGACCAATGAAATGCACCCCGGAAGCAGATACAACATTGCAAGAGTTGAAGGCTTACCTGTCATCTGTGCCCACCTTGGTTGCACCCAAACCCCGAGAGTCGTTGTTACTCTACTTGGCGGCAACCAACCAAGTGGTCAGTGCAGCTTTGGTAGCACAGCGGGAAGCAGAAGATGCAGAAAGTGGCCAGATCACGGCAGAGTCAGCAGAGGAACAGGACAGCAGTAAGCACGGCAATGAGAGTAGCACCAAGGACGCGACAAGGAAGAAAGTGCTGCAACACCCAGTTTACTTCGTCAGCTCCTTGTTACAAGGAGCTAGGTCGAGGTACTCTGGTGTGCATAAGTTGAGCTTTGGCCTCATCATGGCCTCAAGGAAACTGCGCCGCTACTTCCAAGCCCATGAGATCATGGTTGTTACTCGTTTTCTGTTGCAGAGGATACTCCAAAACCCTGAGGCTTCTGGCAGAATAGTGGAGTGGGCTTTGGAGTTATCCAGCTTCGGTTTGAAGTTTGAGAGCACTTCAACCATTCAAAGCAGGGCACTGGCAGAGTTTATTGCAGAAATGACGACAACCCCTGATGAGGAAGCAACAGAAACAGCTCTCCCCGGCAAGGAATCACCCCAAGAATGGATTATGTATTTTGATGGTGCTTTTTCCCTACAAAGTGCAGGAGCTGGCGTGCTTCTTGTTGCCCCCTCCGGGGAGCACCTGAAGTACATCATCCAAATGCACTTTGCCCGGGAAGAAGCCACCAACAATACACACTACAAAAAAGACACATCCGTGACATTTTGGGCCGAATGAAATTTTTTCTGTCATACATATGACACTTCTATGACGATAATTGTGACAAAACCCGGTATCATCATAGATGTGGTGGGCTCCTACTTCTATGACAAAAAATCATGACAGAGAATGGGCTTTTCGTCCTAGGCGGGCCGGAGACGCAGCTGCATGACATTCTTTGGGCTGTCCATGACAGAAAAAACCGTGGTAGAAGCGAGGGGGAGGAAAATTTCGGGGAGTTCCCGGTTACGGTGGGAGGTTGGGGGCCGAGCGATGCGCGTTTCTCTCGTACACGTACGCGCTTGTGTGCGAGGTGTTGGCTCTAACTAAACCCGAGCGAGGCGTTGGGCTCTAACTAAACCCGAGCGATTGCACTGCAGGCCACGCGTTACTGAACCCGAGCGATCGATCGATGGCTGTTAACTGAACCCGATCGAGCGATTCCTTCGCTACTGCTGCTAACTGAAGCCGATCGATTAGATGAACAGTGAGCATTGCGGGGGGGGGGGGGGTGGATGAACAGTGAGCGGTGGCGTTGCCTCGGGATGAACAGGACCCCGTGGTGTGGAGGGCTGGATGAACAGTAGACGATGGAGGGGTGCCCGTGGAGGGGTGGTTGAACAGGACCCCGTGGTGTGGAGGGCTGGATGAACAGTAGACGGTGGAGGGGTGGTTGAACAGTAGCCGGTGGAGTAGCGCGCGGTGGAGGCTGGATGAGCAGGAGCCCGTGGAGGCTGGAGGAGGTCGACGGTAGCCCGTGGAGGCTGGAGGAGGTCGACGGTGCAGATGAACAGTATCCCGTGGAGTCCCGTTTTGCGGTACGCCACACCCCTCCCGATGAACAGGACCCCCGTTTCGACCGTAGGAGGTCCGTTTCGTCCGTTTTGCGGTATGCCACACCCCTCCCGATCAACAAGACCCCCGTTTCGACCGTAGGAGGTCCGTTTCGTCCATTTTGCGGTACGCCACACCCCTCCTGATCAACAGGACCCCTGTTTCGACCATAGGAGGTCCGTTTCCTCTGTTTTGCTATACGCCGCACCCCTCCCGATCAACAGGACCCCGTTCCAAACGTAGGAGGTCCGTTTCCTCCGTTTTGCGGTACGCCAGGCCTCGTTTCCATCGCTTGTTCCGTCCAAGCCCTCCCGATGAACACGACCACGCATTCCCTTCCGACCCAGCCGGTTGGCTCCCACGCGTTCCGTTGCCTCCCGATGAACACGATGCATTCCGTTGCCTCCCCATGAACACGACGCATTCCGTTGCCTCCCCATGAACACGACGCATTTCGTTGCCTCCCCATGAACACGACGACCACGTTGTTTCTCCGTTCCGACCCAGCCATGTACACGAGCCCTGGACGTACGTATGCGCGAGTAGGCGTTCGAGACCCCGCCCGTATGTACACATACGTGGCTGTATTTTCTTTCTTGCACCCTGGCCGCTGTACGTACGTGTACATGCTACGTGCGCGCCTCTACTACGACACGTGCGCGCCTCTACATCCACCAGTATATATGTACGTACATGTTCGCGACCAGAATGACAACGCTACGTACGCTTCGACCAGGTGGGTCCCGACTGTCAGGCACTTCCTTGCATGCGAAGATGTAGCTGGTGGGTCCCAGAAGTCAGGGGGACACATTTTTTTCGCGAAATACAATGGCCCGTCCGGTGGGTCCCCGCTGTTAGGGGGAGAAATAATTATTTTGCATGTAATAAGGAGGCACTTCCTTGCTGCGGCCGTGGACCCAGCTGTCAGCCTCTCCACGTACAGTCCACGTCCGATGGAAGCCGTTCCTTGACCACGTTGACCACGCCGCGCCGAGAGCACCAGGGCAGTGGACGACGGTGAGGCCTAGGAAGGGGACGACGCGGACGCGGGGAAGACGCGGCAGTGGATGCCCACGCGTAGAGGAGTACGAGGGTTCACTGGTTCGCTGCGGTGTGAGGCAGCTGTCGCCGCAGAATAACAGTGGGTGTGGGTGAGTAGAGGGATGGCCTGGCCAGCGGTGGGAGTAGTAGGGGCGGTGAGGCCTCTGCCGCATCGCAGCCGGCCACGGGAGGCAGGAGCACGAGGCACGACCGGCGCTGGTTTGGGCGGCTGGAGCAAGAAGACCAGAGGTTGAAGAAGCACTACGGCCGTTGGATGGACATCGTATGGTCACTAGAGCTAGAATCGTGCATATTGACTAAGTTGACAAAGCCCTTCGTCCCCGTCAACTTAGTAGGCCCACAAGTCAGCCTGCGTGGAAAATAGCATACAGCCCATCTGCCATTATTTCTAATAATTTACAGCCCATTTGCTAATTATTAAGGTTTTTTTGGAGCCCATATTCTTTTTGTTAGGATTACAGCCCATATTGTGGCCACGGTTAAAAAATTATATGAAATTTTGCATATTTCGGTGCGGTCCGAACTGTTTTTAATCCCGAAATTTCGACTCACATTCAAACTGATTTTAAAAATAAATGTATATTAATATAAAATCCAACCAATTCTCCACGCATAAAAATTAATGTAATTTAAAATCTCGAAATGAAAAAAAAAGATATTTGAAACTAATTGCCGGTTTGATGTGTTTTAAAAATGTACAGCCCATTTCTCATTACTGATGGGCCATTTTCTCGGCCAGCCGAATGAAAGCTCTCCTCATCTTGAAAGATTTGCAGCCCAACAGGCCTGACAAAGCGACTTACTTGGCAAATCACAAAAAAAACTGGGCCGTGGCCGTGGACCCAGCTGTCAGCCTCTCCATGTACAGTACTCTTCCGATGGAATGTCATTGACCACGTTGACCATGCCGCGCCGAGAGCACCAAGGCGGTGGACGACGGCGAGGCCTAGGAAGGGGACGACGCGGAGCCGGGGAAGACGCGGCAGTGGATGCCCACGCAGAGAGGAGTACGAGGGTTCACTGGTTCGGCTGCGGTGTGAGGCTGCCGTCGCCGCAGGGCCTGGCTAGCAGTGGGAGTAGTAGGGGGCGATGAGGCCTCAACGGCAGCACAGCCGGCCACTGGAGGCAGGAGCAGGCGGTCTCCCCGGCGCTGGTTTGGGCGGCTGGTGCAAGAAGAGCAGCGATTGAAGAAGCAGCAGGACCGTTCGATTCAAATCCAACGGTTACTGCTGCTAGAATCGTTTGTTGACTAAGTTGACAAGCGCTGTGTATGCGTCAACTTAGTAGGCCCACAGGTCAGCCTCCCAACCGGTGCGCCCCAGATGTCAGTGGGAGGAATCATTTTTTTCGCGTAATAAGGAGGCAGTTGATTGCGTGCGGCCAGGCCAGCGGAGGGAGTAGGGTGGGCCGGGGAAGCCTGCGCGGCATCACAGCGGGCCACAAGAGGAGGGAGCAGGCAGTCCCGCCGGCGCTAGTTTAGGCGGCTGGAGCAGGAAGATCAGAGATTGAAGAAGCACGTCGGCCGTTGGATGGACATCCAACAGTCACTGCTGCTAGAATCGTGTGTTCACTGACAAAGCCTTGCGTAAACAAGTCAGCCTCGAAATCTGTGGCGTGTACAGCCCATTTGCTATTATTTTTATAATTTTTACTCATTTTCTAATTCATATGGAATTTATTGCAGCCCGTTTTCCATTTTTAGAATTGCTGGCCATTTTCTGGTCAGTACCAGGGTCAAAAAATTAACTAAATATGTGGGAAATTTTGAAAATTCGCAAATTTTTGCTGGGGAACGAAATATTCTTAATCCAAAAATTAATAGCCATACTAAAACAAATTTAAAAATAAATTAGTACTATGTCATGTTAAATCCAATGAAATACGTATAAGATATCAGTGAAGAACAAAAACAAAAAAAGAAACTTATATCCCATTTGCTATAATTTTTTTGGAATTTTCAACCCCTTTTGATATTACTTTTAACAGACATTGACCATACTCTTAAGCCAGGCCGGAATGCATCCCTCCTCGTCTTGAAAGATTTGCAGCCCAGTAATTCGGAGAAAACAAATAGGCCTAGCTTGGGTATTCTTCAAAAAGAAATACTGGGCTACCTATTTTCCCAAAGAACTGGTGCATGAGCATTTAGCTTTATTTATTTATTTACTTATTTATGTTTAGGGGACCATGAGCATGTACCTGGGCCGGATTCATGTGAGAGCCTCCCTTCCAGTTAATTATGGGCTTCTCTATTGGGCCTTCATCAGTGGGCTGCATGTTATCAACAAGTGGAAAATGTGTTCCGTACGAAAAATAGTATGCGCTACGTACGGTACGGGGCACTAAAGGATCGAACCGTGCAACGACTTCCAAAACATTGTGTTTGTCGTTCTAACAACACATTTATTCAACCAACAGACGAAATATACTACTGATTGTACATTGAAAACAGCAGCAGCAGCAACCAGGGCTGGGGGTGCAACAGAAGCAGTAAGCAGGCCAGAAGAGTGAAGACGCAGCTCTCTCTTCCAAACCAAACATCAGCCATCATTACAAAAGGGCTACCAAAAAAGAACAAGTGTATGCATCAAACTAAATAAAGATCCTACTACACCAAGTGTACGCATCTAACTAACTGGCTCAGTTAGACGTTACTATTTATTAAGCTGTGGAGATTGGCTGACGGCTTGAACCAGATGGGTGCCTGACGGGGGAAACTCCAGCCAGCAGGTCGAAGTCTGATACTTGCGACCCTCTCTCCTACTTTGGGCTGCAGAGCGTGGCGGCACATATCAGGGTATGGTGCATGCAGAGACGCATGGTACGCTGTGTACACACAGTTTTGCCTGATGAACGAAACCGCGCTGCCATCATGATCCTTGCCGTCGGTTATCTCCTGGTTAATCGGATAATTCAGTCCGACAAACAGAGAGCGTGTACCAAGGCTACTTACCAGCCTCCAGTCAAAAATTCCTGAAGGCCCAGAGAAGCTGGGATCCTGCTCAAAGACCTTGCAGTGACTGTGATTGTATTCCGCGAAACAACACGTCCGGTACGTGCGAACGATCATCAATCTTTCGCCGTCGTCTGATCGAGCCAGGAACCACCTGCAACTGCCATGCCGCTTTTCTTTGAAAGGTTCTGGGATTAGGAAGGGTAGGGACACCAGGCGGCCTACAACATCATATCAAGTTGGAGTCAAATAAAAAAGGGCTCTTGATTTAGTCAATCTTAAGAACAGCATGTTATGAGCATGAATATTTTTTCAGCAAATGTTGACAGTAATATAAGCAAGCCATCATGATATCATAGGAAAGTAACATACTGCTGTAACAGCCGTTTGTAGCGATGACTGGAGTAGGCCAGCAATACGTCCAGCCATAGAAGGAGTCGACAGCGTAAATGAAGCCCTTGTGTTCAATGGCATCAGAGAACCATGGAGGATGTATGATCCTGCGATGGACGTGCAGATTTATCCACTTACCGCAGTGACCTGTCAGATAGGCGAGACCGCGGTTGAAGAACGCAATTAGCCTGAAGTCTTTATAATTCGCAGATCTTGTGGGCACTTGGCAGATTACAACCTTGAGCAAATCAAACTTGGTATCATGTTGGCTACTGTAAGATTCCGAGTATTCTGGGCCGCGGTGCCAAAGCAGTGCAGTGTTAATCGAAGGAAGGGGGATCAATCGCCGGGTGTAGACCTCCACGAGCATCCAGCTGCCGCGACCGTCGACGAGCACCATCCAAGACGTGTTCATGCCGACCCAGTACATACCGTTAATGTAGTTGAGGCTGACGGGGATCGGATCGCAGTCAAGGGGGTTG
The DNA here is from genome assembly GCF_018294505.1 of Triticum aestivum. NCBI lineage: Eukaryota > Viridiplantae > Streptophyta > Magnoliopsida > Poales > Poaceae > Triticum > Triticum aestivum. The sequence goes on along the minus strand of NC_057796.1, from coordinate 217,641,602 downwards.
ATGCTCGCCACCCTACGACCGTTATGCTGCGTGACACGCCGTTTCTGAAGATCAGGCGGCATCAGCAAGCAAGGAGCTGGCTTAAAAAGCTCCGGCCTGAGGGCTTTGAGTAAACGGTACAGCCCCGACGAGCACGCGGCGAGCGGCATGGTACTGAGATTGTCCACACGCGAAACAATGAGCTTGATTACCTCTGTGGGGAGCGAATTCCAGCCACTCTTTCGGCGGACGCTGCTCGGTTCTGCCATTGTTAGTGCTTGGGTTTCGGACGAGGGGGGGAGGCGCCTTAGCGGGGATGGAAGATTGGACGAGATTATGTGCGGACAAAGATGGAGAAGCGAATATGTGCTGCGGGAAGTGGACAGGTGATGATGACTACAACACGCCGCTTGACTTACGAGACACATACCAGCAGCGTAGGGTCATGTCGATGCCAGACAACTTGCTTGAGTGATCACAGTACTGGTACTCCCTACAGTGCTATGCCCTAACTTGCTTGAGTAGAGTAGTAGAGTAGGACTCTGCTCTACTACTAGCACCGGAGGAGTAGTATATTCTAATCTAAAATAGTTACAAACTTCAATGCCCGAGCATGGAACGACTACGAACCATGCTCAAAGACCGTGTCTACGTGGTGTTTGGACATGGGCGACAACCTCAACGCCAACGGTGCTGCTCCCGTTGCACTGTATGTGTTTCTGTCCTTCCTGTTCGAAATCGTGGTAGAATTCATGTTTCTACTCTGTATCCTACTACTATGCTAGTCCACATGATTAGTTTCATCTCTGTCATAGCCGTCATGATTTATTTTGTGCTTATTCGGATTAAATCTCGTAGTAACTTGCTCATATATTCAACTGGCGCAACGTCCCCTACAGCCACTCCCGTTTCATGGACGGCCTGGTCGATGCCTCCAAGGAGCCCTTCGTCCACTGCTATGAGTGCCCGATGCCGTTTTGTGGCTCGCCGGCGGACATGGTGCATCACCTCACGGATGCGTGCAGCGGTCACTGCTGGCCCTTGGCGGAGAACATCAAGTACGTGATGTGCTACCCGTTCACCATGCCAGAGTCGCTGGAGGATTATATACGCCTGCTAGTCTCGGAGGAGGACGGCATCGTCTTCGTCTTGATCGTGGGCACTGGCGAAGCCCGCGCAGGCCGCCGCCCCGTCTCTGTAATGTGCGTCAGGGGCGACGCCGCTAACGGTGACACTGACACCAGGCCGATGTACGGGTGCGTGGTCAGTGTTACTACCCCTCCGGGTCGCGTGGGCTGCAACACCGGCCTCATCGAACGGACTTGGACTCTGGGAGCTGGGACTATCCCGCCAATGTGGACTTGGAAAACCCATGGCATACTTTACCCACCGACGCGGTGCACGGGGACTCCAAGGAGGTTCACCTGGACATACGCATTATCAATTTAAATGTTGATCATTAGTCTTCGCTCAATGTAATCCGATGTCTAAGTATGTGGAGACTTCCATGCATGATCTTGCTCTATTGGAGTATCGCGCATGAATAAAAGTGTATCCGTTTATGGTTTAGTCTAGAATCTTCCATGTATGAATTTTTACTACAGTACTGGTGAAAGACTTACGATGAACCATTTCTTACATCTCCTCTGCCCGCTTGCAAGTCATCCTGATTTAATCCCTCCGTCTAGGTGTATAAGGGCATGGTTAATATTACTTAATAGTATAGCCAACTGTTGACTATAAGAAAGTGCCATGTCATCTGTAGCCAACATGTATAACAATCGATACTCAAAAACTAATTCTTAAAGATCATTTCTTGCAAAGCACAATAAGTGTTATTTCTTCACAAGTTTTGGATGCAGGTTGAACAGTTGAACGCTTTTGTTTGCAAAAGATACCTTTTTATCTATTTCACCCGGATGTTTGTGAGCTCTAGAGATGAAATAATATCCGAAGAAACCTATCGATACCCGTTACACATGAGATGACCCCCACATCCTTTGTCAAAATAAACAACTCCCCGATCAATGCATTTCACTCTTCGGTGCAACGCACGGGCACCTTACTACTATAGATTAGTACGACCAAAAATTGAACTAACATTATATATAGTACGATAAATGCTGATGCATGTCACCTAAAATTATATCATTCAAAACTATGTTCAAATACGAATCCAACGATATAGTTTTTGTTGACATGCACTAACATTTTGTCAGTTAAATCTTCAGTCAAATTCAATGGGGGACTAATAAACCACGACCGATGTAGTACAAGTGTAGAGGGCGGCGCTGCACGGGAGTCTCACCTCTCACCCCGCTCGTGGCGCGGCAGTAAAGCCGTCATATCACAAAACCCAACCACTCCCAGTAATAAGTGGCCTGGTAAAATAAACGGACAAGCAACCATCACATCCCTCCGTCTTTTTTGCATTTCATCTCTCTGCATTTACTTTCTCCGGTTCATCTCGCACACTCGATCCCTAGCTACTACTCCTAGGGCCAGTTCTTTTGGCGGCTTCCCCAGCTTTTCCCACAAGACTAGTCACAGTGGAGAGTAACAATAAGGCGCCTCACTCATTTATTTGGGCTTCTAAACTACTACTCCGTCCTGGTTTATTCCTCACCATTGTAATTTGTGCTAAATTTTGACCAAAGATTTAACTGGTTTATTCCTCACCATTGTAATCCCTCCGTCTAGGTGTGTAAGTCATCTTACGAAAACCAAATAATCCCAAAACACTTAGGCGCGGTGCATTAACTTCTACTCGTACCTCGTTTCTTGTTTCTTGACATATCAACCAATAAGAGATAAAGAGTGTGCATGCTTTTAATGACTTGAGATATCAAACACGACATGCAGTGGTTAGTTCATTGCATGCAATACTATTAATTAGCAAATAAACATTAACGTTTCTCGTTTTCTCCTCCTCCTTGGTCACGGTGCACAGCCTAAGATGACTTACTCACCTAGACGGATGGAGTAGTGCATGTGACATGCACTAACATTTCATTAGTTAAATTTATGATCAAAATTTGACACAGATTACAATGGGGACCAATAAACCAGGACGGAGGTAGTAGTTATGGGATTACTAATCTAGAAGCCTAAAAGAACTGGCCCCTGGTACTCCTACTAGTAGTAGTACTCAAGTTGGAATTCCAATTGCACGGCACAACTTGTTAGGCAAAAAATTCGATACAGGGTGTAGGAAGCGGTTTGGGAATTTGCATGCCTTTCCAACCAGTGAGATACTCCGTACAAAGTACGACAGAGAAATAACCACAGAGAAGGAAGCTAAAAGTAAACAATCAAACGAGCATTTTTGCATTTGTTTTGCATTGAATCGTTTCACAAGCTTGACTAGTGTTGTTTTTCTACTTTTACAAAAACCGCATCGTAATGTTAAAACGTGCATTTGCACGTACATAAGTAATAGTAGTACTCCCTCCGTCTAGGTGTATAAGTCTTCCCTCCTTCTTGGTCACGGTGCACAACCAAAGATGACTTATTGACCTGGACGGAGGGAGTAGCACAGTCTGCAAGCATATATCGAGAGAGACGTGTAGTGCGATAGTATATAGTAAAGTTTGTGCTATATGCACGTACTTGCAAAATGCGTACGAATACACAAGGTTTCCAAACTTTCCCTTTTACATACTTAATTAAGGACGCTAAAAATTCCTGAACGTTCGGGATTTATCATTTGCGTCCCAAAACTAATGAGATCGCCTTACGAAACAAAAATTATACTCCTCCTAAAAGCCACGGCGCTCGCAGGAGCGCTTGCGGCGCGCCACGAGTGCCCTGGTGCGCGGCCGTTTCCCAGCGCGCCGACACAACGCCTCTTCCTCAGCCTCGCAACTCGCGAGGTGCTGATTGGCGGCTTGCCGGCGGGCGAGCGCGATCTCACCGGTGTGGTGATCCGGCGCCAACAGGTACTCCTCCTCGCTGGAAGCGTGCACCCGGTCCACGTACCGCCAAGCGTAGATGAGGCGCTTGGGCCCGACTGCACTCAGGGCGTCGGCACGGGCGTCCTCCGCCACCCTCACGGCCCTCGCACGAGCCTTCTGCCAAAGAGCCAATTGCCTGACTCTCTCGGACGCGACATAGGCCTCCCAGGCAGCTTGTTCCGCGGTGCGCTTCTCTTCCTCGGCCTTCTTCTCCGCCTCTATTTTGGCGCGCTCTGCTGGAGGCAAAGCCTCCCACAAGGCGACATCCATTTCTTTCCAAAGCTCCTCAAGGCTGGGGGGCTCGGCGGGCGGCGCAGCGTTCTCCTCGTAGCGGGGAGCCGACGCGTCCTCCGGCGCGCGTGCTGGCGAGATTGGGAACGCCGACGCGTCCACCTCGACGCGTCGCGGCGAGGAGCGGAACGCCGACGCGTCCTCCTCGACTAGTGGCGGCGAGGAACGGAACGGCGACGCGTCGCGTCGCGGCAAGGAGCGGAACGCCGACGCGTCCTCCTCGACTAGTGGCGGCGAGGAACGGAACGGCGACGCGTCGCGTAGCGGCGAGGAGCGGAACTCCGACGCGTCCTCCTCGACTAGTGGCGGCGAGGAACGGAACGCGACGCGTGACCGTCCGCGCGGTGCAGCGAGGGGCTCCTAGGGCTTGGGAGGGGCGATGCCATGGTGGTCGACGTGAGAGGGAGGGGGGGAGATAGCGATGAACGTGAACGTGAGGGGGAGGAGATAGCGATGTCGTGGGAGGCGCAGTATTTATAGCGAGCAATGGCACACCTACGTAAGATATGGACTGAGCTGCACTGACTTAACTGCAGGTCCAGTTGCGTCACTGACATGTGGGCCAGACCCCTGTTGGGCCCATATGTCAGTGACCCAATGCACCTGCAGTTAAGTAACAGCTACGTGGGCATATTTGTTGGAGTAAATTACGGGGGAGCGAAGGGGTGGAAATATTGCTGGTCACAACGGATTGGACGAGCGTGGGGGAGGAGAGTCATGCATGCAGATTTTTTCACACGGGGTGGAGTGGTGGGACCGCCGGAGGGAGAAGGAGAGTTTGGCAGGCATATTGTTTCCACACATGGAGAGGAAAAGATTTGGAGACGAACGGGCTTCCTGCAGGTATGGGGAACGGTGCATAATAAGTCATCTTGCATGCCGGGCTAGGTATAGTCTCAAGTCATTAAAAACATACACGCCCCACACATGTTCATATTTCAAGGTGCACTAAATTATTGCATGCGATGATTAAGGCTGGCCATAATGGTGGTATCTTAGCTGGTATCATGCACACGGGAATAGCAAACATGCTGATGTGGCAAAGAATTAAAGAAGAGAGGGGGTTAGAGTAACTAGTGTTCATGCATGCATTGGTAAACACATTTTTTTGTGAAGAACGACAGCACTAGTTGAGTACTTTTGCAGACTTCAAAAACTATTCCACCGCCTCTACTATCTTGCTAAGAGTAGGTGAAATTTTTGAATCGAGCCCTTTAAACTAGAAGGGAGGTAGTGGTACTCTAAGGCTGGTCATAGTGGGGAGTAACTTAGACTAGTAACATGCATATGTTACTAGTCTATGTTACTACCTCTATAGTGCATAGTATCATAGATTAGTATCATAGGTGGTCTCATTTATTGCCATGCATGACACATAGTAGCATCACATTTATTATGTTACGGTATCTACCTATGTTACTATAACCATCTCTCTCTTCTTTAATTGCCTACCACATTAGCATGTTTGCGAGTCCCAAGTGCATGATACTACTTATGTTACCCCCACTATGGCCAGCCTAATAGCTAACCTTGTTGTGATGACAAGATAGGACATGGCACGCACCTGGACGGAGGAACTAGTCTGCATTGTGCATTTAAGTTTTGTCTGAAGTCAATGTACCTCTACTTTCACCAGACTTATAGAAAAATGTGTCAACATTCACAATGTCAAATCAATATTTTTACACTCATTATAAAACGTAGTTCTTATACTCATTATAATCAGTATTGTAGATATTGATATTTTTAGTATAAATTTGGTCGTGGGATTTCATTGATGCCTGTCAAAGCGTGGAGGAAGCGGAGCTTAGGGCTTGCATTGCCGGTCTCTACATAGGTATTTCTCTTCATAATCCTGTAATTTTAGAGACTGATTGCGCTTTTGTGGTAGCGTCTCTTGCATCGGGGGACTATGACAGGTCTGCTATGCGTGACCTGAAGATGAAAGCGTTGAGCATCTCGAAGTTGATCAACAATCTTCAATTGTCAAAGATTAGCCGTTCGGCCAATAAGGTGGCACACTTAATCGCTAAGTATAGCTTTGACAATAGATTAGATGGTATTCTTGTAAATAACGTACCGCCCTGTGTGGTGAATATTGTATCGAATGAGTGTACTGGTGTGGCTGGTTAATTAATATAAGGTGGTGTTCAAAAAAAGTATAAATTTGGTCAAACACTTTGCAAACGGTTGACGGGAGTAAAAAGGACCAGAGGGAGTATCATGCATGCGGAGTAGGCAAAAAAATTGCTTGTCTAAAAAAAGGCAAAAAAATTGCTCATTTATAGCCGGTCGAAGTCTCAAAGGGCGCGACCGCGCGAGGGAGGCGAAGGTCGTGGGAGGCGCGACGTTTGACGGAATTAAGTGAAGTTACATCCACGCGCCGGCATGGCGTGCGAACAGGCAGAAGCTATACCGTCAGGCCTACGATATGGGTCTAGTAGACATGACATCTAGTGGGTCCCGCATAGTTCTCGAGAACTCTTTGGGGGCTTGCAGCCGTTTATCCACCGGGCAAGCCAGCAACCCCACGCCGTTCGCACGCCCTACTCGTCCCCGTCTTCTACCTTACAACAGTTCGCTCCCAGTCGTCCCGTCCTTTCACATTAGTTCGCTCCCAGTTTTTTTGCGGGGTACAACAGTTCAACTTCTCCTAACCCTCCTCCAAAATCCATGGCCTCCCAAATCTCCATGGTCGCCGCTGAGTACCAGGTTAGAGCCATCACCGGCGATCAGTTCATCGTCATCTACACACGTGGATCCGAGACGGTGAAAGCATGGCTTGCTCGCTTCCTACGCATGTTCAACAGTTCAACGGATGAGTGGGTCGCTGGGCTAGATGTTGAGTACACCACAGTCCTGGGACGAGAGAAGGATCTAAAGGACGAAGAGAGGAAGAAGCCCGCCGTGATCCAGGTTTGCGTACATAACGTTTGCTTGGTCTACCACATATGCCATGCCGACGTTGAGTGCCAGGATTTTAAGAACTTCCTCAAGGACAAAAGAGTGAAATTCGTTACTGTAGGCTTTAAGAACGACAGGGATGTCCTGCGTCGGATAGGTCTCGTTGTAGGCCAGCCCTTCGATCTCCAGAAGGCAAGCCTGGTGTCCTCCTCTCAACCTTCAATGCTGACCCTGGCAGCAGCCATGATTGATCCTTCGTACGCTAAACTGAAGAAACCTCATCACGAGTTTCATCATGCATGGGAGTCGAAGACATTAGATGAAGATCACATCCTGTACGCAGCAATGGATGCCTACCTTTGTTTAAATATCTACAAGGGTTGGATGAAGAAGCAGAGCCCAGTGTCCGGTTCAAGCAAAGAAGCGTCGGCGAAGAGGAAGAGGAAGAGGGACGAGGACGAAGTCGAGGACGTGGACTCGGACTCCGAGTAGGTGGCAGTGCCGTCGCTCATGCTGGTTCTACTGCAGTGTCAAGCGGACTAGTTGCTTAGTTTATTTTCAAGGGTGTGTTGTGCTGAGGCCCCAGCAGAACTATGTTTATGTTCTTTCTCGTTATTTGAACTCTTTAGTACGTACAGTAGTACTAGTACTATGTCTTACTACTGTTCTTCTTGCAGTTGGTACTACTGCTCGTATCTTCGTGTTCCTACTGTACTTAATACGTTCGTACTAGTAGTATAATTTGGGTCAGTCGATTTGTGAAAGAAGTTCGACGGAGCGAAGGAAGAAGACGGCAGAAGAGGTGGAAGAAGCCCTTCTAGCCATCCATGTTGCATCAAACGGCTCACATGAGTCGACTGACCCAAATTGCTCCTTCAGATTGCAGGATCCACGTGGCATTCAAGGTCTCGAAGGTAGATTCCGCGTCCGCACCCGGTTTGCGGGCTCGACGCGCGCGCGACCGGCTTCCGCCGCGACAGCCACCATGCGCGCCTCCTCCGCGCGGGCGGAGACGACAATGACACGCTAGTTCCTCCTCGCCGGCGTGCTGGAGCACGCGCTCGTCCTCCTCTTCGTACGCTGCGTGCATAGACGCGGCTCCACCAGCTGCTCGCGTGCTTGGCAGCGCGGCGGCATCGCGAGGAGGGACTGCAGACGACGTGAGCGGGCGAGCCTTCGGCTTCATGGCACAGGGATGGCGGCGACACGGCGGTGATGGGCGAGAAATTGTTGGCCGGAGCAGGCGGGCGCCGGCATGCGCAACGGCGGCGGCGGCATATTGATGAGTGCGCGTGTGGGAGCTTACTTTAGTTTTATATATAAGGTTGGTCAAACTTAAAAGAAAACCGTACTAGTACACGTAAACATTAGACTTAGGCAGCGCTTTTATTAGTTAGTACCACAGCCACGATACGGAATCCTGTGCAAGCGCGTGAACCGCGGCCGCGCGGTCGATCGAACGGTGCGTCACCGTGTCGCGCTCGAAGGACATCCACCGAACCTTTTTGTGTGTGTGAAAACAATCCTCGAATATTACTCAACTTTTTTTTCCTGTGAAAGTTCTTGACGCTGCAATATTTCCATATATTTGAATTTAGCTCCAGTTCGTGTTTATTTGGATTTGGACGTTTTAGGTGCGCCCTAGTTTTTTTAATACTGATTTTGTGTGTGTGACTGAGAGAGAACGTGTGTATGTGTCCATATGTGTGTTGTGGCGGAAGGGCAATGTGGAGACGGTGTGCGTGTGATACAGACATAGAGAGGTGTGAATGTGCAAATGATCATGCATGAGTGAGACATAGACAGATGCCGATACGTTGTGTATACATGAGAGAACGGTCTTCTAGTTTACTTGTGTGTGTGTGTGAGAGAGAGAGAGAGGGAGAGAGAGATAGAGAGAGGAACATCCGTAACACAACAACCATCTCTCTCGATTCGTCCGTCCCTCGCACGGTCGCATGCAACACATGCATCAACGCGCACATTTTGACACCCTCACCCGGCCCCTGCCCACCTCAAGGCCCGCACAATCTCTTCGTGAATACCCATTTCTCTCCTTAGGTTTGTTTTCTCTCAATATCTGACACACACACACACACAGAGACACACGCAGCACAACACACACACACACTCCCCCGAGCACACAATTCATCCCCATCCAAGGTTATACGACGACCACTCTCGCTTGTGCTTCTTTGCACCCCAACATGCACAACACCTCAATCTTCAAAGAGGGCATCGAGCAGATCGAAGACGGCGACCACACCGCGCTAGAGAATGCGGGGTCATTTGGAAGCAGGGTGATGTGACGACGGCTGACTGACTCCTCCCCCCACCCTCTCTCTCTTGCACAAAATTACCAATCCCTCTCTCCCCCGCACAAAATTGTCAATCCCTCAACCCACGAGATCCTTCCCCTCTCGTCCATGTTTTTCCAGCTCTCTCATCAAACATGTTGTCTCTTCTCCTTCCACGTATATAGAATCCAGATGCACACGCATCTCATGTATATTACATGTATCCATCTTTCTCACAGACCTAACTTCTTCCTCTCTCTTTCTCTCTCTCTCTCTCTCTCTCTCTCTCTCTCTGTCTCGTTAGGTTTGTCTCCTACTCTCTCGTCCACATACATACAATCTTTCCCGCCCTATCTGCTCCATCTTCAAAAGCTCTCTCTGCACGTTTCATTCACACATTGGGATATGTCAGAATGTTGCTTCTATAATGGCTGATGTAGAGTTATGGTTGTTTTTGTTGCATCCTACAAAGTAATAACTATGAAATGCATTTAGATTCTCATTTGACTGGGATTATGTGAGTTTGAGCATGTTGTGAAGTACTATAGACCTTGTATACATCTTGGGATTCGACAATGATTGTAACTATTGAATTGTATAGACCATTACATTCGAAGTCAATAGCCTAATGTATTTATTTCACAATTTCAACAAATGGTTAGTTCACTACAAACTAAGAAAACAAATGTGTACTCCCTCAGTTTTTATTTAAGTCCGCGTATTTAGCCGAATCACTCAACACGCCACACGGGGAGTCCAGTGTCACAAAATTTTGAGGTCGGCGGGATAATCTCCCACGACCCTGATTCGAGCAGTGGGAAGTTACCATCATAGCCTTCGGAACAGGCCTACGGATGACGCTTGGTAGGGGGCTGTTTTCGTAACTTCAGGTTCACCCTACCTAGCCAACCCCACCCCGGCACCCAGAGTAGTACACCTAAATACTCCCCATTTTCTATCCCCACCGCAAAATAGACTTCTCCATGGCACCGCAGCCTTCGTGCTCCTCCCCTTTACATCGGCGCACTCGTCCACCGCAGCACATCTGCCTCATCGATGACCTCGTACGCCGCACTGGAGCCGGTCCACCGTCGTCGTCGTACACGGAGCCTCTTCCCCGGCATCGTCGTCCACGGTCTCGGATCTGCTTCCCGGAAGCCGGCGCCAAGCGTAGAAGTACCACCGTCGTGGACAATGAACTGACTCCCGTTGCCGACCATGACTCACAGAGGCCGCCGCGACCATCGTTCTCCTCCTCGATTGGTAATGTGTGTATTGAATCACTTAGCAGTACATGTGCAGTTCCAATTTTGTTCATACCTACCCTTCAAATTTCCTGGGTGCTATTGTTCCCGTAAAAGTAATTGGTTATAGCCTCCATTGTCCAACAGAATATCAGCTTGTAATTGTGCGTCACTCCTGTATCGCGCTAGTAGACAAGAGAGTAGAGATAGCAGAGACGTCGGGAAAGGATCGCGCGCGCGCGGGAAAAAGCGGCCGGGCGTGCGCTAGTTTTGGCGCGCGGCGTCCGTCGTGCTTTATAAAATCCAACGCCCTCCCACCGCTCTGTGCCTTGCCACCGCTCTCTCCCGCTCTGTGCCTCGCCACCGCTCTCTCCCCGCTCTTTTTCGCCTCGCCGCCGCCGCGCCACCATGCCGCCGCGTCGCCGGGAAACATGGGGATACCGCGGCGTCCGCGCGCGCCCCTTCGGCGGCTTCTCTGCCGATATCCGGTTCCGCGGGATGCGCCTCGGCCTCGGCAATTTTGACACCGCCAACGAAGCCGCCCGCGCGTACGACGCGGCAGTGTGGCCCCTCCGGTGGCCTCATAGAACATTGAACTTCCCCAACGTGCCGACGCGGGAGCGGGCGCAGGAGCTCGCGCCTCTGCCGCGGCTTAGGGCGCTGTGGCGGCAACACTTCTCGCATGACATCATCAACGAGCGCAAGTTCTACGCGCAAAGGAGGGCGGAGAGGGATAAGAGGAGGGCGGAGCGAGCCGCCTATCGCGAGGACAAGCGTAGGCGAAAAGCGGATGCTCAATTCAACATGAGGCTAGGAGCAGCGTCGCCCTGGGAATCCGACGACGATCGGTATCTTCACGCCTACAGTCAGACGTCGGAGGAGGACATCACGGAGGAGGAGTCGGATGATGAGGAGTAGTTGAATTATCTTTTTTTATCTATCTATGCTGAGAACTATCCTCTACTCTCTAGTATCTACTTCTCGATCTCAGCACTGTAAACGCTTTTTTAAAGCGCCGCGCATTGTGATTCTGTTGGAGATGCTCTAACATGGCAGACGAGTGCTTTAATGTTGCCCACAAGATGCGCGAGTATTACTAGTAGTATATTTTTCTTGCCATGTTGAGATTTTAAAACCACAAGTGCAAACATGCAGAGGGGCAATGAAGACCAAACACAGGATATTCGGGATATCTTCAAGTAGCGTGGCAAGTTAAAGAGGAGCTGCACCGAACCTGCAAAACGAGCTTTGGTAAGTAACACCCTTTCAATTACTTTCGTGTGGCCTCGTGTTCTTCGATGTGTATATGTTGTAGTTTCTGTTTCTCTTAAGCGTGGTGTTCTTCGATGTGTAATAAGAAGAGTCTTAATCGTCCTAATGCTTTTGTTTTTAGCTTGATGTAGGAAGTGGGTGTTCTCACCTTGTAGTCTGTTCTTATTTTTTTTCCTTTTGAATTCACTTCTCCGAGTTCTGTTTATCTGGGTTCTACTAAATGGATCTAGGTTGCTCTGAGTATTGATCTAAAAAAGAAGTATCTTCATGTCAGGATGCAGTTCCTGTGAGGAGGGAAGTATGGTCAACCTCGAGATCATGTTTCCAAAATGAGGCTGGATTACACACAAGGTGCTAGTTCCCTAATGATGCTGGATTAGACACAAGGTGCAAATTCCCAGATGATGCTGGATTACACACAAGCCAGGTGGAGCCGTCAGCTGTTCGTGTCCTCGTGGCATTAGTAAAGGCTGAAAGAAAGCGTGCAGCAGCCCTTGAGAATGTAGCTGAGTTCCTGAAGAAGCGAAAAGAGCAATCAGATGCTCTCTTCACTCAAGCCAAAGAAGAGATGGAAGAAGCCAGAAATAAGCTAGCAGAGGCAGAGCAGGCTAGGCGTCTCCTGCTATCTAAAACTGTTGTCAATACAAAATTTCCTTCATAATAGCTAGGTTCAAATGTTTATCCAGTCAGCATGCCTGTTGTGATGTCAGTGCATCTACTAATGTGGCAAATAATGTTTTTTTGGGTCATGTAATAACAGCAATTACTTTCCAAACAATAACAGACGAAGCATTGGACATGGTATAGTTCACGCGCAAGCCCGACATTCCAAGTTCAACTTCCACATCAAACTCATGTTCACAGATATTTGCACATTCATACATAATGTCCACAACCATGATTCATTTCAAAGCCAAAAAAAATGTGAGGAGAGTTATAAATAAAGAAAATCATCTACTAGTTCCTGCTACCAGTGCGAGCACAACAAGTCAAGACCATGCATAAATTAATTATATTTTAGTCATTTTTTGTGTTCTAAAATGCCTGCCGGCTCGCGGAAGGACGTGTTGCCGGCACACGCGCGGATTCAATGATGGCAGGCGGTGCAGTCTTAAGCTGGTTGCACGCGGCGAGGAGGCGTGCTCAGTCGGGCCTGCAGCGAGTGCGGCCCTCTTGGCCGGCGCGCCGGTTCAATGCCTGCGCTATGAGAGGTCGCGTCCGTGTCAGAGCAATCACTCCCTCCAGTCCTTTTTTGTTTGGGTATAACAAAATCTCATTTTCCATTCACATTTTACAAGTAAAATTCATGGACAAACTTTGACCCAAAGTACGATGAGGACTAGTAAACCAGAATGGAGGTAGTAGTTTTTTTAATCAAAGAAGGGTTTCCCCTTCCGATTTTCATTACTAAAAACCAGCATCTAAATCTAAACCATATTATTTGCCCTAGAAGTACTAGGTTCAACATCTCGCAAAATAAACCCATACAACCTCCACCGCAAAAAAAACCATACAACCATACGCCAAGGAGGTACGTAGTACTATGAATTCCATTTTCGCTCCATACCAATCGTTCTAAAAACTACTTACTACTTATAACGCGCCATTGAAAATCGGAACTCTTAACCCCGCTAAAAAACGATATTTTAAACGTGGCTACTCGATCTGTGGCAACTGGCGAGCCACCGCGCTCCAAGTCGTTCACCTGTGGTCCCGACCATCAACTCCTACGGATCAAATTATCACGCGAGCTGACTATTCCTACAAAGGTGCTCCACCACGTACCCGGTACCCGCGAATGCAGCAATCGTGCACCTAGGGTTTTAGGGTTTATTTGTTAACGTCGCCTTTACGTAACACTCATGTGTGCGAGACAGCGAGAGGCCGACTGCGTGTGTGCGCCTCTTCTCTTCGTATATGTACTCCACCGTTTGTCTGGTGTCCAAAAAATTATAATAACTACTAGCAATGTGCCAATGCGTTGCCACACGATCAAAGTAGATTAATACATATTCACCGATTTGATAGAAAAAAAGTCTAGTTTTGAAATACGTATATCACTAAAAATATGTTATGTTTCACTCAAAATATATTCCTTTGGCGGTTTTGATGAGATAAGGGAGGAATGTTGTTGGTTTCAAGATTCGAGAAGTGGTATATGTCTAATTTCTACTCTTACTAGCAAGATGCCCGTGCGTTGCACGGAACATCAAGATCTTGTGGGAGAAAAGGATGAACGAGGGAAGGCCTTATCTGCAAATGTGGTGAAGAGTGCGGGTAAATTGCCATATTTTCCTTCCTATCCGTCAGATATAAATCGGACGACCTACATTGCAGGATGGCAGGCCCACCATCATCACCAACTCTATTTTTTATCCCTACTCTTATAAAAAGCATTGTCGGTGATGATCGTGTGCCTGCCATCCTGCAATATAGGCCGTCCGATCTATATCTGACGGATAGGAAGGAAACTATGGCAATTTTGCAAAAGATACCCACACCCCTCTCCACATTTGCAAATAAGGCCTTCCCTCGTTCATCCTTTTCCCCCACAAGATAAACTACTCATACAAATGCATCTTGATGTTCCGTGCAACGCATGGGCATCTTGCTAGTTGTTGCAAAAATCCCATGTGTGTGTGAGAGAGAGGGAGAGTGGAGGAGGACGGAGTGCATGTGTGACAAAGACACAAGGAGTGTGTGTGCGATAGGTATCAGCTTAAAATGAGGCGATAGTGTGTGTGTGCACGATCGAGAGGGCGTGTCTCAAGAAGGGAAGAAAAATCTACATAGATACAAGGAGCGGGAGAGAGACATGTATGCGATGGTGGAAGCACGAGTGTGCGGGTGTATAAACCTATCTAGAGGCTAGCTAGTCGATAAATGTTTGTGAGAGAAATACGAGTCGGGGTGCGAAAGCGAGAGTTTTGTGTGTGTGAGAGAGAGACGGTAGTCGGGAAGGGGAGTGGAAGCAGGAGTTGTGTGTGTGTGTCTGTGAGAGAGAGAGAGGAGACGGTAGTCGGGGTTGTCTGATCGGTAAACAAATGAATAATGTCAGTCTGGGATGGAGACGAAAAGGAGACCGCAACAAATGTTGTGTCTACAGGAGAGAGAGAGAGAGTAATTTTAGTGGTATGAGTCATATGTAGAGACATATAGGGTGTGTGAGAGAATCCCATAGAGAGAAAGACAAAGTGAAAGACGAGTGGAGACTGTGTGTGTGGCGGTGAAAAAGAAAGCTTAGGTACCGAGTGATACCAGAGAACAGTAGAGACGTGAGAGATAATGAAAACCGTGTAATGTATAATGATAGGGAGAGTGTGACACTTCTCAAGGGAGACGTCGAGAGACCATGTTTGCGAGGATAGGAGAAACATGAAGTGAGCGTGCGGGTGAGCTGGAGAAAAGAGAGTGATAGCTACCTGAAGGAGCATGCATGCGAGAGAGATGGGCGTGAAAGGAGTGAACAAAAAAGGGATTCAAATATTTGAATTCGAGATGATGATACATGTAATCCATACTCGAACCAAAATTGATCTATCAAACATGCATACTCATATGAATTCACGCACATCTATGTTATTTAATATGTAGATATTACTGATCCATACATTTTAGTAGAACATAATTTGGTTAAAAAATTCGAATTCAACCTTAAGATTTCGAGATCGTTGTATTTGTAAATCATATTATACATATAAAGGAGCAGAATTCTTTGTTGTGCTTTTGAAAGTATATATAAAAAATGATGTATATAGAATGTAATTCCAATTGAAAATGGATCCCGCCCGAAAAAAATAGAATACAAACGGGATTCGAATTGAGTTGGCACGGTAAACGTGCACTCTGCAAAATTTGAACGAAGCGGGGAAAGTCGCAGTAACCGCCCGAAACCAAAATCTGCGAGATGGAAATCACTACTGCCTATCCCTGCCACGCAAAGCCTATCTGCTGGATTTCTATAGGTTTCGATAGGGGTAGGTTTGTAATTTCACCCAAACGTGACGTAACCGCCTCTCACCCGGATTCATACACGGTGGGCGCCAAAACACAGTGTGTCCTCGCCGAAATCGACTCCCTCCCCGATTCATATTCATACACGGTGGGCGCCAAAAACAAACTCTCGTCGGCAAATATTCGGTGTATGCGAGATTACCGTCCTATCCCCAACCGACTAATGTTGCTGTGATGTAGTAGAAATTTGAAACGGGGGCTAAGTTTGTAAATTTCCTCGCATTTGAGACAAGCGCGCCCTGAATACATGGTTCCCCCCTTCCTCTCTACCTCCCTTTTCCCCATTCGTACTCCGTGGACGCCAAAACACCCTCTCCACCCCACCCTCCTCCGTCCGCCGCCGTCCGTCACCCCATCCACCGCCGTCCTCCTCCACCATGCCGGAGCTGATACCCCGACGCCGCCGTCCATTACAAGAGATCGACCTCTCTCATCCACGGCTTCGGACCGGGATCCTTGCATCCCGTCCTCTCGCTTCATCCCCGCCGTCGTCCACCTTGCCGGCGCCGCTCCTACGACCGTCTCGTCCACCGCGCCCCGCCGCCACCGTCTACCCTCCTAGATCTGCTTCCACGCCGCCGACAGCCATCGCTACCGCAGCACCGTCAAATTCTCAGCAGATGCGTACACGGCGCCGCACCAGAGGCGGTACTCTTTCGTATCTGCTCAACTTATTTATCGCAGCAAGAAAATAGATCGCCACTGCTTTACTCTGATTTCTTGTCTTGGTTGCGAAGTTGCCTTTGTCCGGTTTGCACCTTCAGATCCGCCATGGCACGCTCAACACTATACTCCCAATGCTTATGGTTTTCCCCTTTTATATTCCACACTAGTTAAATCACAGTAGACTAAATTTCAAAATTGGGTCAGTCGATTTTTCAGAGCTCGCCGGAGTTCGCCGGTGCGATCGAAGGGGCTCGGGTGGTTGTGGGGCCTCGCCGAACGAAGAAAACTCGACGCGGGTGGGGGTTGGGGCGGGGGTGGGGGTGGGGGTGGCGGAGGAACACAGGCGGTGGGGGCCGGTGGTCCGGCCGGCGGCCCGTGCGGTGTTCTGTATGGGAAGAATCAGAGACGAGGAAGAAGAAGGGTTAGGAGACGTAGGATCTTCATCCAACCGCCTGAAATGGTCGAGAGACAGCTGGGAGTTGCATTCTTAATGCGCTCTGGTTCATCATGTGTGGGCACTGCGCAACCAACATTTTATTATCCAAAATCTGCTTGCTCTTCTTTACCATGTTCCTCTTCCGTTCTTCTTTAATATGTACTCTCTCCGTTCCTAAATACAAGTCTTTGTATAGATTCCACCATGGACTACATATGGAGCAAAATGAGTGAATCTACACTCTAAAATGTATCTGGATACATCTGTATGTGATCCATAGTGGAAATCTCTACCAAGACTTATATTTTGGAACGGAGGGAGTATGATAGTAGTACAGTATGTTCCTTGTACTGAAGATGAGCAGGGACATTTGCAGTGTAGAGGTCTATACGGTCGGTTGTGATGGACACTTTGAGCCTCTTTGATTCGTAGGATCTTGTAAACATAGGAATAGGATTTGTAGTGGCCTGCCCACTTGAATCCTATAAGAATAGCAAGGAAATGCGGGGAGCTGTGTCGCCTTTGAGGGTTACACTGATATTAACAGTACCGCACCTTCACTTGAAGAGAGCTGGTATCCAAAGCCTTTCTAGCCGTACCGGCAATACTAGCACATATGTTCCAGCAAGTTCCACTTTGCTGATTTTACTCTGATGCTTAAGGTTTTCCCGTTATATCTACACTATGATCTGTGTAGCTGCTTTGTGTCGCACTAGCAGCAGTCCACTCTTGAAGCTAAACACTGCAATGACTTACAAAATTGGCACCAAGGCATTGAGTGCCATTCTGGATGCAATGAAACTCATACGCTCCCCACCTATTGATTCTTGTTCAAAATATGATCCTAATGACTATTCTAACCTCGAGGAATCAAAGGCAGATGGCCTGTCCTGTTCACCCATCAAGGTGCCTGTTCTAATTTGGCAATGTTTTATTGATTGCAGGTATCTTGCATATGTTGTCTTGCATTTCTTCTACTTTGTTGCACCGCCATCTGCTTAGTTTACTCATCATATATGTCGAGATGCCATGCCCATCCATTATCAATACATATTCCATCAGTCATCATACCATGTTTTTCCACTCAAATGCTGTTCTTGTGCATCTGACATCAAAAAGGAAGAGGGTGATTGCCGAACCTGAAGGAGCACCAGCAAAGTCCTTGAAAAACATGGTGGTGCCGGAGAAATCAGACAGCACCCCACTTATATTGGTTGTACAACCAGTGACACAAAACATAGGACCGACTGCAGCAGACTGTACCCATACTTCACTGGCCACACCACTAGCCCCACCACACAGGACCTGCACTCCAGCAAAAGGTATACCGATTTCATTTGCCATAGCACCAGCTGTACCACAGAAAAATCCCACTCCAGCAAAAAGTACAGCAAGTCCACCGGCCGAAGACCTATCCCAACTGAAGAGACGGCCAATTCCTGCAGATTGGAACCCCATTCCATTTATTCCAAGTTTAAAGACAATGCTTTCAATGTTGTTAGGGACTACGTGCATATATTCCCATCATGGGAAGATTATTGTGAAGACAAACACCATTTTCACATCTTCCTGTCCAACTTACGTGTAAGTGCTATTATTCATGGTTATTATTTTCCTGTTTTCTGCTGATTGAACACATCAATGATTTACATTACATTGTTGTAACTAGGCGAGAGCCAATCTGGATAGTCATGAGGAGCAAAGCTTGCTTGTGCTTTTCAAGGAAGCATTGCAGCAGTATCGGTGTTACCTGAGGAAATCACACTTTGATGGCAAGTCTATAAACGAATTTCCGGTGAAGTCTCCTGTGCTAAATTTAGAAGACATTGAATGGAAAAACCTTGTTATGCACTGGTCTCGTTCCCAGGATGAGGTACTGTCTATGAAATCACATGACAATTTGAACTTCTACTTTTCCGCATGTGCCTTACGGATCTTTTTTGCAGGAAATCTGCTCGAAGAAGAATTCCGGTTTGACAAGAACGACATGATATCGCAAATATGCTGCCCGCTTCTTTGCTCTTGTTAGTACCTGTTGTCCTGTATCACTGTACTTGCATACATACCTGGTTCATTATGTGACAGCCGTATGCATGATAGCTTGCTTATCAATTGTTCGCTCCAAATTATCTGATCTGTATGAATGGTTACATTAGTGTAGAATATATCCAATGCCAATGTTTTTTTAGCTCTGCATTGTTCTTGTAAGTACATGCTGTCCTTTATCAGTGTACTTATAATGACAGGTAGTTGTTCATGTACCATCACTCTGCAGCTTATTTTCCTTTGCCCTCCATTTTCTACACATGAGATCTATATTTACTCTTACCATAAGGTTGGTACTGAAGAAGTTTAGCTGTGCATTGCTCTTGGCTATACCTTTTGCGTGTATCGCTGCACGTACATTTATAGCTAATTGGTTATGTAGCATCACTCTTCATCTTATCTTAAATATTCTCCATTTTTCGTATATTATCACATCTATATTTACTCTTAACAAAATGTAGAATAAAGGCAATGCTTTTGAAGAAGATTCTGTGGTAAACTTCTTGAATTCCCCCCCCCATCAGCATGGACAAGGCCTTTATAGAGCCTGTCTTCACCAATAATGTAAGTTTGTCCATCTCAAGCCTTCAAACTTTGTTGTATATATTTGGTTAGGCATGACTGCAACAGCTGTTTGGGTGTTTGCATCAAATTGCTTGTTTAAAGTTTATTATGTAGTTCATAAACAAAAGTTTGTCCTTTCTCAATTTAAGTTTTCAGTTGTACAACCAAGTTCCTTCTTCATACCATGTAAATTAAACTACACAGAGCAAGTGATCTTCTTTTGCACTGCATGTATGCTTCTGTTCTTCATCTGTAATCCAGTGGTGTGGTGAACCTACACACTATAGCACCATGTCATATTCTGCAATGTCTTAACTATGAACAATGTCATATCATTCTACTATTATTTAAACCGTCTCTTTATTTGCCAATCTGAAATGGTATAAATTGACAGCACACTAACCATTGATACTTATGAGTTCTTGATCTGTAATCCAGTGGTGTCGTGAAGCTGCCAACTCCTTCATAATGTCATTTCCTGCCATGTCTTGACCTGAACAATACCATATTGTGTTAATGCAATTTTAAACTGTGTCACTTTATTCGTCAGTAAGAAATGTGATGAATTGTCAGCACTCATACTTTTATGTGCAAAACCTGTCATCTGTCTGCTTGTTTATCTCTCAGAGTGAGGAAGATATGTGTTTAACAAGCGCAGTCTCATCATCTTGCTCAGCTTCTTGTGTTGCAGCTCCCCAGCAGGGCTAACCTTTCTTGAACTCTATTGAAGTGCTGTCGGTTTTGTATATTATTTTGTCGGCGTGTTTATTTGCACTGGTGGCGATCTTTGATGCCCAGTGTAAGTAATCTGCTGTCTGCTTGTGCTTTATTATCATAGTGGCGAACTTTGATGCCAAGTGGATGTAATATGCCGTAATTTCTTTATTGTATAGTCTAGGTTTTTTCATATTCACGATGCTGCAGTTAGTTTACTGTATATATATCCTGTCTTCGCAGTAAACCGGCCAAACCGTAAAATTACGGTACATAATCGGGCCGTCATGCAATCACGATGTAGGTTGGGCCTGAAACGTGCCGAACTGCTCACGGGCCGGCAGCATCCCAAAAAGAACCCCGACCCATGATTGCGCGAATCAAATCACGGGCTTTTAACAGGCCAAAACTGTCTCGGTCCTTGTTTGACCCAATCAGATATCGGCTGCGAGCAGGCCGGATGCAAACCGGGCCGTAGTTAAGCCCAACTATATGACGGGCTTTTAACATGCCGAAATTAATATAGGGCCGAAATGTTAAACGGACCCTTAACAGGCCAAAACTAATATCGGGCCGAATTACTAAGTGGGCCATTAGCAAGTGGGCCCAAAAGCATAGCGTCCAGTTGACGGGCCGAATATGATATGGGCCATAATTGAGCCCAAAGCCTCTTAAAGGGTCGGACCTGATCTGGGCCGTAATTTGGCCCAGAACATGGTAGGCTTTTAACGGGCCGGATCTCATATGGGCCACTATTAGGCCCGGAGCGTGGCAGGCCATTAATGGACCGGATCAAATATGGGCCGGCATTTGGCCCAAAACATGGCAGCCAGTTAATGGGCCGGCCTACTAGGGTCCTCAAAATCTTGTGGGAATACAGCTGGGCCGGCCCATTAATGTCGGCGAAATCTCGTGGGCCTTTAGCTGGGCTGGCCCATTATGATCCGCAAGAATCTTGTGCGCCTTTACCTGGGCCGGACCATTATGGCACACAAAAATCTTGTGGGCCTTTACCTGGGCCAGCCCATTATGGTCCGCAAAATCTTGTGGGCCTTTAGCTGGGCGAGCCCATTATGGTCCGCAAAATCTCGTGAGCCTTTAGCTGGGCCGACCCATTATGGTCCGCAAAATCTTGTGGGCCTTCAGTTGGGCCGACCCAGTTAAACTTGATGGGCCGGTCCACGTGTCAACATATCATTGGCGCGTCTCGCCCATTGGATGAGTGACACTTGTGCCAACGCGGACCTGACACGTGTCTCCTCCAGCCAATGATGATTTTACACGTGGAAAATCCCCATTGGTCGGGGCTGTTAACGGGTTATCGGATCCAAAACCCGACCCGATAGCTTAACGGCGTTCCGTTACGGTGGATGCCACATGTCGGTCACCCTTGACGAAAGCACTTCTGTGACGCGCGATTTATCGTCATGGAAGTGGACACTTCCGTGATGATAATTTTGGTAATGTCATGGAACACTTCTACGACAGCACAGGTATGACTATCTTGATTCTGTCATAAATTTGTCATGGATGTACATGCATGACAAAAAACGCGACCTACTGTGACAAACACGTATCATCATGGAAGTGTATTTTTTTTGTAGTGACAGCTGAGTATGAAGGGCTCCTTGCCGGGCTCAGGATTACAACAGAATTGGGAATCAAGAAGCTGATCATTCGAGGCGATTCACAGTTAGTGGTGGGACAAGTCAACAAGGATTACCAAAGCCAATTGATGGAAGCATACCTTGAGGAAGTAAGGAGGTTAGAGGAGCGCTTTGACGGGTTGCAAACAGAGCACGTACCCCGTGCGGAAAACAACATAGCTGATCTCCTGTCAAAGTGTGCTGCGCAGAAGCTTCCTGTGGAACCAGGAACTTTTCTTTTCCACCTCATTCAACCCTCTGTATCACCAACCATAATGGCCCGGAAAAGGAGAAAGTTGGGCTATGGTAAGCCTCTCCCGATCGAGCCATCCGCTCCCAGCAGAGACCCTGCCGGAAACAACTCCTCACAGCCTGCCGGACCACCCCCTCCAGCCGGGCCTATGGACCCCGCGAACGAGTCTGGTGCTCCCACTGCCGAGGAGGTGCCGCTAGTCCTCGTTGCCGAGCCTCAGGCTCCAACTTGGGCAAGGCACATCGTCCGCTTCCTCCAAACCGGAGAACTCCCCGGCGACCCAGATGAAGCTGAGAAAGTAGCCCAGAGGGCCAGTATGTATCAGTTTGTCGATGACACTCTGTACAGAAGGAGGCCCAGCGGTGTGAAATTGAAGTGTGTCTGCCGGGAGGACGGAAAGGAACTGCTGGCTGAGATTCACAGAGGAATGTGCGGCTGACACATTGGATTAAGGGCATTAGTTGGGAAAGCATTCCGGCAAGGATTCTATTGGCCCACAACCCTCCAAGATGCAGTTGAGCTCATCACGACATGTGAAGCCTGTCAGTTCCATTCCAAGAAAACACACCTGCCTGCCCAAGCTCTTCAGACAGTCCCTCTGTCATGGCCATTTTCGGTCTGGGGGCTCAATATCCTCGGCCCCTTCCCCCAAGCAATTGGGGGCTTTGAATTCTTGTTCATCGCCATCGACAAGTTTACAAAGTGGCCGGAAGTGACTGCCATGAGGAAGGTGACTGCTCAGTCAGCTATCAAGTTCTTGAAAGAATTAATGTGTCGTTTCGGAGTCCCGGCAAGGATCATCACTGACAACGGCACCCAATTCACGAGCCATGCCTTCATGCAATATGTTCAAACCCTCGGATGCAAGATCTCATTTGCCTCTGTGGTGCACCCCCGGAGCAATGGACAAGCTGAGAGGGCGAACGCTGAAGTGCTTTGTGGACTCAAGACAAGGACTTTCGATACGCTGCAGAAGCACGTCAGGCGGTGGATCGAGGAGCTACCGGTAGTTCTCTGGTCCCTCAGAATGACACCAAATCGAGCTACCGGGCAGACTCCCTTCTCCCTAGTCTACGGAGCA
Source organism: Triticum aestivum (assembly GCF_018294505.1). Lineage (NCBI taxonomy): Eukaryota > Viridiplantae > Streptophyta > Magnoliopsida > Poales > Poaceae > Triticum > Triticum aestivum. The sequence goes on along the minus strand of NC_057796.1, from coordinate 217,618,242 downwards.
GAAGCAGTTAAACCCACAGAACTCATTTACGGGTCTCCTCGGGTGCTTGCACTACAGGAAACAGCTACTTTGCCGTCTGCCATGGCGGACGGCAAAGGCTCGAAAGGCGGACGGCAAAGACCTTTGCCGTCAGCCGCGGACGGCAAAAGGCTCCGGCAAAGAAGGCTACGGTAAACAGCTGCTTTGCCGTCTGCTTCCTGGCGGCGGACGGCAAAGGCTCTTTGCCGTCTGCGGCGGACGGCAAAGAGGGCGGACGGCAATAATTGCGCTGTCAGTCCGTTAAGTGGCTAACGGCAGACCTTTGCCGTCCGCCGCAGACGGCAAAGAGCCTTTGGTCTTTGCCGTCCGCCTTATGATGTCATCTACACGTCACTAGATGGCAGGTTCTTTGCCGTCTGCCACTGATGGCAAAGTGCAGGTTCTTTGCCGTCTGCCACAGACGGCAAAGTCTTTGCCGTCTGCCACTGTAGGCAAACTGACCAAATGGGTCAGCTCCCAGGAAGCACAGTTGGCTGCCACGTGGCTTCTTTGCCGAGCTCTTTGCCGTCGGTGGCAGACGGCAAAGAGCCTGCATATTGTCTGTTTTTTCTGTTTTTTATTAAATCCCACAATTTGCAGCACATATCACATATATAAGTTTCATATCCAGCACATATCCAACACATATCTAGCACATAAGTTTCATATCACATATCACATCAGTTTCATCCATACACATTGTTCATACATAAGGAAGTTCCATCCATACACATTGTTCCATCCATATATATATATTACAATGCAAAGTGTCATGAAGATAGCAAGCTAGCTACAATGCAAAGTTTCATCAAAGGAAAAGCAAGCACTCCATCATAGCAAGCTAGCTTCCATCAAGTGAATGAAATCTGGAAAATGGTAAATAAGAAAGTTAGAAATAGGTGACTAGAACAAGAAGAAGACTAGAACAAGAAGAAGACTAGAATAAGAAGTATATGTCATTTATGAGCTAACTTAGGTGAAATGGATCATATATGAGCTAACTAAGTTGAAATGGGTTGTTTATGAGCTAACTTAGTTGAAATGGATCATTTATGAGCTAACTTAGTTGAAATGGGTCGTTTATGAGCTAACTAAGGTGAAGGGCATCGTTTTTGAGCTAAGTAAGGTGAAATGGGTCATTTTGGAGCTAACCTAGGTGAAATGGGTCATTTTGGAGCTAACCTAGGTGAAATGGGTCATTTTAAAGCTAACGTAGGTAAAATGGATCATTTAGGAGCTCATCTACGTAAAATGGGTCATTTTAGAGCTAATTTAGTTGAAATGGATCTTTTTGAGCTAACTTAGGTGAAATGGATCATTTAAGAGCTAATTTAGGTGAAATGGATCGTTTTTTAGCTCACTTAGGTCAAATGGATCGTTTATGAGCTAAATTAGTTGAAATGGATCGTTTATGAGATAACCTAGGTAAGATGGGTCATTTTGGAGTTAACCTAGGTGAAATGGGCCATTTTAAAGCTAACGTAGGTAAAATGGATCATTTAGGAGCTAATGTAGGTAAAATGGGTCATTTTTGAGCTAACTTGGATGAACTGCATCATTTATAATCTAACCTAGGTAAAATGGGTCATTTTGGAGGAAAATAAGCTAACTCTAGGTCATTATGGTAAGCATATTGGAGGAAATAAAGCTAAGTCTAGGTCTTTATGCATTTGTTAAGCAAAACACTAGAGAAACTTACCGTGATCAGGGAGGTGTAGGAGCGGGGTGGCTAGTGCCGCTACCTGGAGAAGGATCGTGCGATGCGTTTCTGGAGTTAAGCTGCACCAAAGATCATTTCCAATGTCTCGTTAGCATTACGACACTCAAATGTTAAGACTACCAAGTAATGTCCATTCAAACTAAACTCACCGTGCTCCCAGGAGCAATCACTGGCATCGGCGGAGCGGGCTGACCGGACTTCTCGCACACAGACTGCACATTTGGTTTTCAGAACAGAGTCATACTAGTTAGTAATGAGACTCAAATGTTAAGACTAGCAAGTAATCTGCAGAAGAAACTTACCACAAGGAGATCGTACATGGCCCTTGCCTGCATGTCATTCCGTGCCCTCTCCTCCTCCATCATCTTTCTCGTCCTCTCCTCCATCTCCCGCTGCCTCTCCGCCGCCTCCGCCAGAAGTTTCTCCGTTCTATCTCTCTCAGTCTGTATAGCAGCCTGCAACACCACTCACATGACCATTTGTAATCATTGATGGAAGCGCACACAATGTAATGGAGAAAGATAACTAAGTACGTATCACTAACCTTGATGGCGAGTTGCACTGGCCGTTCACGAGGCCTTATCTCAGGAGCGGAGCTCGACTGGCGCGCCTTGATCTCCGGGAGAGTGCTAGGACAACGGATAAGTCCATCTCCAATGGCTATGGAGCCATGGGACCTCCCGCCACCAGATATCATCACCAGCTTTGGATCAATGGGACCCTGGCTCGGGTTAAAGTCCTCCCCTTTCCTCGCCTTCCCCTCATCTCTATATCTCACGAGCTTGTTGTGGGAGGAGATGTTGGTGAAGTTGTTTGCATCATCGAGGTCAGACTGAGAGAAAGCCTTGACTTTCTTGTAAGAGCCAGTGTGGGCCATGGCATACAGGTCGTACACCTCTGGCACCTTATCCGCCTTATTGTGGCGTGCCTGAAAGAGAGAAACAATGAAAATTAGTAATTAAAGGGCTCAAGCTAGCATGATGAATGAATTGCATGAATCATGAAGCAAACCACATACCCAGTTGCGCCCGAACTGATATAAGTTGGAGCTGCCTTGATGGTGTGGCACACCTTCCATTTGGGCACGTTTGTCCTTGGCCTGGTTGTGGAGGGCTAGCCATTCTTGTGAGCACCACTCATCGACCAACACCTCCCAACAATCCATCCGATCCGCACACCATCTCGGAGGCGCCTACGTTAGCAAATAGAAACATGAGCGCTACGGCTAAGAATTACTAAATGAAGGAACTTAAGTAGAAGGCCTTAAGAATTACCTTCATGTACTGCTCCTTACTCAGGAACTTATCGCGGCACGCCGGCTTGGTCTTCTTGATACCACGCAAGGCGTAGTAGTCTCGAACAGCCTGCACCCGAGCCTCGTGCCGTAAGTTCTGGAGTAGGCGCTTGCAGACGTTCTGGATAACATTTGCGCAGTCCTCCTCGTATCCCTCCTCACACCTGTAGAATGTCTGCAATCAAATGAGACAATATTGATTAGTACAATTAATAACTAGCTAGTTGAAGATTTTGAAATGTGTAAAGGAGAAATTACCCAGAACGTCCTGATCACCATGTCTGCCCTCGTGTCGCACACGACACCGTCGATAATGACATCCGGCGGGGCCGGGGCAGCCACGTAGTGCTCCCAGCTCGACCCAAGCTCAGGAAGCCGACCCTCACCAGGCAACGTGACAAACCCCGGGAAGTTTTGCCGGCAAAGAACTCCAAGGATGGAGTTGGGCCGGCGGACACTATGATGGTGGTCCCAACCCCTGCAGCATGACAAGGCCAACACATTAGTTATTTGAAGAAACGTGAATGCAGAAGGTACAAAAATATTAAATGCACTTACATACCTCTCCCCATCAGGGAAGATCAACCACCTCTGCTCACGGGTCGCCGGCACGGACGGGAGCCGTGTAGCACCATGCTGGTACACGGTGCCACCCTCCTCCTCAAGATCAGTCGGCTCCCCGCCATCACCAGCATGGCCACTCGGCTCCTCGGGCTGATCCGGCCAGGTACCCCATCCGGACGTGTGCTCCTCTGGGGTCTCGTGGGCCGAAGGCCAGTCGACCCGAGGCTCGTGGGCCCAAGACCCGTGGACCGGAGGCTCGTGGACCGGAGTCCGTGTAGCCTCCTCCTCGGACGAGTCCACCCTAGCAGTCACGTGCTCGGGTGAAACAGCTGGGGGTGGCGGCGAGGAAGGTGCCCTAGCAGTCACCCTACCTCCTCTCCCGCGACCACGTGCCCCACCTCCTCTCTTCCTACCTCGTCCCCTGCTGGGCACCGCGGTCGATGAAGAAGGGCCCGGCGGTGTGGACATACTGTCCAGCAACGCTCGGCGGAGAGGTACGTCTGGAATCGAAGACCTCAGACCACGCGCCGACGAAGAAGGGGCCTTGGCGCGCTCCCGACCAGCGCCCACCATCTTTCAACACCTGCCATGACAAACAGTGAACGAAATTAGTACAACATAAAAAAAAGACCGACATCAATAATAATATGTGTATCACTTAAGTGTATCATCATCAAGTACAACATTAAAAATTTTAATACCTGACACTACTAATAATCTCGATCAGTATCATCAATAAATGCATAATCATCATCATCACTATAATCAATGACGGGCTCATAGGGTTCAGTGGCATCAACATGTGCAAGGCCACCTTGACGTAATCGGTGAAGCAATGACAGGTCATCCGCAGCAGTAACCTCTTCTTGTTCCGGCTCTTCTTGTTCCGGCTCTTCTTGTTCCTCCTCTGGGGTGATGTCGGATTCACTGTCGCTGTCTACTTCAACGCTTTTTGGAAAGATGTGTCTCTTGGAAGAATTCTCCTTCATATGTGTCTGGGTTAATGTGAGGTTCATAATCCTCTTCCTTTGGGGGAGATAGTCTAGCACGTGGCGGCACTTCATAAACGACATCCCAACCTTTCAGATTTGGATTAGTTTGGCAGGCCCACGGTAGATAGAATACTTGGGTCGCCTGTTGAGCCGTAATATAGACATCAGGAACATCTAAATGGGTGCTTTGGTTGATTTCAACTAGCCCTATATGTTCATGAGTCCTTCTAGTCTCCTTCGGCTGAAACCAATAACATTTGAAGACTACGACATTCGGTGGGTTTTCACCATAGAATAGAAGTTCATAAATTGCTTCAACTCTCCCATAATACTCGGTACCTCCTTCGCCGATAGCAGATACACAACAATTTGTAGACTTTCGGTCGGCCATAGATAGC
>NC_057796.1:217589756-217607359 GCF_018294505.1 Triticum aestivum | reverse complement strand
GGCAGCGGCGCGCGGCGGGCGGCGGCGTGGGAGGAGAGAAACGGCGAGGGAGAGGGAAGAAGTGAGTAACGGGCGGGGGGTACGGGCCGTTAGGTAGTAGGCTCTTTGCCGTCCGCCCCCCTTTGTCGTCCGCTTTTTTGCCTCTTTGCCGTCTGCTAGCGGACGACAAAGAGGTGGCCTGTTAAGTTTTTCAAAAACGGGCGGGGGGTGGGGGCCACCTCACTCTTTGCCGTCCGCCAGCGGACGGCAAAGATTCTTTGCCGTCCGCTGGCCGACGGCAAAGAGCTGGCGGACGGCAAAGAGCTTCTTTGCCGTCTGCCCTTTCTTTGCCGTCTGCTTTTGGGTAGCTGATGGCAAAGAGCTTCTTTGCCGTCAGCTAGCAGACGGCAAAGAGCTGGCAGATGGCAAATTAGCTGATTCCAGTAGTGTTGCCTACGATGAAGTAGCGCAAGACCAGCACTGGCGTGATGATGCTGTGCTACTCGAGGAGAACCGTGTCCGGGCTGCTACGTGTGCTGCATGCTTTCAAGAAGCCCTGCGTTGCTATCACAGCTGTAGGGTTCGTGCCCGGTGTTTTGAGGAAGGTGACCTTGTCCTTAGGCACGTTCAGTCCGCCAAGGGTACACACAAGTTATCACCGAAGTGGGAAGGCCCTTACCGGGTAGTACTGAAGGAAATATGCCCTAGAGGCAATAATAAAGTTGTTATTTATATTTCCTTATATCATGATAAATGTTTATTATTCATGCTAGAATTGTATTAACCGGAAACTTAGTACATGTGTGAATACATAGACAACCAGAGTGTCACTAGTATGCCTCTACTTGAATAGCTCGTTGAATCAAAGATGGTTAAGTTTCCTAGCCATAGACATGAGTTGTCATTTGATTAACGGGATCACATCATTAGAGAATGATGTGATTGACTTGACCCATTCCGTTAGCTTAGCACTTGATCATATAGTATGTTGCTATTGCTTTCTTCATGACTTATACATGTTCCTATGACTATGAGATTATGCAACTCCCGAATACCGGAGGAACACTTTGTGTGCTACCAAACGTCACAACGTAACTGGGTGATTATAAAGGTGCTCTACAGGTGTCTTCGATGGTACTTGTTGAGTTGGCATAGATCGAGATTAGGATTTGTCACTCCGATTGTCGGAGAGGTATCTCTGGGCCCTCTCGGTAATGCACATCACTATAAGCCTTGCAAGCAATGCAACTAAATGAGTCAGTTGCGGGATGATGCATTACAGAACGAGTAAAGAGACTTGCCGGTAACAAGATTGAGCTAGGTATTGAGATACCGACGATTGAATCTCGGGCAAGTAACATACTGATGACAAAGGGAACAACGTATGTTGTTATGCGGTTTGACCGATAAAGATCTTCGTAGAATTTGTAGGAACCAATATGAGCATCCAGGTTCCGCTATTGGTTATTGACCGGAGACATGTCTCGGTCATGTCTACATAGTTCTCGAACCCGTAGGGTCCGCACGCTTAAAGTTCTGTGACGATCGGTATTATGAGTTTTTGTGTTTTGATGTACCAAAGGTCGTTCGGAGTCCCGGATATGATCACGGACATGACGAGGAGTCTCGAATGGTCGAGACGTAAAGATCGATATATTGGAAGCCTAGATTTGGACATCGGAATAGTTCCGGGTGAAATCAGGATTTTACCGGAGTACCGGGAAGTTACCGGAACCCTCCGGTAATTGTATGTGCCTTAATGGGCCATAGCGGAGAGAGAGAGGAGGCCAGGGCAGGCCGCGTGCCCCCTCCCTCTCCGTTCCGAATTGGACTAGGAGGGGGGCGGTGCCCCCCTTTCCTTCCACCCTCTCTCTCCTTCCTTCTCTCCTAGTCCAACTAGGGAAGGGGGGAATCCTACTCCCGGTGGGAGTAGGACTCCTCTAGGGCGCGCCATAGGGGCCGGCCCTCTCCTCCCTCCTCCACTCCTTTATATACGTGGCCAGAGGGCACCCCATAGACACACAAGTTGATCATTGATCTCTTAGCCGTGTGCGGTGCCCCCCTCCACCATAAGCCACCTCGATCATATCGTAGCAGTGCTTAGGCGAAGCCCTGCGTCGGTAACTTCATCATCACCATCATCACACTGTCGTGCTGACGAAGCTCTACTGGATTGTGAGTTCGTGGGACGTCGCTGAGCGGAACGTGTGCAGTCCGCGGAGGTGTCGTACCTTCGGTGCTAGGATCGGTCAATCGTGAAGACGTACGACTACATCAACCGCGTTGTCATAACGCTTCCACTTACGGTCTACGAGGGTACGTAGACAACACTGTCCCCTCTCGTTGCTATGCATCACCATGATCTTGCGTGTGCGTAGGATTTTTTTTGAATTTACTACGTTCCCCAACAGTGGCATCCGAGCCAGGTTTATGCGTAGATGTTATATGCACGAGTAGAACACAAGTGAGTTGTTCGGCGGTATTGTTGGATGAAGCGGCCCGGACCGACATTACGCGTACGATTCCGTGAGACTGGTTCTACCGACATGCTTCGCACACAGGTGGCTAGCGGGTGTCAGTTTCTCCAACTTTAGTTGAACCGAGTGTGACTACTCCCGGTCCTTGTTGAAGGTTAAAACAGTACTAACTTGACGAAATATCGTTGTGGTTTTGATGCGTAGGTAAGAATGGTTCTTGCTCAGCCCGTAGCAGCCATGTAAAACTTGCAACAACAAATTAGAGGACGTCTAACTTATTTTGCAGGGCATGTTGTGATGTGATATGGTCAAGGCATGATGCTATATTTTATTGTATGAGATGATCATGTTTTGTAACGGAGTTATCGGCAACTGGCAGGAGCCATATGGTTGTCGCTTTATTATATGCAATGCAATCGCCCTGTAATTGCTTTACTTTATCTCTAAGCGGTAGCGATAGTCGTAGAAGCAATAGATGGCGAGACGACAACGATGCTACGATGCAGATCAAGGTGTCGCGCCGGTGACGATAGTGATCATAACGGTGCTTTGGAGATGGAGATCAAAGGCACAAGATGATGATGGCCATATCATATCACTTATATTGATTGCATGTGATGTTTATCCTTTATGCATCTTATTCTGCTTTGATTGACGGTAGCATTATAAGATGATCTCTCACTAAATTTCAAGGTACAAGTGTTCTCCCTGAGTATGCACCGTTGCCAAAGTTCGTCGTGCCGAGACACCACATGATGATCGGGTGTGATAAGCTCTACGTTCACATACAACTGGTGCAAGCCAGTTTTGCACACGCAGAAATACTCGGGTTAAACTTGACGAGCCTAGCATATGCAGATATGGCCTCGGAACACTGATACCGAAAGGTCGAGCGTGAATCATATAGTAGATATGATCAACATAGTGATGTTCACCATTGAAAACTACTCCATCTCACGTGATGATCGGACATGGTTTAGTTGATATGGATCACGTGACCACTTAGATGATTAGAGAGATGTCTATCTAAGTGGGAGTTCTTAAGTAATTTGATTAATTGAACTTTAATTTCTCATTAACTTAGTCCTGGTAGTATTAGCATATCTATGTTGTAGATCAATAGCTCGCGTTTAGCTCCCCTGTTTTATTTTTGATATGTTCCCAGAGAAAACTAAGTTGAAAGATGTTAGTAGCAATTATGCGGATTGGATCTGTGATCTGAGGATTAACCTCGTTTCTGCACAGAAGAATTATGTCCTTGATACACCGCTAGGTGACAGACCGATTGCAGGAGCAAATGCAGACGTTATGAATGTTTGGCAAGCTCGATATGATGACTACTTGATAGTTTAGTGCACCATGCTTTACGGCTTAGAATCGGGGCTTCAATGACGTTTTTGAAATACTACGGAGCATATGAGATGTTCCAAGAGTTGAAATTAGTATTTCAGACTCATGTCCATGTCGAAAGGTATGAGACCTTTGACAAGTACTTTGCCTACAAGATGGAGGAGAATAGCTCAACCAGTGAGCATGTGCTCAGATTGTCTGGATACTACAATTGCTTGAATCAAGTGGGATTTAATTGTCGAGATAAGATAGTAATTGACAAAGTTCTCTAGTCACTATGACCAAGTTACTGGAACTTCGTGATGAACTATAATATGCAAGCATTGACGATTCCCGAGCTCTTCACGATGCTAAAATCGGCGAAGGTAGAAATCAGGAAATAGCATCAAATGTTGATGGTTTACACTAGTTTCAAGAAAAGGGCGAAGGAATAGAAAGGGAACTTCAAGAAAGAATGACAAACAAGTTGTCACTCCCGTGAAGAAGCCCAAAACTAGACCCAAGCCTGAAACTGAGTGCTTCTACTGCAAAGGAAATGGTCACTGGAAGTGGAACTGCCCTAGATACTTGGCGGATAAGAACGATGGCAAAGTGAACAAAGGTATATTGGATATACATGTTATTGATGTGTACTTTACTAGTGTTTATAGCAACCCCTCGGCATTTGATACTCGTTCAGTTGCTAAGAGTAGTAACTCGAAACGGGAGTTGCAGAATGAACATAAACTAGTTAAGGGCGAGGTGACGATGTGTGTTGGAAGTAGTTCCAAGATTGATATGATCATCATCGCACACTCCCTATACTTTCGGGATTAGTGTTGAACCTAAATAAGTGTTATTTGGTGTTTGCGTTGAGCATGAATATGATTTGATCATGTTTATCGCAATACAATTATTCATTTAAGTTAGAGAATAATTGTTTTTCTGTTTACATGAATAAAACCTTCTATGGTCATACACCCAATGAAAATGGTTTGTTGGATCTCGATCGTAGTGATACACATATTCATAATATTGAAGCCAAAAGATGCAAAGTTAATAATGATAGTGCACCTTATTTGTGGCACTGCCGTTTAGGTCATATTGGTGTAAAGCGCATGAAGAAACTCCATGCTGATGGGATTTTGGAATCACTTGATTACGAATCACTTGATGCTTGCGAACCATGCCTTATGGGCAAGATGACTAAGAATCCGTTCTCCGGAACAATGGAGCGAGCAACTGAATTATTGGAAATAATACATACTGATGTATACGATCCGATAAGTGTTGAGGCTCGCAGCGGGTATCGTTATTTTCTGACCTTCAAAGATGATTTGAGCAAATATGGGTATATCTACTTGATGAAACATAAGTCTGAAACATTTGAAAAGTTCATATAATTTCAGAGTGAAGTGGAAAATCATCGTAACAAGAAAAATAAAGTTTCTACAATCTGATCGTGGAGGAGAATATTTGAGTTACGTGTTTGGTCTTCATTTGAAACAATGCGGAATAGTTTCGCAACTCACGCCACCTGGAACACCAAAGCGTAATGGTGTGTCCGAACATCGTAACCGTAATTTATTAGATATGGTGCAATCTAGATGTCTCTTACCGATTTACCACTATCATTTTCGGGTTATGCATTAGAGACAGCTGCATTCACGTTAAATAGGGCACCATATAAATCCGTTGAGACGACACCATATGAACTGTGGTTTGGCAAGAAACCAAAGTTGTCATTTCTTAAAAGTTTGGGGTTGCGATGCTTATGTGAAAAAGTTTCATCCTGATAAGCTCAAACCCAAATCGGAGAAATGTGTCTTCATAGGATACCCAAAGGAGACAGTTGGGTACACCTTCTATCACTGATCCGAAGGCAAGACATTCGTTGCTAAGAATGGATCCTTTCTAGAGAAGGAGTTTCTCTCGAAAAAGTGAGTGGGAGGAAAGTAGAACTTGATGAGGTAACTGTACCTGCTCCCTTATTGGAAAGTAGTTAATCACAGAAATCTGTTCCTGTGACTCCTACACCAATTAGTGAGGAAGCTAATGATGATGATCATGTAACTTCAGATCAAGTTACTACCGAACCTCGTAGGTCAACTAGAGTGAGATCCGCACCAGAGTGGTACGGTAATCCTGTTCTGGAGGTCATGTTACTTGACCATGATGAACCTACGAACTATGAGGAAGCGATGATGAGCCCAGATTCTGCGAAATGGCTTAGGCCATGAAATCTGAGATGGGATCCATGTATGAGAACAAAGTGTGGACTTTGGTTGACTTGCCCGATGATCGGCAAGCCATAGAAAATAAATGGATCATCAAGAGGAAGACGGACGCTGATAGTAGTGTTACTATCTACAAAGCTAGACTTGTCGAAAAAGGTTTTTGACAAAGTTCAAGGTGTTGACTACGATGAGATTTTCTCACTCGTAGCGATGCTTAAGTCTGTCCGAATCATGTTAGCAAATTGCCACATTTTATGAAATCTGGCAAATGGATGTCAAAACTACATTCCTTAATGGATTTCTTAAAGAAGGGTTGTATATGATGCAACCAGAAGGTTTTGTCGATCTTAAAGGTGCCGACAAAATGTGCAAGCTCCAGCGATCCATCTATGGACTGGTGCAAGCATCTCGGAGTTGGAATATACGCTTTGATGAGTTGATCAAAGCATATAGATTTATAAAGACTTGCGGTGAAGCCTGTATTTACAAGAAAGTGAGTGGGAGCACTACAAAATTTCTGATAAATATATTTGAATGACATATTGTTGATCAGAAATAATGTAGAATTTTCTAGAAAGCATAAAGGAGTATTTGAAAGGAGTTTTTCAAAGAAAGACCTCGGTGAAGCTGCTTACATATTGAGCATCAAGATCTATGGAGATAGATCAAGACGCTTCAATGAGTACATACCTTGACAAGATTTTGTAGTAGTTCAAAATGGAATAGTCAAAGAAAGAGTTCTTGCCTATGTTACAAGGTGTGAAATTGAGTAAGACTCAAAGCCCGACCACGGCAGAAGATAGAGAGAGAATGAAAGTCATTCCCTATGCCTCAACCATAAGTTCTATAAAGTATGCCATGCTGTATACCAGACCTATTGTATACCCCGCCCTGATTTTGGCAAGTGAGTACAATTTTGATCTAGGAGTAGATCACTGGCCAGCAGTCAAAATTATCCTTAGAAGACTAAGGAAATGTTTCTCTGTTATGGAGGTGATAAAGATCTCGTCGTAAAGAGTTACATCGATGCAAGCTTTGACACCGATCTGGATGACTCTAAGTCACAATCCGGACACATATTGAAAGTGGGAGCAATTAGCTAGAGTATCTCCGTGCAGAGCATTGTAGACATAAAAATTTGCAAAATACATACGGATCTGAATGTGGGAGACCCGTTGGCTAAATTTCTCTCACAAGCAAAACATGATCACACCTTAGTACTCTTTGGGTGTTAATCACATAGCGATGTGAACTAGATTATTGACTCTAGTAAACCCTTTGGGTGTTGGTCACATGACGATGTGAACTATGGGTGTTAATCACATGGTGATGTGAACTATTGATGTTAAATCACATGGCGATGTGATCTAGATTATTGACTCTAGTGCAAGTGGGAGACTGAAGGAAATATGCCCTAGAGGCATTAATAAAGTTGTTATTTATATTTCCTTATATCATGATAAATGTTTATTATTCATGCTAGAATTGTATTAACCGGAAACTTAGTACATGTGTGAATACATAGACAAACAGAGTGTCACTAGTATGCCTCTACTTGACTAGCTCGTTGAATCAAAGATGGTTAAGTTTCCTAGCCATAGACATGAGTTGTCATTTGATTAACGGGATCACATCATTAGAGAATGATGTGATTGACATGACCCATTCCGTTAGCTTAGCACTTGATCGTTTAGTATGTTGCTATTGCTTTCTTCATGACTTATACATGTTCCTATGACTATGAGATTATGCAACTCCCGAATACCGGAGGAACACTTTGTGTGCTACCAAACATCACAACGTAACTGGGTGATTATAAAGGTTCTCTACAGGTGTCTCCGATGGTACTTGTTGAGTTGGCATAGTTCGAGATTAGGATTTGTCACTCCGATTGTCGGAGAGGTATCTCTGGGCCCTCTTGGCAATGCACATCACTATAAGCCTTGCAAGCAATGCAACTAAATGAGTTAGTTGCGGGATGATGCATTATAGAACGAGTAAAGAGACTTGCCGGTAACGAGATTGAGCTAGGTATTGAGATACCGACGATCGAATCTCGGGCAAGTAACATACCGATGACAAAGGGAACAACGTATGTTGTTATGCGGTTTGACCGATAAAGATCTTCGTAGAATATGTAGGAACCAATATGAGCATCCAGGTTCCGCTATTGGTTATTGACCGGAGACGTGTCTCGGTCATGTCTATATAGTTCTCGAACCCATAGGGTCCGCACGCTTAAAGTTCTGTGACGATCGGTATTATGAGTTTTTGTGGTTTGATGTACCGAAGGTAGTTCGGAGTCCCGGATATGATCACGGACATGACTAGGAGTCTCGAAATAGTCAAGACGTAAAGATCGATATATTGGAAGTCTATATTTGGACATCGGAATGGTTCCGGGTGAAATCGGGATTTTACCGGAGTACCGGGAGGTTACCGGAACCCCCGGTAATTGTATGGGCCTTAATGGGCCATAGTGGAGAGAGAGAGGAGGCCAGGGCAGGCCGCGCCCCCCCTCCCCCTATGGTCCGAACTGGACTAGGAGGGGGGCGGCGCCCCCCTTTCCTTCCTCCCTGTCTCCCCTTCCTTCTCTCCTAGTCCAACTAGGGAAGGGGGGGGGAATCCTACTCCCGGTGGGAGTAGGACTCCTCTAGGGCGTGCCATAGGGGCCGGCCCTCTCCCCCCCCCTCCACTCCTTTATATACGTGGCCAGAGGGCACCCCATAGACACACAAGTTGGTCATTGATCTCTTAGCCGTGTGCGGTGCCCCCCTCCACCATAATCCACCTCGGTCATATCGTAGCAGTGCTTAGGCGAAGCCCTGCGTCGGTACCTTCATCATCACCGTCATCACGCCATCGTGCTGACGAAGCTCTCCCTCGAAGCTCTACTGGATCGTGAGTTCATGGGACGTCGCCGAGCTGAACGTGTGTAGTCCGCAGAGGTGCCGTACCTTCGGTGCTAGGATCAGTCGATCGTGAAGACGTACGACTACATAAACCGCGTTGTCATAACACTTTCGCTTACGATCTACGAGGGTACGTAGACAACACTCTCCCCTTTCGTTGCTATGCATCACCATGACCTTGCGTGTGCGTAGGATTTTTTTTGAAATTACTACGTTCCCCAACAAGTACGACTCTCCAGACCCGGCGCAGTCCGTCTAGAGATCGGGGATGGCACACCGTTGCAAAACTCATGGAACATTGACCATCTCCGTAAGTTATACCCGTAAGGCGCAGAGGCTGCCGGGACCTTCCCGGCAGCCCCCCATTGTACATGGCATTGCCGAAGTTGCATGTAACCCCTTGTACCAGCGGGGGCGATGACCTCGTGCAAGAGAAAATAACGAAGCGTTGTAGGGGGCCCCAACTAGGATCGCATGCATGCACAAGCACACCCATACCATTGCATAAGCACTTCATGAGCATTTGCATATGCATATAGATAGGATAGCATCCTGATTTCATTCTCATCTACATGGAGTTGTAGGTTCTTGCGGTGAACCTGGCTTCGACAAAGGACGAGAAGATTACACGGCATAGTGATCCCCGACAAGCCAAACAGATAAGTTCACCTCTTGTCCATTAGTATTCTGTAAAGCTACAACTTTGCATGACAAAACCTTGCCTCTCTCTTTGAAACTTAGGTGCTCCCATCCATGACTCGAACGCTGCTTCGGTCAGGGTGGTCGCAGTGACCTTTGGGAAAAAGGGGTTGGTGGGGGACTGGCCCCTCTGTCTGTTCCCCGGCAGACGTAGTTCTCCGACAAATGAAGAGGGTGCCGACAGGATATCCTGCCGGAAAAAACTCATTTATTTTATTAAAGAGGCACTTTTGCCTCTGCATGGACATACACATGCACGAGTTCCCGACAAGATTCATCTTTTTCATTCATATGCAGTTACAAGTACAAGCATTACAGAATACAAAGATGGACTCGAGAGATTACATTATTTGAATTAAAATTTGGCGCTTGCCTACAAATTTAAGATTGAAAAAAGGTAAGTGCTCCGTGATGCCCTTTCTTGTCCCTCTCCTCCTAGGTGTAGCCGTCGAAGGTGAGGAGGGCAAAAGGAGCGCCAAAAAGAGGGCCCGACTCGCTCTCATCGGGCTCCAGGAGAGGTAGCCCGGGGGAAGCGGAAGCACGAGGGAACGCCTCGATGGAGAGCATGGCGGAAGGCGACCCATCAACCACCGTCACCAGGGCCAGCAGGACTTGGCAGGGCTAACAAAGCTGCAGCCCGAGAGGAAGCCTGCCGGGGTCCAGCTGGAAGGCTGCTGGAGGAGCCCGGCAGCACCATCCACACCTCTGCATCCAACTCCCCGGAAAATCACATTGCCGGGAGGCGATGCAGGTGCAGATGATGGTGCTGCCGCCTGATGAAGATGGTGTGGGCGACGATCAGCCGGAGTCAGAGTCGTCGCCCCTCCGCTTGCTGCCGTCGTCATCGCCGTCACTGTCCTCCTCATCGCTTTCGCTCGAGGAGGAGCTTTCGTCGTCGGTCGAGCTCTCCACGCAGCACCCTAAGCGGCCTCCCGAGCGCCCAAAGATCTTGATGGAGAGCAGGCCACTCTCCGTTAATTTGACATGGAGAATGTGCCCCTTCGAAAAGCTGTGGGCACGGGAAAAGGTCTTCCACCCGCGACAGAGGTACATGACATGAGGGGCAGGGAAGTCGACGGCAACCCTCGTGCTCCCATCCCCACAGCCCCTCATGTGCAGCCTCAGGGCGCGCGGCTGCTCGATCTCCATCTCCTGCGCAAAGAAGGATGGAAGACGAAGGCGACTGCGCAGGGGCTTATACAGCCTGATGATGAACTCTCGAGGTTGGTCCCCGACATGGCCTTCCAGGGGGTGGAGCCACCGGCGAAGGCACCACCGGGGCGCCACCCCGTCCTCCTCCTCCTCGGGCACCACGACGACCACGACCACCACCCCTTCCTCCTCTCCTCACGGACGATTCCGCTGCCTCACGGACGATCACGGAAGGGAAGGAGGAGTGTGTGCTGAAGAACACTACCCCGGGCCCTTTTTATAGGGAAACAGGGCAAGGGGCTGACCCCTCCCGCGGGAGATATCCGCCCCTCTCCTCCAATGAGGCCTCTCTGCACCCACTATGGCACTGAGGGCCGAGGCCGCCCCTCTGCCCCAACCATGGACGCTCGGGTTTCAGCTACAATGCTCCTCCCCATGCCCTCCGCATCCACCACCTACCACACCCAATGCATGCGGAGCACGTGGCGAGGTGCATGCGGGACGGGGGGCTGGTGGGATGGCAGTTTTTGCCCCGTGATCGTGGGGCGAGGAGAATCCGCGGGCCACGTTCCAAGTTCTTCCATGACACCGCGCTCCGCGCGTGTGGAAATCAGAAATCGCCCCGGAATCAAGACTAACACAATAGAAATGGAAAACTTCAAAGGGGCCAACCCCTTCAGCAGCCCCGCCTGTGCACTTATTAGGCCCTACCCCGCCGACGCTCCGCAGCGTGATCGGGGCAGGCCCGGGGGCTTCTGTCGGTGCAACAGACCCTGGGTATGTTGCCCAACTGTGCACAGGCACAAGATCAAGATTGAAGCACTCGCTCAAGATAGGGATTGAAGGCCCAAGAGATTTGAAGAGCCTGTATACAACCGGGGAAGACCAAGGACGGGTCAGAGAACAAGATATCTACGAGGAAAGAGCCTCCCTCGCCGGGCAGGCCAGCCCGGCAAGGGGCCAGGCCACCAGCAGAAGCAAGCAACCAAGACTCCCCGGGAGCGCCTGCCGGGGCTTGCGGGGCCTGGACCACCCTGCCAACCGTGCAAGTACGACCCACATCGTCAATCAGTGCGGTGTCAAGCCACAAGGAGATTAAGTGGCGGCATTTGCCACATGGCAGCCATCTCCTACAGAAGAAACCCACAGGCGACACCCGTCCAGCGAAGTGTCAAGAGAACAGATGCGGAGCTGGCAAGATAAGCTCGGTAGGCCTTGCCGGGAAGCTAGTGATGTGATACTGAGCGGTGCATTTAATGCACCCTGTCAGCCCGTAGAGTTAGGTATGATAACACTGTTTGCTATCATATCAGTGGGTAATGACCGTTTTGCCACTGTGGTGACCCCTTAATCTATAAAAGGAGGCCCATTGCAATCGTAGGAGGGGGTTAGAGGGTTGGAAACTTGACAAACCCAAGCCACCATACGCTTGTGGTCATCGTAGCCCTAAGGCAGGCCTTGCCGGGCAAGTGTACCACGCACAACCATAATCATTTCCACCATCAATCCAACAAAGCAGGAGTTGGGTCTTACGCCTCGCGGCGGCCCGAACCTGGGTAAATTGCTTGTGTGCTCTCCGCCGTGCTGCCGCGCGCTGGTCTGCTCTTTGTGCAACGCAACGTCCCCTGCCGAACCAGCAAGGGGCCGCCCGGTCCCATAGGTGGCCGCGGATATCCCACGACAGGAAGCCGTGAGAGGAGTCGACATAGATCGGTCAGCGCCGTCTGGAGTCGATGCAAAGCGGCCATTAGCGCCGGTGAAAGTCGCAAAAGGTGTTGAAGTAGAGTGACAACCATCACCTCCAAGTGGGTGAGCACCAAGCACTGAGGAAAGGCGCATGTGCGAGACGGGATGAATGAATGGAACACCATAAAAAAACCGGGCAGCGACGGAGTGGCGTACCTGACGAAAGCATTGTACTTTCTCTCTCTCTCTTCTCTCTCTCTCTCTCTCTCTCTTACTCACGGATTAGTCAGATGCCTAAACCGAAACTGAACCGCTATTGCACCCCCACGAAAGGAAGCTCAGAGGATAAACAACGCATGATCTAGATTGAGTCTGGAAGCAGCGGAGACACGACTGGGACTGGAGAAGCACCACGCGAGGTTGGACGCGTCCGGCAGGCAGGATGGAGCGGAGCCGCCGTCGGTTGGAGGAGCAGCGTCACGCTGGATCCAAACGAGCGCACACAGACACACGCATGATGTATCGGGCGGAGGTCCAGCGCGGTCGGTGGAGCAGCCGAATGGGAGCAAACAGCGGCCGGGATCTGGTTGGCCGCGGCCGGGCGATGCAGATGGACGAAGATCTTGGAGAGAAGCCAATCCAGTGGGCAGGACTTCCTCGAAGGTGACGGCGACCTCGATTCCCGAGGAGGCTAGCGGCTTGATTCAATTCAAGGAGCATCCAATGGTGCCTTAGACTGGTAGGAAAGACTTGAGCAAGCAAATCAGCAGCCGCTGATTGCTAGGTGCAGGAGGCCAGCGAGCGTCTCGGCACAAGAGAATGCACCTGCTACCTTTCAAAGATGTATGACTTTTGGTTTATGTAATGCACCTGCTACCTTTGAAAGATGTATGACATGTACAAGAGAATGGCAAAAGATAAGAACACAAAAGGCCAAAAGACATCATCAATATAACTCTAACACCAATCAGGTGGTTGAACAATGAGTGCACAGATTAAGGCTTTCTTAAGTATTTCAAAGGCTTCTGCGCAATCATCATAAAAAACAAATGGAACATCTTTTTGCAAAATATTAGTAAGAGGCCTAGAAATAATATAGACGTCTTTAATGAATCTCCTATAAAAACTAGCATGACCAAGGAAGCTTCTTATACCTTTAATATATCTAGGACATGGCATTTTCTCAATTGCATCGATTTTGGCCTTATGTACTTCAATACCTTGTTCAGAAATTTTATGCCCAAGTACTATACCTTCATTAACCATAAAGTGGAACTTCTCCGAATTCTAGACAAGATTAGTTTCTTCACATCTCTGCAAAACTCAATCGAGGTTGCTTAAGCAATCATCAAAAGAAGTCCCATAAACAGAAAATAATCCATGAATACCTCAACGATCTTTTCACAAAAATCAGAGAATATAGCAGTCATACATCTTTGAAAGGTAGCAGGTGCATTACATAAACCAAAAGGCATACATCTATAGCATAAGTTCCAAAAGGACAAGTAAAAGTAGTTTTCTCTTGATCTTATTTTGACATAGGTATTTGAGAAAAACCAGAATATCCATCAAGGAAACAGAAGTGTGTATACTTAGACAATATTTCTAACATTTGATCAACAAAAGGCAAGGGGTAATTATCTTTTCTAGTAGCTTTGTTTAATTTCCTGAAATCAATTACCATTCTATAACCAGTTACAATTCTTTGTGGGATGAGTTCATTTTTATCATTAGGAACAACAGTTATACCTCCTTTCTTAGGAACACAATGAACAGGACTTACCCATCTACTATCATCCATGGGATAAATTATACCTGATTCTAGATGCTTTAATATTTGAGTTCTTACCACATCCTTCATCTTAGGATTCAACCATCGTTGGTGATCAACGACTGGCTTAGCACCAGGCTCCATATTAATCTTGTGCTGAAATAGAGTGGGACTAATGCCCTTAAGATCATCAAGAGTATATCCAACAGTAGCATGGTGCTTCCTCAGAGTTTTAAGTAATATCCTTTCTTCATGCTCTGAAAGGTTAGCATTGATAATAACATGATATATCTTATTTTCATCAAGGTAAGCATATTTCAATGTATCGGGTAATTTCTTAAGTTCAAACACAGGATCACCCTTTGGTGGAGGAGGACCTCCAACAGTTTCAAAAGGTAAATTATGTTTAAGGATAGGTGCTTGATTAAACAATGTCTCATCTATTTCATTCCTTTCATTTATATGCATATCATTTTCATAGTCTAGCAAATATTGTTCTAACGGATCAGTGGGAGGTATGGAAATAGAAGCAAGACAAATAATTTCATCCTTACTAAGCAATTCTTTATCATGAGGTTGTCTATGAAATTTAGAGAAATTAAACTCATGAGATACATATATCACCAAAATTAGTACTGACTATTTCCTTATTGCAATCAGTCTTAACATTAACTATATTCAGGAAAGGTCTACCAAATATAATGTGACAAAAATCATCTTGTGGAGAACCAAGAACTAGAAAATCAGTAGGGTATTTGATCTTATCACACGAGACTTCAACATATCTAATAATCCCAAGTGGTGAAATAGTATCTATATCCACAAGCTTAATAGTAACATCAATGTCCTCTATCTCAGCAAGTGCAATATCATTCATAATCTCTTGATATAAATTAAAAGGAGTAACACTAACACTAGCACCCAAATCATATAAAACCATGATAACATTGATCTCCTATTTTAACAGAAACAACATGCATACCAACAATAGATTTATTCTTATCTTTAGTATCATGCTTAGCAATCCTAGTGGCTTCATCATAGAAGTAAATAACATGCCCATCAATATTATCAACCAAAAGATCTTTAACCATAGCAATACTAGGTTCCACACTTATTTGTTTAGAGGGTCTAGGTGATCTATTATAAATTTTATCAACGCAATTAAAAATTTAGCATGTTCCTTAATCCTAATAGTGAAAGGAGGTTTCTCAATATAAGCAATGGACACAACTGAATCAACATTCTAAATTATAGTCTCATTTTTGACTATAATGGGTTCCTCAATCTTTTCTTCAATAGGGGGATGATATTTAAAGCACTTCTCCTTAGGGAGATCAACGTGAGTAGGAAATGATTCACAAAAGGAAGCTACTATCTCAGAGTCATGTCCATATTTAGCACTAAACTTATGAAAAGTATCAGTTTCCATAAAAGATTTAACACAATCAAATTCAAGTTTTATACCTGACTCTTTACCTTTGTCGAGTTTCCAATCTTCAGAGTTGCATTTAATTCTTTCTAGAAGACCCCATTTGAATTCAATAGTTTTCTTCACAAAGGAACTAGTAGAAGAAGCATCGAGCATGGATTGATCATTATGAGAAAGTGGAGCATAAAAAGTTTGTTTGATAATTTGTATTGAGAGCTCATGATTGGGGCATGTGTACATGATGTACTTAAGCCTCCCAAAGCTTGAGCGATACTTGCTCCTTCACAAGGCCAAAAATTATATATATATATATATATATATATATATATATATATATATATATACATAAACACTATTCTGATCGCGGGATCAGAATAATATTTGATCACACCCTGAACTGCCTGAGTAACGCGCCTGAACTTCCCTCTGTACGAACCTGACCTTCGGGCTATCTTCACAACCGTGCCTTCTACCGCGAATTTTCCTGATCATTCGTGTTGTTTGTGATGTAATTGTAATGTGGATACATTTTTTAGAATCTAAATGCTTGTTTTGATTCGGAATCTAGCACGTTAGCGGATTTGCTCTCGGGGTCGTGATGAACTTGTGTCTGTTACAAGTTTAATGCATGTTGTGGATGTTGTCGAAGCTCTGGCACGATGGGGATTAGGTTTTGGTACGATTTTGGAGCACAAATTCTTGTTATTTCAAACAAATTTGAAGTTGCCCATGTTCTTCATCCGCCCGAGATGCAGCCTGCGCTTCTGTTGATTTCTCGTTTTTCCTTAAAGTTTGCTGGCTGATTTGCATACTTAGTGAAATTCACGGCTTACTAAGTCGACAATTTTAATCGAGAGGGTCCTTACGGTTTGATTTCTAGCGATTTGATGTTGGCACTCCCGCGAGTTTTTGCACAGGTTATTTTTGCGGTTTTGAAATTTGCCCTCTGGTCATTTTAGTTGTCGAAAGGGAGTTGTCAGATCATTTCCAAGGGGGTGCGAACGTGTTGTAATCTTGTGCAGATGATTTTATGCTTCGGATGAATTCGTTTGTTCATTATTTCTAGATCATCTAATGGTCGTTGTACAAGCTGGACTTCTGCTTTGTCATACCTGAACTTCTGCTTTTCCTTTGTTGGATCCTGTCGGGACTGGGGTGGCTCAGGATCGGGATCGGGGGAGGATCAGGTGGATCCTGTTGGTCTGGTCGGGTTTCTGTGCTGGACTTCCGCGTTGTCATACCTGAACTTCTTCTTTTTCCTTCGTTGCAAGGTAATGCAGCAAGTCCTTTGTATTTCTTTTCTTTTTTCTGTCATTTTTCATTCTTGCATTGTTTTGGGTTTTTTGACTAAGCCCAATGAGTGACCATGGAATTAATTGGCCGATGGATATGCATATATTTTTCTGTTTTTTTCTAGTTTGTGTTTTGTACTTCTAATAGTTTGTTGGACTTCACTTAATATCTATCCTGAACTTCTCCATGCTAATTGTTTATTTTAACATGTTAATTTGAAGTTTTACAAAACCCAGGACTTCTATAACATCACTATTTGAACTTCTTTTATTTTTAATTATGGTTGTTATTTTAATTACGTATTTTAATCTATCTTCGGGAATATTTTTTGGATCATCCAATGTCTGTAGTAGAAGTTGGACTTCTATGGCACCAGTGATTGAACTTCTAGATTTCCACATCTCAAGGCGGTGCAACATTGTGCTCTATATTTATATGTTTTTTTTTGTAATTTTCAATTTTTGAATTTGCTTTTGAGTTTGTCCCGTGTGCAACCATGGGATTAGTCCCAAGTATGCATGCATTCTTTTTTATTTTTTTGTAGAATGTTTGCATACTTCGAACAGTGGTAGAACTTTGATAGGTATTTTAACCTGAACTTAGTAGCAGCAATCTTGTCAAAACCTAGCGCGCAGC